>NC_059086.1:17003277-17357675 GCF_020497125.1 Mauremys mutica | reverse complement strand
ATATAAGGCTGATTCATCATCTCCATCTTGTCTTCAATCCTGCTTCTGACCTCTGGAGGGACTTTGCTACAAACTGAAGCTCTACACAAGGGACTGAATGACCCATCCCAGCGGGGGATGTATTCCAGAGACTTAATTTGAACCTGCAGTTTACTCCATCACTGCTGCAAGCCTGAACTAAGAACTTTGCCATTACTGTATGTAATTGATTCCATTTAACCAATTCTACCTCTCATCTCTACCTTTTTCCCTTTGTAAATAAACCTTTAGATTTTAGATTCTAAAGGATTGGCAACAGCGTGATTTGTGGGTAAGATCTGATGTGTATATTGACCTGGGTCTGGGGCTTGGTCCTTTGGGATCGAGAGAACCTTTTTCTTTTATTGGGGTGTTGGTTTTCATAACCATTCATCCCCAGGACGAGTGCACTGGTGGTGATGCTGGGAGACTGGAGTGTCTAAGGAAATTGCTTGTGTGACTTGTGGTTAGCCAGTGGGGTGAGACCAAAGTCCTTTTTGTCTGGCTGATTTGGTTTTCCTTAGAGGTGGAAAAACCCCAGCCTAGGGCTGTGACTGCCCAGTTTAAGCAATTGGTCCTGATTTGGCACTCTCAGTTGGGTCCCGCCAGAATCGCTCCGTCACATCCTCAAACGGAGTGTATGCATGGATCTGTTTATTCATTGGCTGATCTATTGTGCTCAGTGCATGCACAATGTCAGGTGATACATAGCGCTGGCACATGCTCCTACACATGGGGACACACAACAGGATAATAGCCTACTACTGCTACTAGCTGACAGAGCTGCTCCTTTAGCTCCACTGACAGCATTCTCTGCCTTTTCATGCTGAAAGTCACAGGTTTGAATGCTAATACTGCTGGCTCAGGACAGGGCTTATTACATTGTCACAGGCCAGCTAGCTGCCAGGGTGTGGAGAGGCCTGTAAAAACCAAAATATTTTAGTTCCGAAAGGCTGCAGTGGGGCCCCATGGACAGTTCTTTATAGGCCAGGCTCCCGGGTTGAACCCTGGCTGTCTCCCCTGGTGGCGAAGGGAAGCTGTATATCATGGGAATCCTTGGCCTCAGTCTTTTTTTAGCTGAAATCCAAAATTTCACCTGCTCAATTTTAACCAGCTGCAGAGTGGGTGAAAAATAAAGTGTGTGTGTGTGTGTGTGTGTGTGTGTGTGTGAGAGAGAGAGAGAGAGAGAGAGAGAGAGAGAGAGAGAGAGAGAGGGATATTGGAGCCATTCCACTTTCATTTAAGAAATAAGCAAGTTTCTAGCCCTTGCGGTTGCAGAGGAAAGCTGGAAAACGTGACCCGACGGCCCCGAAAGGCTCAGAGACGAGAAGGCAGCAGCAGTCCCTCTCGCCTCCCCACCCCACCAAAATTATTATTAATTTAAAAAATACTTGATGGATTTTAAACCAGTCTTGTGATCTGGGGCCTGACAGTGTGAGCTCGGGGCGGCCACACTGCTAGCACTGGCGCAATGTGGCTTGACTGGGAGCCGCATGTAAATCTCCACCGGCCCGTCTGAGCCGTGGCATTTCTCCGGCAAGCCCAGACCCCTCTGAACACACCAGTCCCCTACAGCAGCATCCCCAGAGCCCCCCAGTCCCTGCCGGCATGATGCTGTGGTGGTCCTCTGAGTTGCTGCTCCCCTCTGCCCTCGGCTGGTCAGTTCTCACTTCCCACAGCGCCCCCCCAGTCTGGCTGGCTCAGGCCGGGCAGTGGCTACTTTTCCCAGCACCCAGGTGATGAGTGGAGCGGAGGCCAGAAGGAGCAGGAGCAAGGTGCTGCGGAGGATCCAAACCCAGAGCGGGATGGCAGGGCCTGGAATGTGAGAAAAGACAAGGGCCATGAGATGGCATCTGGGACCCTGTCTGTGGGGACAGAGCGGGGGGTGGATTGTGTCCGGGGTGTAACTGCAGTGCCAGGGACTCTGCCAGGGGCCCTGGGCGTAGGAACCAGAGCCGGCCTTGGCAGAATAGTAACACCGGCAGCCTGGTGCGCTGATGGAGCCAATGTTACTATAGGCGCCAGCTCTGTAGGTGCTCAGCACCCACCAGCCACAGCTGTTCAGCAGCCAGTGAGGGGCAGGCAAGGGCCTCAGGAGGGGATGGATTGGGGGCAGGAAGAGGCGGAGCCAAGGCGGGACCTTGGGGGAAAGGGCGGAGTGGGGGCGGGGCCTCAGGGCAGAGCAGGGGTGGAGCACCCCTGGGGAACAATAAAAGTACGTGCCTCTGGGTGTTACTTAGGGTTGCCAACGTTGTATTTCAAAAATAAGGGACTGTTTTCCTAGCACCCCCACCCTACCCCCTCCTCTCAATATAATCATTATTTATGATTATTAGCAATAATAATAATAATAACGAACAAGCAGAACTCACCGACATTTGCCAGGAGTATTTCTTGCTGCTTTTTGCAGCACTCAGCAATCCCTGATCTTGTTGTACAGAGATGAAGACGCAAGGGACGTGTCTAATAAGGTATCGCTGGCAAACCCCAGTTTAGTGTCCCTGTAGCGCCTACGGGGGGGGGGAGGGGCTAGGACCGTGCTTTGGCGACAATAAACCTGGCCAGGCACCTTGGCAACAGGGCTGGTTCCAGGCACCAGCTGACCAAACACATGCTTAGGGCGGCACCTTGGGGCCCTCGGGTTTATTTTTTTTTTTGGTTCCTCGGGGCAGCGCTGGAGGGTTGTGTTTTTTTGTTTCGGTGGCGCGGCGCTGGGAGAGCGGGGCTGGTGCGGTGCTCGGACAGGGGGTGGGGGGCGCGGTGCTCAGAAGGGGACGGGGTTTTGGGCAGCGTGGCATTCGGGGGCGGGGTTTTAGCGGCGCTCGCGGGGGGGGGATAAGGCAGGGCGGCGCTCTTCTTTTTTGCTTGGGGCGGGAAAAAAGTTAGAGCCAGCCCTGCTTGGCAACCAGCCCGACTTGGCCTCTGTTTATGAACAACCCTGAGGTCGGCTGAATCTGCTCGTGCCGCTGACCCCGGAGCTCCGAGAACAGCCTGGGGCATTACCCACACAGCACATCGTGTCTGTTCAGTGTGGGCTGGGTGGTGCGGGGGGCGTTACATATCGCAGCTCCCATCCCGCGTGGCCGCTGACACAGACGTGGAGCTGAGACCCCTACCCTGCTGTCCCATTCACAATGGGCTTTTCCCCAGAACTCCTCCTACCCCTTCCATTCAATCCCGGGGAAACGCCGGGACATCAGAGCTTTGCCGTGTTTGCAGAAGCTTCGGGACGCCCCGGTCTGATCCCGGTGAGCGGTGAACACCAACGGGGAGGTGGCAGAGCAAACGTCCAGCTCCTGCTGCCTTGTGTTTATAACCAGGGGTCCCTGCGGCAAGCCACTCGTCACTCTGTGTTCCCTCACCACCAGGGGGAGCTCCAGCACATAAGGGGCCATGATTTTGCCAAGCCACTAGTGACTCTGGGTGCCTGTCTGGAGAAGGATTTTTCAGGCAGTGCCGAGCACTTGCCTCTGGACTCAGGGCTTCAATGAGGTCTCCTGGTAACCCCCAAATCTTGCTCTGCTTTAGGGAATCTCAGGCTGCTGCACAATTGATTGCAATTCTCACACCATGGGCTCTCTGCCCTCTCTAGTGGCCCCGGGGCAGCTGGGGGCACTTGGGGGGCGTGGCCTTGGCGCGGCGCAGTGCTCTGAGGTGGCGGGGCTTTGGGGGGCGTGGCACTGAGCTACCCAGCATGCACTGCACTCCGGCCCTTACACACACTGCACTGGGGCAGAGGGGGTGCCCCACTGAAGGAGCAGGCACAATCAGGCCCCGTAAGCTGCCCCCCTGGTTTCCAAGCACTCAGCATCTGCAGGCAGGCCCGGATCCCCAAGGGACAGTGAGTGCGAGCGCTGGTTAGTGCCTCAGTGGGGATGGAGCGCTTGAGAAACTGGGCCCAGCTGTAGGATCCGGGCCTTGCTAAACATCCAGGCCTCAATGGGCCTGCACCTGCCCCCATCCAGTGCGTGGGAGCAGAACCAGAGCCAGTGAGAGCAGGGGCTGCCGAGAACAGCAGGGACCTGGCCTGGAGCGGAGCGATGCCGATGTTGCCCTTGGCCCTACATTGCTTTGGCCGATATAGCGTGCCCAGACCCAAATCCTGGGATGGTCACACACCTCCAAATTTGCCAGAACCACCCCGTTACCTTCAGGCTCGGTGTCATGCTTGGCATCAGCTGTGGAATCTGTAGGGCGAGAATGAGAGGAGTTATGAGGCGCCAGGATGGCTAACCTGGGGCAGGGGTTCAGATCCATGTGCTGTGCTTAATTGTGTTTGAGCAAACAGCCTAGAAATCGGTTTGTGGTGTGTAAGTCCAGATGGGGCCGTTAGCTTGTCTGATCTGACCTCCCGTGTGTCACAGGCCGGAGAATTCTCCCCAGTTCCCTCTATCAAACCCCGTCACTTGAGTTTGGCTAAAGCATCTTCCACAAAGGCCTCCAGCCTGGATCCAACATTGTTCCTGCACTGGGAAAAAATGGTGCCTTGTTTCTAATTGGAACTTGTCCAGTTTCAGCCGTCATTTCTCGCTTGCCCTTTCATCGCTAGATCAAAGAGCCATAAACGCCAACTCAGTGGGTTCTCTGGGACTCACCCACAGAAAAAAAGAATAGAGGGTTCACTGCTCAGCACCCCCAAGCCACAGTGGTTCCGGCCCTGGGGGCTGGCTGCCGATCAGCTGTTTGGTGGGCGGGAGATGCTCAGGGGAGGCAGAGAGGAGGGAGTGACAGGCAAGCGGGGGAGCCTCGGGGAAGGGGTGGGACAGGGGCAGGACGAGGCAGAGTGAGGGCGGGACCTCGGAGTCTGGGCGGAGCAGGGACGGGGCCTCGAGGCGGAGGGAGGGTGAAGCACCTACCAGGAAAAATACAAGTCAGTGCCTGTGCAAAGAGCCCTGGAGGCCCCGATATTTTTTCTTTAGTATTTTCTTAATGCCAATTGGCAAGTGCTTCTACTGGCCAAGCCGCAGAGTTGTGTCCTTGCAGTGACTAACCAAGGACAGCGTCTAGTCAATAAATCAGCTGCAGTGGGACTATATGGCCACAGAACTGGGGGTCCTTTGTAACCGAGCTGTAGATGATTGATCTGCGTCCCTGACACCGACGGGGCAGTACATTGTGCCGCCCGCGTTGGCTGGCTGTGGACTCACCTGTCACACGCAGGAACCGGGAGGTGCTCAGAAGCGAATTCGTCTCTTGGTTCTGATGGCCTTTGTGCTGATACAGACAAGCAAAGCTAGTGGAGCTGTTTGCCCTCACATCATAACGCAGGTCATAGGCAAATTTGCTTTCCTGTATTGGCTGGACTGCGAGATCCTTCCCGTCTCGACAGAATATAACCCGGGTAGCAGGAGAGAAAGCAGGCACTTTACACTTCACCACCACGGTGTCCCCGGTGCGACTGGCCGCCATGTCTAGCAGTATCTGTGGGGCTGGGAGGTCCCCTGGAAACATAGGAGCGGCTGTTGAGAACAGATTGTGTATGGAGGAAGGTGGCTTTGTGGGTTAAACAGTGGACTCAGGACACCTGAGTTCAATTCTGGGTGCTGCCACAGAGTCGCTGTGTGACCAGGGACCAGGCACTGCATTGCTCTGTCTTCAGCTCCCAATCTGTGACATGGGGCTAATCCGCCTTCCTTGGTCTGCCTGGTCTACTTAGCCTCCTGGAGGCAGGGACTGGGTGTCACTGTGTGTGCACAGTGCCTGGTGCAGTGCAGCTCTTGTCTCAGCCGGGTTTCTCAGCTGGTTAATGACAGTTCACTCAGCCCCTGGCTCTGTATTTTGAGAGATGGCTACACATTGCAGCAGGCCACTCACTCGTTGGTGTTGTGCTCCCTGCACACACAAAGGAGTTAGATAAAAACATGATTCCTCTGGCTGGAAGGCTGCAGCACAACATGGCTTCATTGCTTAGAATCCAGAACGATAACACACCAAAGCAAATCCAGAGAGAGACAAAGCAGGCTGCTCCCTCAGGTTGGGGGGCCCAACTCCCCCCACCTCTCTGTCTGCAGAACTCACTCTGCTTCCTTGCAGCAAAAGAAGGACCAGGAACACTGGGGAATTTAAAGGGACAGTCTACACTTTTAACACAGCTTTCTCTACCCCTAGACTGTTAACAGGTCACTCAGGGTTTCCTCTGGTTGCTCCTATTTCTGCAGTGACTGGGGTGTAGGGGATTTTCTTTGTCTTGGAGGTAAATCTCTGCAGTGGGGCCACCTGCTGTGTGTGTGGGGTCCCCTCCTGGCATGTGTCAGGGGCCTTCACTGGATGCCCACAGACAAACTTCTCCTGGCTGTGAGGAGCTGCCAGTTCACCTCCTGGTCCCACTCGTCCTATTGCCCCTTGGAAAGTGGATGGGGAGGGAGGGGGCTGTATGGTGAAGGCCTATGGACCCGTCTTCCCGCCAGCTCTCTGGCCACGGAGGTGCTGGGGCCAGTCCTGCAGGCCAGACAGGGTCAGGCTCACTGTGTTTCCTGCTCCTGCCTAGCCCACTGTGCAATCGCTGCTGAGAGAGTCTGCTCTCCTCTCTACCTAGTACATCCCCCAGCCCTGCCCACCAGGGGACCTCATGGTTTATCTTCTGCTGGCAGGCAGGGAATGCTCCCTCATGGCACAGAGGGGGTGCTGAGACACAGGGTGGATTAAGGGACTTGCCCAGGGTCACACAGGGAGTCTGTGTCAGGAATTGAACCCAGATCTGAACACACCCTACCCACTAGGCCACCCTCCCTCACCAGGCTCTGCTTGCACTGCCCTTTTGAGCCCAGCCCTGTGTGTATCCCCTGGAGCCAAGGGATGAGCTCCCACTGGCCGCAGCTGGACCCATCGCAGGCAGCCGGGCTCCTCGGCTCCTGCCCTTCCCAGCCGGCCAGCGTCTCTGCGGCTGCCTCTCTCCTGGGCTCACCACCGGGCTGCGGGTATGATGGGGACGCGCTCACCTGGGGAGCTGCAGATCTTGGCCATGACCAGAGGGAGACCTGTGACAGGAGAGAAGGGACAGGGGTGAGAATGTGATGAGGGCTGTGTGGGGATCCCAGAGCGGGGTGCATCCCAGTGAGAGCACTGCAGCCATCTCAGGGACAGCAGGCAAGAGGGCTTATCAGGGAGGGTAAATCCCCCCTGCAGAAATCCAGGGCCAGGCCCTGCGCTGCGGGGTCCCTGAACAGCACTGGGCTCTGGGAGAGCCCCACTGACCCTGCACGGGTTACCTGTGAAGTCAAGAGGTCGGCATCCGGGCCCATGTTCGTAAGATCACCCAGGGCTCGTCAGAAGCAACAGCAAAGCTCCTGCTAGGCCCTAGATCCAGCCCGTCTGCTTGAGGCTGGCTGGAAAATTACCACTGGGCTTAGTTTTCCGTGTCTCGGTTTAAAACCACAGGAACTGCCAGAGTGGGTCAGAACCGAGGTCCACTTACCCCAGCATCGTGCCTCTGACAGGGGCAGCACCAGATGCTGCAGAGGAAAGTGCAAGAAACTCGCAGTAGCAGCTGTGGGATAATTTCTGCCACTAAAAGTTCCTTCCACTCCACGATTGGTTACGGGCAGGCTCATGCCCTGGATACAGCTGCTCAAAAATGCCAAGTATTTTTGCAGGAAACGTTGAAAAAAATCATTAAAAAATTTCTACCAACAAATTCAATTTTGTATTTAAAAATCCTCAAATCTGGGGCATTTGAAAACCATTTTGGGGGTAGAAATATTCCTCATGCTGCAGAAATGTTTGGGTTTGGAAAGCCGAAGGCTGAAAACTCTTACTGCAAAGTAACATTTTGTACCTTTTGGTAATAGATGGTGCGGTTTGGGTCACATCTGGGGCATTCAATTTTTTGGTTGTGGGATTTTCATTTAAAAAAAAAATCAAAAAATTGTGCCCAGAGTGGGTGTGTCTGGTTTGCTCAGAAAGCCGTTTCCCATCACAACTTTGTTTTGACAGAGAAGCGTCCCTCAGCTGGAGCCTGAGAGCGGGAATGGCTGGGGCCTTTCTATTGCCTTCCCTTCGCAAGTCACGATTTTTGCCTAAAAAAGCAAGCTACCAAGCTTTCATCAAGCTAGCAGCGTCTCCAGCCGTTCCGGATCCAACGCTCACAGAATCAGCGGGCGCTGCCCCTTTTGCCCCCAAAGCCATGGATCACTAGAATGTCTTTTTGCTCCCTTTATATTTTCCAAAGTCCATTGTCTTTGCCTCCAGAGCCAGGAAGACCTCCTGGGGGGGTTCAGACTCCGGTGTGTCCCCCGTGGGCTCCCCAAGCGGTTTCCTCCAGGGCTGCTTAGCTTGATTGCTTTGTTTACCATATATGTAAATGTACCCTCACTCTCTATGGCTTATAAACAGGTAAATCCACATTCCTTTGTCTAAGGCAGGCTTGCCCCCAAAACATATTTTAAGAACACATTTCCAGCACACATGTAATGCTATCTACACAATCTGTCATTGCCTGACACAGTGATATTCATGACTGGCCTGTCAGCAGTTCTTCTATCACATCTTACAAGACACAGTGTGGCTAAATATTCTGGCAACAGGGTGCCGAGTGTGCCCATTGCCACAGAGGGGCTTTTAGGGTCACAAGCATCACGGCCTTAATCTCTAGGGCTCAGGGAAGGAGTTGATTGGCTCCAGTGTGCTCCTTTCCCGGGCTCAGTCCTGGCGGCTGCTGATGGGCCGGGCCCAGCTCCAGCAAAGCACCGAAGCAGCCAGTTCACTTTCAGCACAGGCGTAGGGCCATAGGTGTAAACGGGCCCAAGTGCTTTGCTGGATTGGGTCTGAGGGCTCATTACCCTGCAGGATCATTCCCTCTCTGGGTTCAGTGTGTGACATTCCCAGCACAGGGGGTTGTGCAGCACCTGCTGATTTCAGGGTTTGGAGGTTTTTTTGGAAGGGGGGAATTTTTTTTGTCAAGATAAAGTGACCCAGGACAAGGGGGCTATGGACAAACAGGAACACTGGGACAGCCCCTTATCCCACCCACTATTCCAGCCACTCCCACTCTCGGGCTCCAGCTGAGGGACGTTTCTACATCTAAACCACACTGCGATGGAAGTCGGTTTTCTGGCCAAACCAAACATTTCCACTCTGGGCACAAAGTTTTGATTATTTTTAACTGAAAACCCCCCAGCCAAAAACATGACTGCCCCAAAGACAGAACCCATGTTTTAGCTGGCTGTATTGGTAACTATTTTCTCTTTCTGTTCTCTCTGCTTATGCCACATAAGTCTCTGCACTTTCTTAACAAACTTTGTCTCCATTTTACCATAAACCATCTCAGCGCTGTGTTCAAGGGACCGAGCGTGTCTCCCCCCGCCCCGATAAAGCCCCCCAATCCTGATTAACAGACCCCCACCCCCGATAATGCCCCATGATCCTGACCCGCAGCCCCTGCCTCATTCATAGGTTTTAAGGCTAGAAGGGAGTATTAAGACCATCTAGTGCAGGGGTAGTCAATTATTTTGTGCCAATGGCCGAATGTCTTGGTCAAGGTATAGCCAAGATCCAGACTGCAGAGAGAATAATAATAATAATTAATAATAGTAAATAAAAAGATTTTGAGGTCTGTTCAAAAGCAGGTGGCGGTCCGGATTTGGCCCACAGTCCACCTATTGACTAACCCTGACCTAGCATGACTTCTTGCACCATAAACACCAGCAAATCTCCTCCGGTGATCCCTGCATCCAACCAGTCTGCACCAGGCAGAGCAATAAACAGATACACCCGCTCTGGTGGTGGTGCAGAGGGGGCCCTGTGTGCGCTAGGGGTGAACATCAGCGAGGATGCCTGTTTCGTGAATCAAGGGGAGCTGCCATTGTAAATGCAGCTTGTGCCCCATCGCTACCATTCTCCAAGCAGCTGGGCATCAGGAATGAAGCCAGCAGCAAATGTCCTGCTCCACAACAAACCTGAGAGAGGGGAACCGGCTCCAGCGACGGTTGGAACCGAGAGCCAGACCCCCAGCTGGTGTAAATTGGCCCCGCTCCATTGGAGTTACCCCAGTTTACACTGCCTGAGGAGCTAGCCCAGAAAATCCAGCTGCAAGGCGGCCACAGCAGTGGAAAGGTGACACTGCCCGAGCTGCGTTCTAGCCACTCAGACATTCACTGCATTGAAATGTGCTTGTGCAGCCTTCCATCGCAATAGCATTGCATGCAGCCCTGTGTGCATCTCATACAGAGCGTCCCAGCCCGAGAGACGCTCAGCTGGGGCCTTCATCTCACAGGTGCTTTGGCTTTGCTCAGAACACCCCTGCCCTGTAATTGTCCCAGGGATGGAGAAATCCCCAGTCTGGATGGTCCCAGGGTCCCTCTAGCCCAGGATCCTGTCTCTGACAGCGACAGCACCAGATGTGGTAAAGCAAAGGGCAAAGATCCCTGCAGCTCTGGCCTAACCTACCCCCCCAGGAAAATTCCCACCCAGCGCCCAGTGGCTACCACTCAGCACCCCCCCTGCAGCAGACAGGCCTTGTGTCCCTTCCCAAACGCCTGGGTATCGTTTTTAATCGTCGCTGCGCTATCTCTGGACACTCTTGTTCTCCGCAGACATGGGGAGAAATAAGAATCCCATTCTCTGTCCTGTTTTTTGAATCCCACTAAACTCAACTCTCTCCTGTGGCAATGAGTTCCACAGGCCAGCTGGCGCGGTGAGGCAGAAAGCATTTGATTTTGTCACAGTTTTAACAACCAGCTCACGCCTTGCCAGAGCAAAGGTCAGACTCGGAGATGCAGTGCGGGGACAACCCCCACATGCAGCCCATGGCTCAGGACCCCAGCTTGGCACTGACATACCCGGACAGCTGGAGGACTCCCCACTCAGCACGTCCCTGACTCGCACGGAGAGGAAAACACCCTGAGAAACACGTCGCCCTGGCTAGTCACTGGGTGGACAGCAACGCACCAGCCAAAAGGTTCAAAGGTGGCCAGCCCATCCTCCCATTATCCTGCAGCCCAACAGCGTGGACGACACTCACCGAGGATCCACAGGCCACGCGGCAGAAACATGGTGAGAATCCCTGGTCAAAATCCGGTCTGCAAACAGCCCAGCAGCTCCAGCCCCCTAGAGCTTAAATACCAGCGACAGCCACTCTCTGACCTGCCTCCAAATCAGTCACTCTCTGACCTGCCTCCCGCGCTTCGGGGGCTGTGTGGGACAGAAACCGCAATGGCTCCTGTGCTCTGCCTCTCCCACAGCTTCTCAGTGCCCCGGCACATCAGACACCAAGGGCCAGATCCTCTGCTGGGAGAATGGCTCCAATGGAGCACGGCGGATTTACACCCGCTGGGGATCTGGTCTGTTGAATTTCACCCAGTTAGGGACCCTGCCGTCAGAGACACTCCTGGGCTGGGGCCCGCTGGCGGATGCCCTCATGTCTGCACATCCCTGTTTTGTTGTGTGCTGCTCAGAAACCTTTGGCCCTGAACTGCTCCCTCTGGGCCTGATGAAAGCCCCTGGGAGGCTGCAGGGCTGGATCGGGCATTCAGCGCTGACGCTTACAAAGTTATGGCTGCAATCAAGGCCCCATGGATTCTACAGCCGACTGGACCAGCCTTGGGGATAGCTGTGTGGGGAGCTGGTGGGGAAGGGTGTGGGGATGAGCTGGGGAGATCTATCGGCATTGCTCCCATGGCTGTGCAGCCCACAGCAGGATCTGGGCTGGGGACTGCTGGGCGTCTGTGCCATTCTGAATAAAAGGAGTTTGTTTAACACAACTCCTCTGACATTAAAACTGAAGAAGTCTGCTGCTCTTGGGGGGATTCTGCATAGTCGTTTTATCAATGGAGGGTTTTACTGAAGTCAGTATGAAATGAACAACCCAGCCAGAGCAGCCACATCCTGTGCTGTTTATTTTGATAGTAAATACAATTTATTTGATGCCGTCCCAATATTTGTAGTGTCTAGTGTGCTGCAGGTTGTCATCTGTAGGGTTCAGAATTAACAGTCTAGCAAGATAATCAAGGGTGGTTCCCTCCCCTCACAGCAATGGGCTCAGGCTCTCAGCAGACTCAGGCTGCATAGTTGCATCAGTCACACTTGGGGTGGCTCCCCCTCTCACAGCGACAGGCTCAGGCTCTCAGCAGACCCAAGCAGTGTCACTATATCAGTCACACTTGGGGCAGCTCCTCTTTCTCCCAGAGATGGGTGACTCCTCCTCTCTCAGGAACAGGCTCAGGCTCTCAGCAGACCCAGGCAGCATCAGTTACACTGTGGGTGTGTCAGGTTGGCTAGGTGAGGATGAGTGTTAATGGTGCATGTAGGGCAGAGGTGGGCAAACTATGGCCCGTGGGCCACATCCGGCCTGCAGGACCAGCCTGCCTGGCCCTTGAGCTCCAGGCCAGGGAGGCTCGCCCCTCAGCCCCTCTCCCACTGCCCCCCCCCACAGCCTCAGCTTGCCGTGGGGGCTGTTAGGGGCAGGGGGGTCCCAAGAGGAGGTGGTTAGGGGACAAGGAGCGGGGGGGGGGTTGGATGGGTGGAGAGTTCTGAGGGGGGCAGTCAGGGGGTGGGAAGTGGGAGGGAGTGGATAGGGGGTAGGGGCCAGGCTGTTTAGGGAGGCACAGACTTCCCTACCCGGCTCTCTGTAGTTTTGGAAGCCCTCAGGCCAAAAAGTTGCCCACCCCTGATGTAGGGTGTTGGTTTGGTGGGTGTCGGTGAGTCTGAGCGAGCGGGTGTGTGTGGGGCTTTGTGTGCGTTAGGAGAGTCAGTGTGTCTGTCAGTCAGTGGGTCTGGGCGTGTTGGGTGTGTGGGTCTGTGTGTGCTGTATTACGTTGGGTTGGTCTGGGCTGTGTCAGGTGCATGTGTGTGGGTCTCAGTGTATTAGCGGTTCTGTGTGTGTCAGTGGGTGCTGGGCAGGTGGGGCTCATGCACCCCTGAGCCTCTGGTGGCACCTCAGCCGCAAAGCACCTCACGCTGAGTCTCCATCCCCGGGGTGACTCAGCTGGCGAGAGCTATTGGGCAGGGGGCAGTATGTGGTGATGGACCAGCCTCCTGGGGTGCAAGGCTCATGGCAGGAGTTGTAGGGCCCGCACTTAGCCCCGGCACCTGGGGCTGAGAAGATCCTGAAGGTTCCCTGGGGGTGGCCAGGAGGCCTGTGTGTGGCTGAGCCTGGGTGCAGGGAGCGGCCACCCCACCTCATGCTCCCTGCCAGGTTGCAGACACCTGGTCTGGCCGAGGCTGTGACACCTCCCCGGCAGGGCTGGCTATTTCCCAGGTGTGGGCAGGCCTGGATCCTGCCCGCTCTGTTCCCATTGGTGGAGCACGGGGGCAGCGGGGCCCAGCTGAGAGCAGGCCCCCGCCCCTTGCGCTGGGGGCTGCATACCCAGAGCTCCCCGGGGGCTGGGCCTGTCTTTCACAGCCCATCAGCGCACAGGAGCGAATGGCCAGTGTCTGAACTGTAGCAAGCAGCTCAATGTCTCCAGCTGAGCATGACGGTCTCTGCTGCAGCTGCGCCTGGGGGGCGAGGTCCTGTGGCCCTGGGGGAGAGGGGGGCTGCTCCCATCGGCTGCTCATGGGCAGCCCTGGAATAAAGGAGGCTGCCGGCTGACTGGAAGTACCAGGCTCAGCTCACGCAACGAGAGGGCTGAAGCTGCAGCAAAGTGCAAATGCAGGAGCCAAAGCCGCATCCAGCCCAGCCCCGTGTGCAGGGAGCTACTTATAGTCGTGGCTCAGATGCACGTGGGCCCCTGCTCTGCTTGAAGCCACAGCCTTGGCCTGTGAGCTCACAACACCCCTGGCTGTGGCTGCTGCAGGCCGTATCCCCAGGTGGGAGCCCGTTCCCGCAGGCAGCAGCTTGCACGGTAGCAGTGTCCGGTGCAGAAATAGCAGGCTGGGGCCAGATCCCTGCAGCCACACGCTCGCTCTGCTGGTGCTGTAGTCGCTGCTCTTTGTCCCCTCCATTCCCACGCGATCCGCTTGCCGAACCGCAGCCAGACCGGAAACGGGGAGCTCTGCTCCGAGCAGCAATGGAGTGGGGCGTGAGAACAGGCCAGAGCTGTTCCCAGGTCACCTTCGGCCAAACCTCCACTCGCTCTGTGACAAGCCAGGCCCAAGGAGAGACCCACACAATGTCGTGCCTTCCCTGGATTCCAATCCCTCCTGCTGCTCTCTATTTGTGCAGCACCTTGCACCATGTGGTCAGGGCCTCAACAAATAAGTAATAACAACACGCAGGCAAAACCCTTAGCCAAAGTCCTAGCGGATTTACTTTGCACCCTTCGGCCAGGCAGTGTCAGCAGCAACAAAGGACTGGGTTCCATATCTAGGGGTTCCTCTTAATATCAGAAAACAGAACTGGCTCGAGACCCTGCCCGGTAACCTGGGAAAACTAAACCCCACCCCTGGGCATTTCAAAGAGGCAAAACTTCCCCACTCACAAGCATTACAACGACTCAAAAGTAAGTAACCAATAGAAAAGAGACAATAAGTGAAACACCCGCCTCACGGTGTCTTGGGCAGTGTCCTTTGCCTCAGTTTCCCACCTCGTGGTGTGAAAGTCCAATGGACAGAGATCCCTCTGGCCCTCCGCCGCACCCCACTCACGGTTGGTTGCTGCTCACTGCCTTTGCTGCCACTTCTGCCACTCGCTGCAAGGCCATGGTTCAAGGTTCTGCCTCTTAGCCGAGGTCTTAGGGATCTCAGCACCGAGGGATTTCACTGGGCAGCAGAGCACCTCACGGCTGCTGCAGCCTCTGGGTTATCTTTCCTCCCAGCTTTGTCCCCACACGAGCTCTAAGGCGCTCACCCTCCAGACCAGCTTATCAGTGAGTTCATCTCGAGTGAAACTAAATAGAAACAAGGAGTCTAAACTGATCTGAGCAGCTGTGTTTTCAAGCACTAAAGATGCACGGAGAACCGTATCTGTAACTCTGTAATCGCAGTGCAAAGCACCAAACACGACCGTCTCTTCCCATCGCCTCAGACTTTCCCAGGGCTTTGGCATCACTGCCCACTGCTTAGCGAGTGACATTCATAGCCTAGGTGGAGCTACTATAAGGTGGGTGCGTAACTGGTTGGAAAACTGTTCCCAGAGAGTAGTTATCAATGGTTCACAATCAAGTTGGAGGGACATATCGAATGGGGTCCCACAGGGATCAGTTCTGGGTCTGGTTCTGTTCAATAGCTTCATCAGTGATTTAGATCATGGCATAGAGAGAACACACATAAAGTTTACAGATGATACCAAGCTGGGAGGGCTTGCAAGTGCTTTGGAGGATGGGATTAAAATTCAAAATGATCTGGAGAGACTGGAGAAATGGTCTGAAGTAAATAAGGTGGTAGAGTCCTGCTCTGGAATTCTATGGACAGGGTCTCGCTCTCTTCCGGCTCTATAGGAGTTTACAGTTGTTTCTCTTGAGCCTTAGTCATTGCTAAGGAACCTGATTGGTTTCCTGGCCATTAGCTCCCCCAATTTTCCATGCTGGATTTGGGCACCTCCCCTCCTGCCTTTCCAGGCCTCGTCTCTCTATGCAGCTCTGACGATGCACCTCAAAGACAGCCCCGCTGCTATGCCAGCCCTGGGCTCCCTCCCTCCCAGCTCTATGGGCACCTGAGAATGGGAGTGAGCTAGGTGGAGGCCGGCTAAGCTATCTAAAGGGGGATGCCAACAAGAGGGGGTTGTCCTAAACCGTGTCCCTCTCAGGGACTTTGGTGCCTATTTTGCGATCCAAAGCCAGGAGCTCTCTCCTGAAGCCAGGCAAACTTTTGCCAAATGGATTAGGGCACTTAGCTGATAGGGGGCAGATTCCTATTCAAATCCCTTCTCTCCATCATGCAGAGAAGGGACTTGAGCCAGGGGTCTCCCACATCCTGCCCACCCTACCCACTAGAGAGATCACTGCCTCCCTTTGGGTGGAGCCAAGTAGCCTCTGATCACGCCTCCCGGCTCCGGCCCAACATACGAGCTCCGCCTGTAGCAAGAGATTTTTGCTCTGAATGTTCGGAGATACCTTGCAGCACCTTAACAGAGGCTCGCAGAAAAACCTCGGAAAGGATTTAAATACCACAAAAATTCCAGCTCTCCCAAGTGACATAATTACGACGGTGACAGTATCGGGACACTTTGATTTTCATAAAACAGTCATTAGTTTTAAGAGTAAGGCTCCAAATAAGTTGAAATGAACGACAGTTTACGTTTAGCAAATCCAAGATGGCGGAGACAGAGATGACGTAGTTTAAATGTAGAGAGTGGCAGCTGCTGAGGAGAGGTTTTGTGGTTCACAGAGATGCCTAAATCCCACTGTAGATCAGAACATCTGTGTCTCAGCTCCCCAGCTGTACAAGGGGAACCCGCTCCTTCTGTTTCCCACCATGTGTGGGTCTGTTTAGACAGTGAGCTCTTTGGGGCAGGGCTAGTCCCATTCTGTGTGTGTGCAGCACCTGGCACAATGGGGCCCTGGGTCTCAGCTGGGACAGGGGTTACCTCCCACTCTCTGTCTGTGCAGCACCTGGTACAACGTGGCCTTGATCTCAGGCTCAGCTGGGTCTATCTCCCACTATATGTCTTTGCAGCACTAGTGTGATGGGGCCCTGATCTCAGCTGGGACAGGGACAATCTCCCACTCTTTGTGCAATGCCTGGCATTCTGGGGCCCTGATCATAGCTGGACAGGGCAGATGTGAGACATCCAAGGGGCCATGTGCCCTTCCAGTGATGGCAAACGCCCCCACACCCATCCACAGATTAACCCCAGGCATTGTTCTCTGGCCAGTCATCCTGTGACTCACATGACAGGAACTTTACACTGATCAGAAAATAAACATCAAGGAAACTAATAAGAGAAACCGAAATAACTAACCTTTCACTCAGACACTCTGCATTGTTATGAGGTAACGTTTCTATTGTGGAAACACCTAGAGACTGACCGGGTCAGGGCTCCGTTGTGCAGGGTGCTGTAAAAACAGAGCAGATGACAGCTCCTGCCCCACAGAGCTCAGTCTAACAGCTGAATCCCAAGGCTCCACTGGAGTCAGAAGAAAAGCCAGCTCGGGTACAGAATATCAAAGCAGGAACAGAGACCTCGTTCCTTGTCTCCTCGTCCAGCACCACTGAGCCCCGATTGCATTTTGTCATTATTATTTATATAACAGGACCCACCAGAGACCCCAGCCAAGGTCAGGGCCCCTTTGCGCTGGGTGCTGCAGACACCAAGGGTTGCTCTGCAGGGGAAAATAGACCAGCAGAACTAGACTAGTCTAACTTACCCACTACAGCTATCACAGGATAACTCCCCGTGGGGACACTCTCATTCCAGTGTACAAGGGACTTTGTCCAGTTTAGCTCATGTCACTTTGAAACCAGTTTAGCTCATGTCACCAAAGCTCTCTCTCTGATTCTGGAATAAGAGTGTCCCCACAGGGAGTTATCCCAGGATGACTGTAGTAGTTTAATTACACCAGTGTGGTTCTGCTGGTCTATTTCCCTGTGCAGACAAACCCTTAGTGAGAAACAGTCCCTGCCTGGAAGAGTTCACATTCTAAGCCCTGATCTACACTACGAGTTTAGGTCGAATTTAGCAGCATTAGATCAATTTAACCCTGCACCCGTCCACACGACTAAGCCATTTTTGTTGACTTAAACGGCTCTTAAAATTGATTTCTGTACTCCTCCCTGATGAGGGGATTAGTGCTGAAATCGACATTGCCGGGTCGAATTTGGGGTAGTGTGGACGCAACTCAATGGTATTTGCCTCCAGAAGCTATCCCAGCGTGCTCCATTGTGACCACTCTGGACAGCACTTTGAACTCAGATGCACTAGCCAGGTAGACAGGAAAAGCCCCGGGAACTTTTGAATTTCATTTCCTGTTTGGCCAGCATGGCGAACTCAGCAGCACTCAGCAGTACAGGTGACCATGCAGTCCCCCCAGAATGTTTCTACGTTCCCCCTATCATCTCCGTCCCTGAGTTTACCACAGATTAGAAGGCGAAAAAACGCACTTGCGATGACATGTTTTCCGAGCTCATGCAGTCCTCCCACACTGATAGGGCACAGCATAACGCATGGAGGTATTCAGTGGCAGAGGCCAGGAAAGAATCGCTGTGTTTGCTTAACGGCAAAAGTATCATGCCTCGCTAGCGATGCTGCCCGAGCCAGGTTGCTGTGTCAGCTTTGGGTGGGGGCATGACTGCTTAGGAAGGCCATAGATATAGACATTGCATTAGGTAGCTTCTGTAGCTAGAGAAAATATTCCTCTGCATTTGGCAAAGTCTGTCACAAAAAAAGAGAAGCCCTGTAGTGTAGCAGTTATCATGTTCACCTAACATGTGAAATGGCCTGGTTCAAAACTGGGTGGAAGCATATCACTGTTCCTTTTTTCTGACTCCCCTCCTGCATTTTTAGTCTTAGAACAGAACACGCTGTGAAATTTTACTTTGAATTATATCAATTACGAATTAAATAATATGGAAGCTCTCGCTAAGTTATAGTCCCGGGTTCCTTACCCTTTTTGCTGCTCCGATAAATTAACATTTTTGTTAGAGGCGGGGGAAAATTTTCATGAAGCCTTTTATAGGGACTAAATGCTATCTAGGATTCTGAAATAACCTCAACGAAGCCCACAGAGTGCAATCCTTCATTCTGGATTTGTCATTCCACAAGCTGAACTGCTCCTTACTACTGTCCAGGCTTCATGAGCCATGGGAGCAAGGGGTAGGCTGGGGTAGGTGCGACCGCGTGGGTGCTGCTGGCTGGGAGAGCAGCCTGAGGCAGAAGCCTCCAGCTCGCATGATATTCCAGGCAGGACTGAATCTCCATGAGACGAAACTTAAAGAAGAGAATGACCTGGAGTCACTTTCTTCCTCTAGGAGGAGGATAGCCATGTCTGTCCAGGCACCCCTGATTGACCTCACTGAGGTCTGCCAGCTGAGCGGGGCTGAGAGGGACCTCGGCTGGCAGGAGCCGGCGGACGGAGCCCCAGACTGCCAGCAGGCTGAGTCGCTCAGCCTGCTGCCAGCCTGAGGCTCTGTCCACCGGCCCAGCTCAGCCCGCTGATGGTCTGGGGTTTTGATCATCCAGGCAGGCAGCGGGCTGAGCAGGTCTGGCGGACAGGACCCCGGAAAAAAGGTGCAAAATGATTGTCTGCTGTTGCTTTCATGAAAGGAGGGAGGGAGGGGGGGCCTGACGACATGTACCCAAAACCACCCACGACAAAGTTTTTGCCCATCAGGCATTGGGAGCTTAACCCAGAATTCTAATGTGCAGTGGAGACTGCGGGAAGTGTGGGATAGCTACCCACAGTGCACCGCTCTGCAAGTTGATGCTAGCCGCGGTAGTGAGGCTACTACACTCTTCCAACTTAATGCGCTTAGGGTGGACATACGCAATAAACTGTATAAAATTGAATTCTAAAAAATTGACTTCTATAAAATCGACCTAATTTTGTAGTGTAGACATACCTTAAGGGAGGGATTTTCAAAAGCATGTGAGGGACTTAAGAGCACAAGGCACTGGGCACAGAGCACAGTCACACACTTGTGCTCCTAAATCCCTTAGGGGCTTTGGAAATTCTCCCCTGAGACAAGGCAGAATTATTATCCCCATTTCACAGATGGGAGCTGAGGCCCAGAGAGATGAAGTAACAGGCCCAAGGACTCTGTAGCAGAGCTGGGACATGACCCCCAATCTCCCAGAAGTGTCACCTTGGTGCCTTAACCATGAGCCCAGCCTTAACCCCTAATCATACAGCCTCTCTGCAGGAGGGATTATTTGCACAGAAGGAAGGAGCTGGGCTGGGCTGTCTGGCTGGGACTGCTCATGGCAGGGCTAAGATCTGGCAAACCTCGGTGTGGCCCTGGCCTGGCTGGTGGTGTGCAGAGGTCTGCAGGCTGCAGGGCAGAGTGGCTGACAACGTCCCTGATCGGGGGAGGGAGGGGGACTGAAGGAGGCTGGAGGAGTTACCTGGGCAAAAACTGTTACCGCAGGGGCCTATTGTGCAGCACTGACCAATGGTGTGTCCCCAACATCCCTCTCAGAGCTGGTCACTGGTATCACCCCTGCTCATGACTTTTTAATGGGGTTTCCCCACTCCCAGTCCCTCTCCCCGCAGGATGCAGCTGCTTCCCCCATGCAGCCCCGCAGGCTCGGGCAGGCCCCGTTTCTCCAGCACGAAGGTGATGACGGGCGCAGACACCAGGAGGAGCAGGACCAGGACACAGCGGGCGGCCCAGATGGCAGGGGACATGACCGGCCCTGCAACATGGAAAGGGATGCGGTGACGTCTGCAAAGCAGTGGGTGGGACTGCAGTGCCACAGGGCAGCTGATACAGGGCAGCTGCGGTGTAACAGGGACCCCGTGTGAGCTCCCAGAGGCCTAGATCTAAGGTGGGATCATGCTGCAGGGGGCACGTTCCCCCGACAGGAGGTCTAAGCGATGGAGACTGTTGGGGAGGGTCCACCCTTTGCCCAGCACAGCCCTCAGGGGTCGGAAGAGCAGGGAACGGCCCCAGTTTGCTCAGGCTGCACTGGGACTCTCTGCAAAGGCCCCACAAGAGCCAGTGACAGACATAGAAGCCCAGGCCCTCTCAGCCCTCTCCAGTGTGGCTGGTAGTTCACCGCGGGGGTGACCCACCCTGGGCACAGGGGCAGCACGAGCCTTGGCACCAGCTGTGTGCTCAGGAGAGGGTGGACATGGGATGTAAGTGATGCCAGGGGCTCTGCTGCCCCTCTGCCCTGGGGGAATTGCACCCACAGAGCCCAGCCCATTGGGGGTGACTGTGCAGCAGGCTGAGGAGTTACCCACCGTGGGGTGAGATTGGCCCAGACTTTATGCCCTGAGGCCAGAGCTGGGGGCACAGAGCCGGGCTCTGATAATCAGGGTGTGACAGAGCAATAGCCCGTTACCTGTGCGGGTCGGCTCCGCCCCTCCTCCGCTGCTGCTCGCGCTGCCTGTGGGACAAGGGCAAAGAGAATCGCACCGTGTGGGAGAGACGCCTGCAGCGTCTGCAGGGACGCGCCTCCCAGCGACAGACAGAGCGGTTCTGCCAGCCACAGGGGTGAGATTCCGAGCAGGTGTAAATCAGCATCACCCTGCTGGAGTCACTGGGGCCAGATTCCCAGCTGGTGTAAATCAGCATCCCTCCAGTGGAGTCCATAGGGCTCTGCCAGTTTACACCAGCGAAGGAGCTGGTCCCTGGACTCTCTCTCTTGCTCTGAGTATCACACTGAGTTTCCCCACTGCAGACTCAGGGAGGACGTCACTGTCCATTTAACAAACCAACATTTCACTGATCCCCGGCACCTGTCACTGAGGTTGAAGCTCCATGGGGGTGAAAATGCCCCAGGAAGCCCTGAGCCAGGATTTCCCTGCCCCCCGAGTCAGACGCACTTCTCTGTGGAGCACCCTCGGGGACCTGAACGTGCCGGAGACCCCTGCACCCTGCAGACAGCCCAGGGCTCGCCTGGTGGGCAGAGCGGGTTGTGTGATAGGCTGTGTGCACGGGAGACATTCCCCAGCTGCCCCTGTGCCTGGAGCAGCACCAGGCCTAGGCCCTGCTCAGGCCCAGTGCTGAGGGTTCAGGGGAGTTAAGTGCTGCCTGGCCCTGGGGCTGACCCCTCTGCACAGGCCGGGTTTCACTCCTGAGACCTGGGTCTCCCCTTGGGGTAAGTGCTGCAGGCAGAGGAGTTACCCCAGGGGTGAGTTTGGCCCAAAGTCTCTATGCAGCGAGGGGAGAGCTGTGGGGACAGAGCCGGGCTCAGATACCCAGGGTCTGTCACAAAAGCGTCTCTGTGAGCTGTGGGGTCTGACTCCTCTCCACTGCTGCTCGCCTGGCCTGTGCAATGGGGACAAGGAGCATCTGGGCCTGTCAGAGCTTCCAGGTGACACTCAGTGTGTGAGAAACGCGGCTGCGATGGCTGAGCCCAGCCCCCTGCACCAGTCAAATGGGACATGATTGTTCCCCGAATGGAAACCTCCTCAAAGGGGCTCCCCCTGGCTCTGTCAGACCTGCCAAGTGTCACACACATCATGGGCATTTGGCAGCCCTGTCACCCTGCGTAGAAGCTGTGGGTGTGGGCCTGGACTCCTCACTCGGTGTCCTGGACCCCGGGGGTGACTCTCAGCTACAAGCCAGGAGACCCTGCAATCTAGGCCCAGCTCTTCCACTGAGTGTTATTCACTTCTCTGTGCTCTTCACCGCCCCAGGTGCTGCCTCTATGGTACAGGTGAAACTGTCATTCACTCCTTGTACAGATCAATGTGGTGACAGATGGTCACTTGAGGCAGTGCTGGGAATACGGCAAAAGTATTGAATTCAGCAAACCCCAGTCCCATCTAGTTTCTTTCACTGCCTTCAGAGGGAATGTGCCAGATTTATGTCCTTGGCTGTGCTGCCCTTAACTCTACCCACAGTCCGCTCCCAGAGTCAGGAAGAGAACCCAGGAGTCCTGGGAACCAGTGTCCCCATCCCGTCTCACTAACAATTGAGTGACACACATACAAAGCAGGTGCAATGTCTCCATCTAGGGACTGGTGCACATGGAGGATAACAACCTACTTCTGCCCATCACCCTGCCACTCAGCTATGTGTCTCTGGATTCTCTCTCAGCCATTGTATGAACGATTGTACTCGCTCTGCTGTTCATCACTCTTACCAGTGATGCTGAACTTCTTGGCAGGGCTGAGCTGGGATCTGCTTGCCCAGTTGTCTCTGTTCTTGGTCTTATACCCGCAGGAGTAATTCCCGGAGCTGCCCCTGGATACTGTATGGTTCCAGCTGTAGATGACCTTCTCTGAGCCTTTCTGTGATGAAATCTCTTCCCCGTCCTTGCAGAAGACGACGCGGGTGGCCAGGACCCGGGAGAACACGGAGCACTGGAGCAGCACAGAGTCCCCTGGCTGGGCTGACATCTGGTTCAGGTAGAGGGTAGGGGCACGGTGAGGGCCTGGGAAGGGAAATGGGTCAGAACTGTCAGTGGGGCTGTTGGTGGTGCCCGTTTGGGGGGGAGCCAGGGAGCAGTTTGCCAAGGGAAGCTGGTTACTGTGGAAACAGCTTACAGCTGCTCAGAGTATGTCTACACTGCAATCAAATCCCCATGACTGACCCATGCCAGCTGACTCAGGATGGTGGGGCTTGGGCTATGGGGCTGTTTGCACAGCACAAGCCAGCTGTGGGCGTCTAACTGCAGTGTAGATGCACTCTACCTGCTGCAGGGTCTGTGCAATGTGTCTGGAGCAGGCTCTTATTTCAGCACAGCTGGGTACCGGGGGGATAATGATAGATCTGAGACTGTCAGCTCTTCGGGAGCTGGGACGAGAGCATCACATGGGGGGTGCAGCACCTGGCGCCATGGGGCCCTGATCCCTGAGAGGGCATCTGGGGCCACAGTAATCGTAATAATAATAATCTTCTGTAGCTGGAAGCCTTTTCTATAAATACAAACCCTTCTGGCATGAGTGTATGTGGGGACAGACAGACAGATGGACTCACCGGGAGCTGAGCAGATCTCCTGGCTGCTGGGACTCAGTGCTGGGAACAGAAAGGTGACGTGTGGTTAGTGCTGGAGATAAAATCTCTCCCTCGTCTGAGATCCCTCTTGAGGGACAAAAGCTGCCTTTAATAGACAGGGAAATTAATTCCTGATTTGTGTGTCGGTGAAGAAGCAAACCAGGCAGGACGTTAGCTCTGGGGCATGGCAGGTTCCTCACACACACAGACCTTGGCTGAGCTGGGAACTGCCTTTTCCTTCAGCTCTCTAGAGCAGGGGCTCTCTCTGAGGCCCCCCTCACATGCTATAAAAACTCCATGGCCCACCTGTGCCACAATAACTAGTTTTCTGCATATAAAAGCCAGGGCCGGCGTCAGGGGGTAAGAAGCAGGGTGACTGTCTGGGGCCCCCACAAAGCTACATTGCTCAAGCTTTGGTTTCATCGCTGGGTGGCGGGGTTCAGGGCCCTGGGCATCAGCCCCATAGAGTGAGGCTTCAACGTTCTCCCTGGGACCCAGCGCGTCTAATGCTGGCCCTGCTTGGTGGCCCCCCTGAAACCTGCTCACCGCCCCCAAAGGGCCCTGGATCCCTGGCTGGGACCTGTTGACCTAGAGGGCCAGATCCTCAGCTGTCGTAAACCAGCATTGACTCCAGTGGCGCTACACTGATTTACACCAGCTGGGGATCTGGCCCAGTAGCTCTCACACTCAGTGTTTACACTGTTTCCCATTTCTCTCCCACTAAAGAGGATTTGCCGAGAATCTGGGCCGGAGCTGCTCTCGGTTCTGTTTCCTCCCAACCTGCTACGAATTAGCACAGGGGTCCCGGATACTCACTGGTGTTGGTGTCATTAGGCATGACTCTAGGTAACTCAGGAGGGTGGAAAACCACAGTGTCAATGAAGCCTTTCTGTAGTAGGCCTGAATGAACTAAAGTCACTCCATGTCTGACCAGAGTGCCTCCATGTTTAAACTCTAATCGACCTAGCAGGCCAGTAACCAAGAATGGAATGTGCAACAGCTAGCTCAACCCTGATACTGCCAGGAGATAATGATGAGGCCTGCTTGCACCTGGCTAAGAGGGGGCAGAATAACAGATCAAGGAAAGTAAAAAAAGATAACAGTTGAAGAAAAAGTCACTAACGAGATGAATTGTTTGCTGCCAAGAATGATTTAACCTGCTTCGTGTAATTGCTACTTTATAATGTATTTGTTACATGGGAATAGACAGGAGGGGCAAGAAGGGAGGGTAGTGGGGGTAATGAGAATGCTTAGCTGAAATCATGTATAAAGAGAGAAAGCTGCTTGTATGTGTGTGCTTGATTTGAGACACCTCTGTCTCCTTGCACAAGCTTTGAGATCTCAAATAAACTTTGTCTGCTTCTCCACCTTGGTGTGTTTATTGGAGCGAAGCACACCGGGCAACGAACCACTGTTGCTGTCCTCGGGCCTCTGTGCCGGCAACACTGGGAAGCAGGAGTGATAATGTTGTGTATTTGGTTGTCATGGTAATAGACTCTTGTGTTGCTATGGCAACTGAGTTAGATTATTAGGGGATAGCCCAGACAGTTTTGGCTGGTTTTTGGTTAGTTCAGTGTGTGGCAATAAATGGCTGCTCCCAGGTTTACAGATCTCTGTGTCTCCAGTGATTTCTTCCTAAAACTGTTGCCCCGAAGGATACAACACACAGAGACAAGATCATCAGGGCTGTGGGGGAACCGTAAGGGATGGAAACGGCTCAGCATCTACTTTTGCTCCTTATGGGGTCAGGAGGCGACAATCCACAGTCGCTCCTGCTCCCACCAGCCCCCTCTGCCCTGTCTGAGTTCAGCAGAAGGGAAGCTCCAGTCTCTCTCTCTGCTCCGATCTGCCCCTGTCTGCTCCCCAGGGTTGGATGCTCCAGCCAGCCATGGGCGGCGCGTACTGCAGGCTGGGAGAGGCTGTGCCTCCCCAAACAGCCGGGCGTGGCCCCGCCCATCCTCCACCCGGAAGTCCTGCTCCTGTTTGCCCTTCCCACTTGGCCCCAGGCAGGCAGGATGTGTCGCATGCTGGGACTGGAGCTGGGGCTGGGGTCGCTGCAGTCGGGACTTGGGGTGGCTGGGGATGCTCAGCGCTGGAGGGCTCCCAGGTGCCAGGGCCATGCCACCCAGCGCTCAGTGGGGCGGGGGCTGCTGATGCTGCCCACCCTGTGCTGAGGGTTGGCTGAGGGCAATGGGGCTAGGGGCACCACTTGCCACCTGCCTGGCACTTGGCAGCTGGGAGGGCCATGTGCCGCCTGCCCAGCTTGCTGGGGTGGGGGTGGCTGATGGCCACAGGGAGGGGGAGCTCTGGACTCGGGTGGGGAAGGGGGTCAGGAAAGGTGGGGCCTCAGGCAGAGGGGGCGGGCCAGTCAGAGGCTAGCCTCCCCAAGCCGGTGGGTCACCCATCGCCCTTGCTCCCAGGCCCCCATGGATCTGCAGGGCTCAGGCAGCAGAGATGCTGCAGCCTCTGTCTGTCCTCCTTTGTCTCCTCCTTGGGTCTCGTAGTCATCACCACCCCCTCTTTCCTGCCCTTGCTACAGCATCTCTATTTAGGGCTGGAAGATTGAGAACCGAAGGGGCCTGGTTTGCTTGTTTGAGTCTAAAATGTCACTGAGGAAATGCCTCCCATCCCATCCTACTGCCTGGGGACCGAGACAGCCCCCTGGCTAAAGGCACAGCTGGGCCAGGGTGAAAGGTCACTGGGTGACTGCGGGGCCTGAGATGTTGGATGAGCCCGAACCTTTTGCCTCCACCCTGGTCTCCAGTCCCTGGTGAGAAGGACCCAGCTCCCCCAGGGGGTAATTCACCCTCTGGAATTAAGTGAGAAATAAATAGGGGGTGGGCCCTGTGTAGGACCCTCTCTACAGGGTGAATTTCAGCCTCAGAGAACACCGACCGTGGGACTGAACCTGCCTTCCCCACCTGCTTAGTCATCACTGCCCCGTCCTCCACACCCAGCTCCAGCCACTTCTGCTCATCCTGCCCTGACTGTCCCCGCTCCCCATTCTGGGTTCCTGAGGCGTCTGCTGTCCCTGCTGGGAGGCGGGTACCGGGGCACGGCCGGACGGGGAAGAACACAAGGCAGTTGAGAAAGAGCATCCAGAGGTGACCTCTGAGCAGGTGGGAGCCAGAATCAGTGTGACTAAGCAAGTGGTGGAACTCGGGCAAAAGGCCAAACAAATGTGGGAAAGAAAGGAAGTCTTGCGAATAGACGTTAACACCCGAGTGTGAAGCCAAGCAGCTGAGGGCCTCAAGGGAAATCTGTCAGCAGCACAAGGCAGAGCAGTTTTTCAGAGCAACTTTGCAGGGTATAATTGATGCAGAAGTGGATTGTCCTGGGATGGTGGCTGGGCACATGTCACCATTGGGATGGAGTCAACTCGGCAGAGCAGCTGGGCAGGGGGGCACATTCCCATCACGGGAGGCCTGTGATGGAGGCTGTTGCAGCGGCTCCTCCCTTTGCCCAGCACTGCCCTGAGGGGTCGGAGGAGCAGGGAACAGCCCAGGTTTGCTCAGGCTGCACCAGGACTTGGTGCAAACGCCTCACACGAGCCAGTGACAGACACAGCAGCCCAGACCCTATCGCCCCTCTCCAGTGTGGCCGGCAGTTCACCACGGGGGTGACACCACCCTGGGCACAGAGGCATCACGAGGCCTTGGCACCAGCTGTGTCCTCAGGAGAGGGTGGACGTAGGTTGTGCTGCCCCTCTGCCCTGGGGGAATTGCACTGGCAGAGACCAGTTCATCAGGGGTGACTGCGCTGCAGGCCGAGGAGTTACTCACCCCAAAGTGAGCTTGGCCCAGACTTTAGAGCTGGGGGCACAGAGCCGGGCTCCGATAATCAGGGTGTGACAGAGCAATAGCCCCTTACCTGTGTGTGTCGATTCCTCCCCTCCTTTGCTTCTGCTCGCGCTGCCTGTGGGACAAGGGGAAAGAGAATCGCACTGTGTGGGAGAGACGCCAGCAGCCTCCGCAGGGACGCGCCTCCCACCGACAGACAGAGCGGTTCTGCCAGCCACTGGGGCCAGATCCCCAGCAGGAGTAAATCAGCATCACTCTGCTAAGAGTCAATGGACCAGATCCCCACCATTGGAGTCATAAGAACATAAGAACGGTCATACTGGGTCAGTCCATTTAGTCCAGTATCCTTCTTCCCACAGTGGCCAATGCCAGGTGCTTCAGAGGGAATGAACAGACCATGGCAATACATTCAGTGATCCGCCCCCTGTTGGCCATTCCCAGCTTCTGGCAAAAAGAGGCTAGGGAAACCCTCCCTGCCCATCCTGGCTAATAGCAATTGAAGGCCGTATCCTCCATGAACTTATCTTGTTCTTTTTTGAACCCTGTTACTGTCTTGACTTTCATAAGATCCTCTGGCAAGGAGTTCCACAGGTTGACTGTGCGTTGGATGAAGAAATATTTCTTGTTGTTTGTTTTAAACTTGCTGCCTTTTCATTTCATTTGGTGACCCCTAGTTCTTGTGTTATTAGTCCATTGCGCTCTGCCAGTTTACACCAGCCAAGGAGCTCATCCCTGGACTCTCTCTCTTGCTCTTAGTGTCACATTGAGTTTCCCCACTGCAGACACAGCAAGGACGTTACTGTCCATTTAACAAATCACCATTTCATTGATCCCTGGGACCTGTCACTCTTGTCAAAGCTCCGCGAGGGTGAAAATGCCCCAGGAAACTCTGAGCCAGGATTTCTCTGTCCCCCAATCAGATGTGCTTGACTGTGGAGCACCCTCGGGGACCTGAACGTGCTGGAGACCCCTGCACCCTTCAGACAGCCTGGGGGTCGCGTGGTGGGCAGAGCGGGTTGTGTGATAGGCTGTGTGCATGGGCGACATTCCCCAGCCGCCCCTGTGCCTGGGGTAGCACCAGGCCTAGGCCCTGCTCACGCCCAGTGCTGAGGGGTGAGCTGTGGGGTCTGACTCCTCTCCACTGCTGCTCGCCTGGCCCTTACCAGTGATGTTGAGGTGCTGGGCAGGGCTGAGCTGGGATCTGGTCACCCGGCTGTCGCTGTCCATGATCTCATATGCGCAGGAGTAATTCCCAGAGCTACCCCTGGATACTGCATGGTCCCAGCTGTAGGTCACGTTCTCCTCCGAACCCGTCTGGGACCAAACCTCCTCCCCATCTTTACAGAAGATGATGTGGGTGGCTGGGACCTGGGAGATCACGGAGCAGTGGAGCCACACGGAGACCCCCAGCCGGGCTGACGTCTGGCTCAGGTAGAGGGTGGGGGCAGGCAGAGCACCTGGGAAGGGGAATGGGTCAGAGCTGTTAACGTGGTGCCTATTTCAGGTGGATCCAGGGAGCAGTTTGCCAAAGAAAGTTGGTTGCTGTGGAAGGAGATTGTAGCTGCTAAGGGTACATTTATAATGCAATTAAAAACCCATGGCTGGCCCGTGCCAGCTGACTCTTCGGGGGCAGGGATCAGAGCTTCACATAGGGGTGTGCAGCACCTGGCATGATGTAGCCCTGATCCCTGAGTGGGGCATATCGGGACCATAGTAAGAAATATAATTAATAATAAACTGCTGTAGTGGAAAACCTTTTCTATCAATACAGACCACTCTGGCAGGATGGATAAAGAGAGGGGTGAGTGTGTCTGGGGACAGACAAACGGACGGACTCACCAGGAGATGAGCAGATCTCCTGGCTGCTGGGACTCAGCGCTGGGAACAGAAAGGTGCCATGTGGTTAGTGCTGGAGATAAAATCCCCCCTTTTTCTGAGGTCCCTCTGCAGGAACAAAAACTGCCTTTAATAGATAGGAAAAACATTCCTGGTTCGTGTTTTGGTGAAGAAGCAAACCAGGCAGGACGTTAGATCTGGGGCATGGCAGGTTCCTCGCGCACACAGACCTTGGCTGAGCTGGGACCGACTTTCCCTTCAGCTCTCTAGAGGGCCAGACCCTCAGCTGGCATAAACCAGCATTGACTCCAGTGGAGCTACACTGATTTACACCAGCTGGGGATCTGGCCCATTAGCTCTCACACTCAGTGCTTACACTGGTTTCCATTTCTCCCCACTGAAGAGGATTTGTGGACAATCAGAGCCAGGGGCTGCTCTCGGTTCTGTTTCCTCCCAACCTGCTATGAATTAGTACAGGGTTCAAAGATACTCACCAGGCAGCAAGAGGCACAGAGACGGGATCATCAGGGTGGTGGGGGGAATTGATCAGGCTGGAAACAGCCCAGTGGCTTCTGCTCCTGACAAGGTTAGGAGGGGACAATCCACAGTTGCTCCCAGATGCCACCTGCCCCCTTTGCTCTCTCTGAATTCAGCAGAAAGGAAACTCTGGTCTCTCTCTCTGCTCCGATCTGTCCAGGTCTGCTCCCCTTGGTAGGACACGCCAGCCAGCCCCTTTTCCAGTCCTTGGGGTTTGTAGGGCTCAGGCAGCAGAGTCGCTGCAGCCTCTCTCTGACCTGTTCTGTCCTCTCCTTGGGTCTGATAGTTGTCACTGTTTCCTGCCGTGTGCCGCCCCCTTCCCTGCCCTGGCCATGCCGTCTCTATGTAGGGCTGCAAGATTGAGAACTGAAGGGGCCTGGTTTGCATATTTGAGGCTTATAAGATCATTGAGGAAACACCTCCTGTCCCATCTGACTGCCTGGGTACTGAGACAGCCCCCTGGCTAAAGACACAGCTGGGCCAGAGTGAAAGGTCATTGTGGGTCCTGAGATGTCAGATGAGCCTGACCCTTTTGCCTCCACCCGGGTCTCCAATTCTGGGTGTGAAGGACCCAGCTCCCCTAGGGAGAAATTCACCCTCTGGTGTTAAGGGGATATAAATGGGGTCTGAGCTTCATGTGGGAGCCTCTGCCCAGGGGAGAATTTGTGCCCCAGAGAACAGCAGCCAGGAATCTGCACAGTCTGTCCCTGCCCTGTCCTCCATCCCCAGCTCCAGCCACTTCTGCCCTGACTGTCCCCGCTCCCCATTCTGGGCTCCTGCTGTCCCTGCTGAGAAACGGGCACCAGGTCCCTTCTCCCATCCTGATCCCTTCCGCATCCCTGCTCATTCTGCTGCCCCTGCTGAGAGACGGGCACCAGGGCACTGCCGGACGGGGAAGAACACAAGGCAGTGAATAAAGAGCATCCAGAAGTGACCTCTGAGCACATGGGGAGCTGGAATCAGTGTGACTAAGCAAGTGGGGGAACCACACAAAGAAATATGTGGGAAAGAAGAAAGTCTTGTGAACAGAAGCCAAACAGCCCAGGGCCTCAAGGGAAATCTGTCAGGAGCACAAGGCAGAGCAGTTTTGCAGAACAACTTTGCAGAGTAATTGATGCAGAAACAGATTTTCGTGGGATGGTGTCTGGGCACGTTTCACCCTGCGATGGAGTCAGCTCTGCAGAGCAGCTGGACAGGGGAGGTTTGGGGGAGCTCAGATGTTCAGGGGATGGTCGTGGAGCTGAAATATTCAATGGAAGATGGGGGAACACATGGTTGGGGGAGATCAGATGTTGGGGATAGGCGGGGGTTTCAGATGTTTGGGGAATGGACTGGAGACTGTGTTTGAGGGATGTTTTTCAGAGATCAGAAGATGAAAATTAGCAGGGTGCTTAGATGTTCAGGGTATGATTGGGGGAGCTCAGAGGATCGGGGGAGCTAGCTCTAAGGGGGGAGCATGTGCAGGAGGACATGTTCCCCTGATGGGAGGCCTAAATGTTGGAGGCTGTTGGGCAGGGGCGGCTCCAGGCACCAGCGCGCCAAGTGCATGCCTGGGGCGGCAAGCTGCGGGGGGAGGGGGTCAGCCTGCTGGTTGCTGTGAGGGCGGCAGTCAGGCTGCCTTCAGTGGCATGCCCGTGTGGGTCGCCGGTCCCGCGGCTTCGGCGGTAATTCAGTGGGAGGTACGCCGAAGGTGCGGGACTGGCGGACCGCCCGCAGGCGTGCTGCCGAAAGCTGCCTGCCTGCCGTGCTTGGGGCGGCAAAACACATAGAGACGCCTCTGCTGTTGAGGAGGCTCCTCCCTTTGCCCAGCACAGCCCTGACTCCGCCCTGGGCACAGGGCAGCACGAGGCCTTGGCACCTGCTGTGTGCTCAGGAGAGGGTGGAAGTGGTACCTAAGTGATGCCAGGAGCTGTGCTGCCCCTCTGCCCTGGGGGAATTGCACTGGCAGAGCCCAGCCCAGCCGGGGGTGACTGCACTGCAGACCAAGGAGTTACCCACCCCGTGGAGAGTGTGGCCAGGCTTTATGCCCTGACGTCAGAGCTGGGGGCGCAGAGCCGGGCTCTGATAATCAGGGTGTGACAGAGCAAGAGCCCGTTACCTGTGGGGGTCGGCTCCTCTGCTCCTCCGCTGCTGTTCGTGCTGCCTGTGGGACAAGGGCAAAGAGAATCGCACCGTGTGGGAGAGACGCCTGCAGCCTCTGCAGGGACGCGCCTCCCAGGGACAGACAGAGCGGTTCTGCCAGCCACTGGGGCCAGATCCACAGCTGGTGTAAATCAGCATCACCCTGCTGGAGTCAATGGACCAGGTCCCCACCATTGGAGTCATAAGAACGGCCATACTGGGTCAGTCCATCTAGTCCAGTATCCTGTCTTCCCACAGTGGCCAATGCCAGGTGCTTCAGAGGGAATGAACAGACCAGGGCAATTCATTCAGTGATCCGTCCCCAGTTGTCCATTCCCAGCTTCTGGCAAACAGAGGCTAGGGTCACCCTCCCTGCCCATCCTGGCTAATAGCAATTGAAGGCCGTATCCTCCATGAACTTATCTTGTTCTTTTTTGAACCCGGTTAGTGTCTTGACTTTCATAAGATCCTCTGGCAAGGAGTTCCACAGGTTGACTGTGTGTTGGGTGAAGAAATATTTCCTTGTGTTTGTTTTAAACCTGCTGCCTTTTCATTTCATTTGGTGACCCCTAGTTCTTGTGTTATTAGTCCATAGGCCTCTGCCAGTTTAAACCAGCCGAGAAGCTGGTCCCTGGACTCTCTCTCTTGCTCTGAGTTTCACACTGAGTTTCCCCACTGCAGACTCAGCGAGGACGTCTCCGTCCATTCAACAAACCAACATTTCACTGATCCCTGGGACCTGTCACTCTTGTCAAAGCTCCGCGAGAGTTAAAATGCCTCAGGAAGATCCCAGCCCCTATGTCACTCTTGTCTGTGGAGCACCTTCAGGGATCTGTATGTGCGGGAGACCCCTGCACCCTGCAGACAGCCTGGGGCTCGCCTGGTGGGCAGAGTGGGTTGTGTAATAGGCTGTGTGCACGGGTGACATTCCCCAGCCGCCCCTGTGCCTGGGGCAGCACCAGGCCTAGGCCCTGCTCACGCCCAGTGCTGAGGGTTCAGGGGAGTTAAGTGCTGCCTGGCCCTGGGGCTGGCCCCTCTGCGCAGGCCGGATTTCACTGCAGAGAGCTGGGTCTCCCCCGGTGTAACTGCTGCAGGCAGAGGAGTTACCCCAGGGGTGAGTTTGGCCCAAAGTCTCTATGCAGCGAGGGGAGAGCTGGGGGGACAGGGCCGGGCTCGGATCCCTGGAGTCTGGCTCAAGAGCATCTCTGTGTGCTGTGGGGTCTGACTCCTCTCCACTGCTGCTCTCCTGGCCCTTACCAGTGATGCTGAGGTGCTGGGAAGGGCTGAGCTGGGATCTGGTCACCCGGCTGTCGCTGTCCATGATCTCATACGCGCAGGAGTAATTTCCGGAGCTACCCCTGGATACTGCATGGTCCCAGCTGTAGGTGACGTTCTCCTCCGAACCCATCTGGGACCAAACCTCTTCCCCATCTTTACAGAAGATGATGTGGGTGGCTGGGGCCTGGGAGATCATGGAGCACTGCAGCAGCACGGAGTTCCCCAGCCGAGCGGACGTCTGGCTCAGGTAGAGGGTGGGGGCAGGCAGAGCACCTGGGAAGGAGAATGGGTCAGAGCTGTTAATGTGGTGCCTATTTCAGGTGGATCCATGGAGCAGTTTGCCAAAGAAAGTTGGTTGCTGTGGAAGCAGGTTGTAGCTGCTAAGGGCACGTCTACACTGCAATTAAAAACCCGTGGCTGGCCCGTGCCAGCAGACTCAGGCTGGCGCAGCTCGGGCTATGGGGTTGTTTGCACAGCACGAGCCAGTGGAAAGCATCAAATTACAATTTAGATGCACTCTGCCTGCTCGAGGGCTGCGGGGTCTGCGCATTGTCTCTGGAGCAGGCTGTTTTTTCAGCACAGCTGGGTACCAGGGGGATAACATCAGATCTGAGACTGTCGGCTCTTTGGGGGCAGGGACCAGAGCTTCACATAGTGATGTGCAGCACCTGGCGCGATGGGGCCCTGATCCCTGAGAGGCACCTCTGGGGACCACAGTAAAAAATATAATTAATAATAAACTGCTGTAGTAGGAAGCCTTTTCTTTCAGCACAAAACCCTCTGGCATAATATCTAGAGGGGTGAGTGTGTCCAGGGATGGACAGACAGATAGAGGGACTCACCGTGAGCTGAGCAGATCTCCTGGCTGCTGGGACTCAGCGCTGGGAACAGAAAGGTGCCGTGTGATTAGTGCTGGAGATAAAATCTCCCCTTTTCTGAGGTCCCTCTGCAGGGGCAAGAACTGCCTTTAATAGCCAGAAAAATATTCCTGATTTGTGTGTTGCTGAAGCAGCAAACCAGGCAGGACATTAGATCTGGGGCATGGCAGACTCCAGTGGAGTGACGCCCATTCACACCAGCTGAGAATCTGGCCCATTGCACTCACACATCTACTGGTTTCCATGTCTCCCCATTGAAGAGGATTTGTGGGTAATCAGGGCTCTCGGTTGTTTCCTCCCAACCTGCTAGGAATTAGCACAGATCATGTGACGAAGTGGGAATGTTCTTAATGTGTTCTTTGAACACTGAGTGGGAAGTATTGACCTGGGAAGGTTGCAGGGGAGTCTTGCCGGGACTGTCTGCACTGGGGATGGGAGACTTTCCTTGAGGGAGGATACCTGAGCATGGAACATGAGAACCCAGGAGGGGGGTTGGAGGCCAGGTAACACCCTCTACCGGGAACCTGGACAAAGGCTGGGGGAGGAGGCGGGGGGAGGCTGAGTGAGAGGGCTGGAGGGAATTTCAGTTTGGAGCTGGCTGGGAAAATGGAGGGGAGCCCAGATGGGGCTCAGGCCTCCCACCGTGGCTCTGGCCTGACTGGCCCCCTAAGATGGACCTAACTGAGGGGGTCCTGTTGTCTGTACCTGCAAGACCTGCCTTGGACTGTGCTCCTGTCGCCTACATAAACCTTCTGTTTCACTGGCTGGCTGAGAGTCGCGGCGAACCAAAGGAAGCCGGGGGTGCAGGGCCTTGTCTCTCCCCCACACTCTGTGACTGCACTGCAGGTCGAGGAGTTACCCACCCCGGGGTGAGTTTGGCCCAGACTTTATGCCCTGAGGTCAGAGCTGGGGGCACAGAGCCGGGCTCTGATAATCAGGGTGTGACAGAGCAATAGCCCGTTACCTGTGGGGGTCGGCTCCTCTGCTCCTCCGCTGCTGCTCGCGCTGCCTGTGGGACAAGGGCAAAGAGAATCGCACCGTGTGGGAGAGACGCCTGCAGCCTTCACAGGGACGCGACTCCCAGCGACAGACAGAGCAGTTCTGCCAGCCACTGGGGCCAGATCCCCACTGGGTGTGAATTAGCATCAGGGCCGGCTCCAGGCACCAGCCTACCAAGCACGTGCTTGGGGCGGCACCTTGGGAGGGGGCAGCGATCTGGGTTTGGTTTTGTTGTTTTTGGTTTGGGCGGCGAGACGCACCGCTTGGGGGGGGGCAGGGACTTGGGCGGTGAGACGTGCCGCTCGGGGGGGGGGGGCGGGGCCGGGGGCGTTGAGATGCTCCGCTCAGGGGGAGGGGGGGCAGGGACATGGGCGGCGCGCCGCGCTGCTCAGGGGGGAGAGGGGCGCAGAAGGACGTGGGCGGTGCGCCGCGCCGCGCGGGGGGGGGGCGGGGCGGCGCTCTTCTTTTCTGCTTGGGGCGGCAGAAATCTTAGAGCCGGCCCTGATTAGCATCACTCTGCTGGAATCAATGGGCCAGATCCCCAACGGATGTAACTTGGCATCCCTCCATTGCAGTCCATAGGGCTCTACCAGTTTACACCAGCCCAGGAGCTGGTCCCAGGGTCTGCCCATGGTGTAAGTGCTGCAGGCAGAGGAGTTACCCCAGGGGTGAGTTTGGCCCGAAGTCTCTATGCAGCGAGGGGAGAGCTGGGGGCAGAGATCCGGGCTCAGATCACCGGGGTCTGGCCCAAGAGCATCTCCATGAGCTGTGGGGGTCTGACTCCTCTCCACTGCTGCTCACCTGGCCTATGCAATGGGGACAAGGAGAATCTGGGCCTGTCAGAGCCTCCAGGTGACACTCAGTGTGTGAGAAACGCGGCTGCGATGGCTGAGCCCAGCCCCCTACACCAGTCAAATGGGACATGACAGTTTCCCGAATGGAAACCTCCTCAAAGGGGCTCACCCTGGCTCTGTCAGACCTGCCAAGTGTCATACAGTTCTCGGGCTTATGGCAGCCCTCTCCCACCTGTGTAAGGGTTGTGTATGGGGGCCTGCGTTTCCCACCAAGAGTCCTCGAGTCTGGGGGTGGCACTCAGCTACTAGCCAGGAGACCTTGTGCTGTATTCCCAGCTGATCCACTGTGTGTTATTAACTTCTCTCTGCACTTCACAGTCCCTAATACGATCTAAGTGCTCATGTCCATACAGTTTAGGTGACAGTTTTCATTCACCCCTTGTATGGATAATAAAGGGTACACAGGGTCACTTGAGGTGGTGCTGGTAATAGAGGGGAGGGTTCTCACATAGCAAACCCCAGTCTCATTCACTTTGTCTTGGTGCCTTTAAGAGGGAATGTGCAAGATTTATGTGCTTCTAACACTAACCACAGTCTGCTCCCAGAGCCAGGAAGAGAACTCAGGAGTCCTGGGAACCAACAACCCACTGCTGTCTAACTAACAATTGTGTGACCGACAGACAAAACAACAAGGGGCCGATGCACATAGAGAAAACAACCTACTTCTTCTGCCTGGCACCCCCGTCACTGAGCTATCTGCATCTGGATTCTCTCTCTTCCATTGCATGGACAATTGCACTTGCTGTGTTGATCACCCCTCTTACCAGTGATGCTGAGGTGCAGGGCAGGGCTGAGCTGGGATCTGGTCACCTGGTTGTCGCTGTCCATGATCTCGTACCTGCAGGAGTAATTCCCGGAGCTCCCCCTGGATACTGTATGGTCCCAGCTGTAGGTGACGTTCTTCTCTGAGCCCGTCTGGGATGAAACCTCCTCCCCATCTTTACAGAAGATGATGTGGGTGGCTGGGGCCTGGGAGATCACGGAGCACTGCAGCAGCACGGAGTTCCCCGGCCAGGTGGACGTCTGGCTCAGGTAGAGGGTGGGGGCAGGGAGAGCACCTGGGAAGGGGAATGGTTCAGAGCTGTCAATTGGGCTGTCGGCGGAGCTCTATCCATTTCAGCTGGAGCCCAGGGAGCAGTTTGCTGAAGGAGGCTGGTTGCAGTGGAAACAGCTTGCAGCTGCTAAGGGTTTGTCTACACTGCAGTCAGAAACTCATGCCAGCTGACTCGGACTCACAGGGTTCAGGCTACGGGGCTGTTTACACAGCATGAGCCAGTCATGGGCCTCTACTTGCAGAGTGGAAGTACTGTACCTGCTCCAGGGCTGCAGGGTCTGTGCAATGTGTCTGGAGCAGGCTCTTATTTCAGCACAGCTGGGCACTGGGGGGATAATGTCAGATCTGAGAGTGTCAGCTCTTCGGGGGCAGGGACCAGAGCTTCACATAGGGGTGTGCAGCACCTGCCATGATGGAGCCCTGATCCCTGAGTGGGGTGTCTGGGATCACAGTAATAATAATAATCTTCTGTAGCTGGAAGCCTTTTCTATCAAGATAGATAGACAGACAGACAGACAGAGGGGTGAATGTGTCTGGGGACAGACAGACGGATGGACTCACCGGGAGCTGAGCAGATCTCCTGGCTGCTGGGACTAGGCGCTGGGAACAAAAAGGTGCCGTGTGGTTAGTGCTGGAGATAAAATCTTCCTCTCTTTTAAGGTCCCTCTTCAGGGACAAAAACTGTGTTTAATAGACAGGGAAAAACATTCCTGATTCGTTTGTCGGTGAAGAAGCAAACCAGGCAGGACGTTAGATCTGGGGCAGGGCAGGTTCCTCGCGCACACAGACCTTGGCTGAGCTGGGACCTTCATTCCCTTCAGCTCTCTAGAGGGCCAGATTCTCAGCTGGTGTAAACCAGCATTGACTCCAGTGCAGCTACACCGATTTACACCAGCTGGGGATGTGTCTCCTCTGACCCCGGTGGAGCTACATCCATTCACGCCAGCTGCAGGTCTAGCAGCTCTCACACTCAGTGCTTACATTGGTTCCCATTTCTCTCGCACTAAAGAGGATTTGTCGACAGTCGGGCCAGGGGCTGCTCTGGGTTCTGTTTTCTCCCATTCTGGTACAAATTAGCACAGGATTCCCACCTACTCACCGGGAAGCAAGAGGCACAGAGACAGGAACATCAGGGCGCTGGGGGGAGGAATCTCAAGGGATGGGAACCGCCAAGAAGCATCTGCTGCTGCCAGGGTTGGCAGGGGACTATCCACAGTCACTTCCTGCTCCCACCTGCCCCCACTGTCCTGTCTGACTTCAGCAGAGGGGAAGCTGCGGTCTCTCTATGCTCCGATCTGCTCCTCTTGGTAGGAAACTCCAGCCAGCCCCTCTCCCGGCACCCAGGCCCCCTGGGGTCTGCAGGGCTCAGGAAGCAGAGACGCTGCAGCCTCTCTCTGACCTGGTTTGTCCCAACTTGGGTCTGATATTTGTCACCGCTCCCTATTTCCTGCGTCACACCATCCCCCTTCCCCGTCCTGGCCACAGCATCTCTATTTAGGGCTGGAAGATTGAGAACCAAAGGGGCCTGGTTTGCTTCTTTGAATCTAAACATATCACTGAGGAAATGACTCCCATCCCGTCTCACTGCCTGGGGACCAATACACCCCCGGCTAAAGGCACAGCTGGGCCAGGGTGGAAGGTCACTGGGTGACTGGGGGCCCTGGATGTTGGATGAGACTGAACCTTTTGCCTCCACCCTGGTCTCCAGTCCCTGATGAGAGTGACCCAGCTCCCTCAGGGGGAAATTCCCTCTGGGCTTAAAAGGGACATAAATAGGGTCTGGGCCTCATGCTGGACCCTCTGCACAGGGGTGAATTTCTCCCACAAAGAACAGCAACCATGGGGATGCACTGGCTTCCCCACCTGCTTAGTCTCCATCACGCCATCCTCAAAACCCAGCTCCAGCCACTTCTGCACACCCCACCTTGATTGCCCATTCTGGGTTCCTGAGGAGTTTTCTGTCCCTTCTGAGAGATGGGTCCAGGGCACTACCAGGTGGGGAGACACAAGGCAGTTGAAAAAGAGCATCCAAAGTGACCTCTGAGCAGGTGGGGAGTGGGGATCAGTGTTACTAATCAAGTGAGAGAACCAGGGTAAAAGGTCAAAGAAATGTGGGAAAGAAAGTCTTGTGAACAGATGTTAACACCTCTGCAGGAAGCCAAACAGCTGAGTGCCTCAAGTTTCAGAGTAGCAGTCCTGTTAGTCTGTATCCACAAAAAGAACAGACGTACTTGTGGCACCTGAGGATATGTCTATACTACCTGCTGGATCCGCGGGTAGCAATTGATCTATCAGGGATTGATTTATTGCATGTAGTGTAGACACAATAAATCAATCCACGATCGCTCTTCCGTCGACTGCTGAACTCGAGCTCGGCGAGAGGTGGAAGCAAAGTCGACGGGGGAGTGGCGGCCGTCGATCCACTAAGTGATTCTAAGTCGATATAAGATACATCGACTTCAACTACGCTATTCTCATAGTTGAAGTTGCATATCTTAGATCGACACCCCTCCCTGCCCCAGTGTAAACTAGGCCTTAGAGACTAACACATTTATTTGAGCCGATGAAGTGGTCTGTAGCCCACGAAAGCTGATGCTCAAATAAATGTGTTAGTCTCTAAGGTGCCACGAGTACTCCTGTTCTTTTTGAGGGCCTGGAGGGAAACGTGTCAGGAGCACAAGGCAGAGCAGTTTTGCAGAAGAACTTTGCAGAGTAATTGACACAGAAGTGGATTGTTCTGGGATGGTGTCTGGGCACATTTCACCACCGGGATGGAGTCAGCTCGCACAACAGCTGGACAGGGGTGTACAGGGGAGCTCAGATGCTCGGGGATCATGGAGGGGGGGTCAGATGTTTGGGGAATGTTTTAGGGAATGGAATGATTGAGGGAACTCAGATGTTTGGTGGATGGTCGGGGAAACTCAGACGGTGAGGGAAGCTCAGCTGTTGGGGATTGTTGGGGGACTAAAATGTTCAGGGCATGATCAGGGGGCTCAGATGTTGTGGATTTTTGTGGGCCTCAGATTTTGTGGGGATGGGCCAGGGGCTCAGATGTGCAGGGTATGGTTGGTGGTTCAGATGCTGGGGATGGTTGGGGATGCTCAGATGTTTAGGAGATGATCGGGATGCTCAGATGTTTGAGAAATGGTCAGGTGAGCTGTGACACTGACAGCCTGGTCAGCTGGTGTGTGACCCATAACAACTTAACAGGAAGCACTGAAATGATCAACAGGGCCATTCCTTGTAGATATTTTCAAAGCCATGTTAAGTGGACTCAAATCTTTAACATGTTTGCCTGTGTTAGAGAATCAAAAGTAGATACTTATTGTATTCATCTCCTTCCCCAGAGCACCCAACGCATGGGCTCCTATGGCATTGATAGTCTGAAATGGCTAATTGCCTTATGTGAATGAATGCAACTAGTTACCTGTGTATGTGTAGGAAACAGAAGATTAACTTCAAAGCAAAGGGCTTGCTGGGACAATTGCTGTCAAGAGGCTATCACCTGCTAGAGAACTATAAGAAAAAAGCTTCTGGCCTGATCCTTTTAATCTCAGATCTACTTAATCTTTGACAGGAACTGAGCCACAGGACTGAGGTCTCTAGGTTTGCTCTTGATTCACCCTGGATTTCTCATGGAAGGATTTGAACAACATAGAGATAAGGAAATGAATGAAGAAGTCAGAAAAATGACTGGACAAGGCACCCTCTCAGAAACCATCTACAAAAGACGACATCAGTGGCTGGGGCACGTGCTGGGAATGGAAATAGAACGCTTAGCAAATACCGCCCTTGAATGGAAGCCAGAAAACGCAAGAAGAAAGAGGAAGACCACGAATAACATGGAAACGAACAGTTCTGAGCAACATCAAACACCTCAATGTGAAATGGGAAGATTTGGAGAGAAGGGCAGTTGACAGGCAAGGATGGCAAATGTGGGTAGCCCAATGTGCAGCAAAGCACGGGATGGACTAAGGTCTAATCTAGGGCCTACATCTGAACTGCCTATTGGGCTATAACTGTTTTCACTGATTCCAGCAGGACTTTTACAAATCAGTAACCCACCATCTCTGCTGTGAAACTGACCTAAGGACTTCATACGCATTTGTATGTATATTGATCTCTTAACTATATATAACTCGCTTTCTTTTTTCGTTGGTTAATACATCTTTGATTTAGTTAATAAGGATTGGCTGTAAGCATGTATTTGGGTGAGATCTGAAATAGTCATTGATGGTGGGCAATGTGTCTGGTCTTTTAGAATTGGTAGAACTTTAATTATGGTAAATAAGGTTTTCAAAAAACCTTCACTATGTTAGATTTGGCTGTCTGGGTGGGAGCCAAAGGCTGGATTGCTTAAAAGGGACTGTAGTTTGGCTTCTTGGTAACCAGTGTGGTATTACAAGAGCTGTTTGGTTACTGGCTTGGTGAATCTAATGATAGAATAAACTATCTGTTTTGGGGGCTCTATTGCTTGCAGTTTGCCCTGAGTAAGCATTCTGAGTGTGGCCCCTCCAGGCAACATGGTCACAGGAACTCATATATTTGGGAGATGGTTGGGGGATGTTGTGATGGTTGCTAGGCTCAGATGTTTCAGAGATGGACCGGGGCTCAGATGTCTGGAGGGATGTTTTGAGGAGCTCAGAAACTCAGGGGATGGTTGAGGGAGCTAAAATGTTTGGAGGATGTTTGTGGAACTCAGATGTTGGGGAAGCTCAGATGTTCAGAAGATGGACGGGGGAGCTCAAATGTTTCAGGGACAGATCAGGCCCACAGATGTTCTAGGGTTCTTTGGGGGAGCTCAGATTTTTGGGAGCTGTCTGGGGGAAACTCATGGTTGGGGGCCTCAAATGTTTGGGGGAATAGTTTCATGAGATCAGATGTTTGCCCTCAATCAGCCCAGCCAAAGGCCATAGACTTTATGGGCATTTGTCAGCCCTGTCCCCCTGTGTAGATGCTGTGGGTGTGGGCATGCACTCCCCACATGGAGTCCTGGAGCCTGGGGGTGACTCTCAGCTACAAGACAGGAGACCCTGTGCTCTAGGCCCAGCTCTTCCACTGACTATTAGTAACTCCTCTCTGGACTTCACAGCCGCTAGCTCATGCTGCTATGGTATAGATCACAGCTGTCATTCACCCCTCGTACAGATAAGGAAGAGTTGCACAGGGTCACATGAGGCAGTGCTGGGATTAGAAGGGAGGTTTTCACACAGCAAACGCCAGTTGAATCAACTTTGTCTTGGTGCCTTTAAGAGGGAATATACCAGATTTATGTGCTTGGCTATACTGCCTCTAATACTAACCACAGTCTGATCCCAGAGCCAGGAAGAGAACCCAGGAGTCCTGGGAACCAATAACCCACAGCTGTCTAACTAGCAGTTGTTTGGCCAACAGACAAAGTGAGTGTCGTGTCTGCAACTAGGGGCTGGCGCATATGGAGGATAACAACGTACTTCTTGTGCCTGACACCCCTGTTGCTCAGGTATCTGCATCTGGATTCTCTCTCTGCCATTTCATGGACAATTGTACTCGCTCTGCTGTTCACTTTTCTTACCAGTGACGCTGAGGTGCTTGGCAGGGCTGAGCTGGGATCCATTCACCCGGTTATTGCTGTCCTTGATCTCATACCCACAAGTGTAATTCCCAGAGCTGCGCATGGACACCACATGGTCCCAGCTGTAGATGACCTTCTCCTCTGAGCCCTTCTGGGACGTAACCTCCTCCCCGTCTTTACAGAAGATGATGTGGGTGGCTGGGGCATCGGAAATCACGGAGCACTGGAGCCACACGGAGTCCCCTGGCTGAGCAGACGTCTGGCTCAGGTAGAGGGTGGGGGCAGGGAGAGCACCTGGGAAGGGGAATGAGTCAGAGCTGTCAATGGGGCCATCAGTGTCCCCCATATTAGGGGGAGCCCAGGGGACATTTTGCCAAAGGAAGTTGGTTGCTGTGGAAGCAGCTCTCGGCTGCTAAGGGTATGTCTACACTGTAGTCAGAAACCCATGGCTGACCCGTGCCAGCTGACTCAGACTCACAGTGTTCAGGCTATGGGGCTGTTTACACAGCATGAGCCAGACAGGGGCCTCTAACTGCAGTGTAGACATGCTGAGCCTGGTCCAGGGCTGCGGTGTCTGTGCAATGTCTTTGGAGCAGTCTCTTATTTCAGCACAGCTAGGTTACAGGGGGATAATGTCAGATGACTGTCAGCTCTTCGGGGGCAGGGACCAGAGCATCACATAGGGGGTGCAGCACCTGGTGTGATGGGGCCCTGATCGTGAGTGGGGTGTCTAGGGGCCACAGTAATAATAATAATTAATAATAATCTTCTCTAGCAGGAAGCCATTTCTATCAACACAAACCCCTCTGGCCTGACAGCTAGAGGGGTGAGTGTGTCTGGGGATGGACAGAGAGACGGACTCACCGGGAGCTGAGCAGATCTCCTGGCTGCTGGGACTCAGCGCTGGGAACAGAAAGGTGCCATGTGGTTAGTGCTGGAGATAAAATCTGCCTTTAATAGATAGGAGAAAATTTCCTGTTGCATGTTTTTCTGAAGAAACAAACCAGGCAGGATGTTACATGGCAGGATCCTTGCGCACACAGACCTTGGCTGAGCTGGGACCTGCCTTTCCCTTCAGCTCTCTAGAGAAACTCTCTAGTAAATGGGCATTGACTCCAATGGAGCTACACTGAGTTACGCCAACTGGGGATGTGCCTCCCTTGACTCCAGTGGAGTGACACCCATTCACACCAGCTGGGGATCTGGCCCAGGAGCTCTCACACTCAGTGTTTACACTGGTTCCCATTTCTCTTCCACTAAAGAAGATTTACCGACAGTCTGGGCCGGGTCTGCTCTTGGTTCTGTTTCCTCCCAACCTGCTACTAATTAGCCCAGAGTTCCTGGGTACTCACCGGTCAGCAAGAGGCACAGAGACAGGATCATGGGGCTGGTGGAGGAAACTGATTGGGATGGAAACATCCCAGCAGCGTCTGCTTCTGACGGGTTGGGAGGGGTTGGTCCCTGCTCTGATCTGCTCCCACTGCCCTGTTTCACTTCAGCAGAAGGGAAGCTCTGGTCTCTCTCTCTTTGTTCTGATCTGTCCCCTTCTGCTCCCCAGAGTTGGATGTATCGGTCATTTCCTGCACTGCGCAACCCTGCACCGGCCACAGCATCTCTATTTAGGGATGGAAGATTGAGAACCAAAGAGGTCTGGTTTGCTTGTTTGAGACTAAACATATCACTGAGGAAACACCCCCCATCCCATCTCACTGCCTGGGGACCGAGACAGCCCCTGGCTAAAGGCACAGCTGGGCCAGGGCGAAAGGTCATTGGGTGACTGGGGGGCCTGGGATGTTGGATGAGCCCGAACCTTTTACCTCCACCCTGGTCCCCAGTCCTGGTGAGAAGGACCCGGCTACCCCAGGGGGAAATTCACCTTCTGGGGTTAAGGGACATAAACTGAATCTGGGCCTTTAGTTGGACTATGCAACGCGGCTCGGCAGCGGTTTTTCCCTCGGCGGGGCAGTGGGGTGTCCCATGGCCTCGCTACAAATAGCCTTAAGCCCGGTCCTCGATCAGGGCAGGGCCACAAATAGTGAGTCAATATGGTCAGGCCCTCAGGCAGGGCTGAGCAGCAACAGTTTAAGGCCCCAGAAGCCCAGGCTCTGGGGTCTGAGCATCGGGGCGAGGGGGAGACTGCCACCCGTGAGTGGGGTGGCAGGGGGGGACACAGGCCCACCCACTCCTCTGCGTCCCAGCCTGGGGCCCTAACAGCAGCAGGCTGTTTGGGAAGCCAAACAGCAGAGGGCGTCAAGCGAAATCTGTCAGGAGCACAAGGCAGAGCAGTTTTGCAGAGAAACTTTTCATGGTAATTGATGCAGAAGTGGATTGTCCTGGGATGGTGTCTGGGCACATTTCACCCCTGGGATGGAGTCAGCTCTGCAGAGCAGCTGGACAGGGGAGGTTTGGGGGCGCTCAGATGATCTGGTAAGGGTCAGTGTGAGCCCTGGTCTACACTACGGGGTTAGGTCGAATTTAGCCGTGTTAGGTCAATTTGAAAATGACCACATCCACACAACGAACCCCGTTCCGTTGACCTAAAGGGCTCTTAAAATTGACTTCTTTACTCCTCCCTGGTGAGGGGAGTAGTGCTAAAATCGACCTTGCTGGGTCGAATTTGAGGTAGTGCGGATGCCAATCGACATTATTGGCCTCCGGGAGCTATCCCAGAGTGTTCCATTGTGACCGCTCTGAACAGCACCTTCAACTCCAATGCACTAGCCAGGTACACAGGAAAAGCCGCAGGAACTTTTGAATTTCATTTCCTGTTTGGTCAGTGTGGTGAGCTCAGCAGCATGGGTGACCATGCAGTCCCAGAATCGCAAACGAGGTCCCGCATGGAGCGAAGGGGAGACACTGTATCTGATTGCTGTATGGGGAGAAGAATCTGTGCAGGCAGAACTCCGATCCAGAAGAAAAAATGCTGATATATGCCAAAATCTCACAGGGCATTTTGGACAGAGGCTTCACCAGGGACACACAGCAGTGCTGGGTGAAAGTTAAGGAGCTCAGGGAAGCCTACCAAAAGACAAAGGAGGCAAACGGTCGCTCTGGGTCAGAGCCCCACACATGCCGCTTCGATGGCATTCTAGGTGGGGACCCTAACACTATCCCACCACTGTCTGTGGACATCTGCAAGGGGGGAGTCTCACGCAACACGGAGGAGGATTTTTCAGATGAGGAAGAGGAGGAGAATGAGCAGCAGGCAAGTGGTGAATCCCCGACCCTGAAGCCAGAGAAGGCACCTCTGGTGAGTGCACATTTGTAACTATAGTACTGGGTTTAAAAGCAATAGTGTTCATGGTCACCTGGTTGAAATAGGGGAATTTTTGTAAGGGAACAGTAAAAGGACCCCGTTCATGCTGGGCTGTTTGCACTTGGCTAAAAGGATCATCCCAGGAATAGCTATGCGGTGGGGGGAGGGTGGAAGAGATCATCCCAGAGAATACCACGTAGTGGGGTGGAAGTAGGTGTGTGCTGCACATCTACCCGAATACTGCAGCCCCTCCTTTTAAATGTGAAGCCCAACCCATTGCTTGCTCTGGGAAAGGGGGGCGCTGCAGTTTGAAAACATTCCCACATGTTATGAAGGCATAAGAAGCCAACTCAATTTTACTCTCCTTTTTTATCTTCTCCCAGGTGCAAATGTTTCTATGCTCCCCCATCATCTCCGTCTCTGTGGTTATCGCAGATTAGAAGGCGAAAAAAACACACTCGCAATGACATATTTACTGAGCTGATTCAGTCATCTCATACTGATAGGGCACAGCTCAATGCATGGAGGCATTCAGTGGCAGAGGCCAGGAAAGAATTAAGTGAGCACGAAGAGCAGAGATAGGATGCTATGCTGAGGCTAATGGGGGAGCAAACAGAGATGCTGAAGCATCTGTTGGGGGATCAAATGGACATGATGAAGTGTCTGTTGGGGGAGCAAACAGACATGATGAAGCATGTGTTGGAGCTGCAGGAAAGCCAACAAGAGCACAGACTCCCCACTGCATCCACTGTATAACCATCAACCCTCCTTCCCATGTTCCATAGCCTCCTCACCCAGTTGCCCAAGAACACGGGAGGGGGAGGCTCTGGGCACCCATCCACTCCAATCCAGAGGATGGCCCAAGCAACAGAAGGCTGTCATTCAAGCAGTTTGATTTGTAGTGTAGCTACAATAAACAATGTGGCCTTGTCCTTCCCTCCTCCTCCACCCCACCCGGGCTACCTTGTCCGTTTTTTATTTTTTTTAAAAAATTATTAAAGAAAGAATGCATGGTTTCAAAACAATAGCTACTTTATTTCGAAGGGGGGAGGGTGGTTGGCTTACAGGGAATTAAAATCAACAAAGGGGGCAGTTTGCATCAAGGAGAAACACACACAATTGTGACACTGAAGCCTGGCCAGTCATGAAACTGGTTTTCAAAGCCTCTCTGATGCACAGCATGCCTCAATGTACTCTTCTAATTGACCTGGTGTCTGGCTGCTCATAATTGAATGCCAGGTGATTTGCCTCAACCTCCCACCTTGCCATAAATGTCTCCCCCTTACTCTCTTACCCTTATGGAGCACACAGCAAGCAACAATAACAATGGGAATGTTGGTTGCGCTGAGGTCTGATCTGGTCATCAAACAGCACCAGCGAGCTTTTAAACATCCAAAGACACATTCTATCACCATTCTGCACTTGCTCAGCCTATAGTTGAACTGCTCCTTATTACTATCCAGGCTGCCTGTGTATGGCTTGATGAGCCATGGGAGCAAGGGGTAGGCTGGGTCCCCAAGGATAACTATAGGCATTTCAACATCCCCCAATGGTAATTTTCTGGTCTGGGAAGTAAGTCCCTTCTTGTAGCTTCTCGAACAGCCCAGAGTTCCTAAAGATGCGAGCGTCATGCACCTTTCCCGGTCAACCCATGTTGATGTCAGTGAAACATCCCTCGTGATCCACAAGTGCTTGCAGCACCCTTGAGAAGTACCCTTGTGGTTTATGTACTGGTTGGCAAGGTGGTCCAGTGCCAAGATGGAGATATGCATTCCATCTATTGCCCCACTACAGTTAGGTAATTCCATTGCAGCAAAGCCATCCACTATGACCTGCACATTTCCCAGAGTCACTACCCTTGATAATAGAATGTCAACGATTCCACTGGCTACTTGGATCACAGCAGCCGCCACAGTAGACTTGCCCACTCCAAATTGATTCCCGACTGACCAGTAACAGTCAGGTGTTGCAAGCTTCCACAGGACTATCGCCGCTCGCTACTCAACTGTCAGGGCAGGTCTCATCTTGGAATTCCTGCACTTCAGGGCAGGGGAAAGCAACTCGCAGAGTTCCATGAAAGTGGCCTTATGCATGCAAAAGTTTTGCAGCCACTGTGAATCATCCCATACCTGCAACACTATGTGGTCCCACCAGTCTGTGCTTGTTTGCCTGGCCCAGAATTGGAGTTCCACTGTATCAACCAGCCCCAGTGCCACCATGATGTCCCAATTGCCACAGTCTGTGCTTTCAGGAACATCTGTGTCCATGTCCTCATCAAAATCCTCCGTGTGCTGGAGTCTCTTAGCCTGGTTCTGCATATACTGAAGGATAATGCATGAGGTGTTTACAATGCTCACAGCAGCAGCGGTGACGGTGAGCTGAGCAGGCTCCATGCTTGCCGTGGTATGGCATCTGCATGAGAGTAGGAGAGCAGCATTGCAGTGGAAGCGGTGGATGATGACGGTTAGCACCGCGCTGATTTCTGACAACTTTGAGAAATTTGCTATTGAGACTGAACACATTTACAAGAGCAGGAGAGCAGAGTTGCAGCGGGAGCGGTGGATGACGACAGTTAGCAGTCCTACTGCACCATCTGCTGACAGCAGCACCCAGGACACAACAGCAGTGGTGACGGTGAGTTGAGCTGAGTAGTCTCCATGCTTGCCGTTGTATGGCATCTGCACGGGAAAAAGCCGCAAAACGATTGACGTTACTTTCACGGAGGAAGGGGCGACTGATGACATGTACCCAAAACCCACCTGCAATAATGTTTTTGCCCCATCAGGCATTGGGAGCTTAGCCTAGAATTCCAATGGGCGGTGGAGACTGTGGGAACTTTGGAATATTTACCCACAGTGCACTGCTCCGTAAGTCGATGCTAGCCATGGAAGTGAGGATGCACTCCGCCGACTTAATGCGCTTAGTGGGGACATATGCAATCGATTGTATAAAATCTATTTCTAAAAATCAATTTCTATAATATTGACCAAATTTCGTAGTGTAGACATACTCTGAGACTGCCTGTTATGAGCAGTGGCCAGAAGACAGCAGAGTGAAAAAGTATTAATATTTTCGCATTATTTTAAAAATCATTATTTCAAACTTTGTGTGGAAAATATTTTCCCCATTTTTTCCATCTCTCTTGGTGGCAAAATGCTAAAAATTGAGGGAGGGGAAACCCAAAACCTGAAACTAAAAATCTCTGAAAAGTCAGTCATTTAAATGAAAATGTTCATCTTTTTAAAAAAAAAAATTCCCAGTTTTATTTTTACAAACCTCCCCAAGACAGTTTTAATTTTTTCTTTGAAAAAATTGAAACTTTGGAAAAAAAGAAAATGTTTGACAAAAACTCTCTCTTTTTTAAAAAAGATCATTTTTAGAGCAGAACATTGTGGCGGCTCTCGCCCAGAGTGATCCCTGGGTCTGTGGTTCAGGCTGAGCTGCTGGCACCATTGGATGGCAGCTGGTTCCTACTTGTAGCTCATATAATCCTGCCAACAAAGGTCCTGATTCAAAACCCTTGGTATCAATGGAAAGACTCCACTGACCTCATTGGCCTTTGGATCAGGCTGCTGTGTAAGAGGGTCGGTTCTCTTGTGACAGATAAATGGCTCCGGAGCTTTCACTGCGAGAGACCCCAACCCAAACGGGCCAGAGAAACGGGAACAAGGAAAGTCTCCACCATGGGAGGGTGAATAGGAGGTTGATGACGGGATCAAGGACAGTGCAAAATGGGATGTGAAGAAGGGGAACTCACCCCATACCCCTCCTAGCCAGAGCTGTAAACGCAGCTGAGATGTGAAGCAAGACCATCCCCAGAGTTCGTCCTGCTGCACTCACCCTGCAGCTGCCTCACTGCACAGACCCTGAAAGGAACAGAGAGATGACTCCATATAGGAGAGAAATGACCAGGGCTCCTCTCTATGCTAATATTTTAGCAGAGACTTGAAAGTACTCAGCTGCACAGAGCCTGCAATAGATAGATAGATAAATGGCTATGTTTGGGCACAGAGAGATAGACAGAGGATGTATATATGGGGTAGACAGATTCAACATTATTTTTAAATACCGTGCTGGGTTTATGGTTAAGCACAGAGAGCAAGACTTTCAAAAACAATTAGTGAATTTGGGTGCCCCATTTAAGCCATCCTAAAGGGGCTTATTTCCAGCAGGTGGGGGCTCAGTGCAGTCTGTCTGTCACCCCATAAGCTGTCTCATGTTGGGGTCCCTAAAAAACTGGTCATTTTGGAAGGTTTGGCCAGAAGTGCTTGTGCCAATTATGCATGTGCAGAATCTGTGTGTGAGACCAGCTGTAGGGATGCGAGGGGCTGTGTCCCCATGGCCCAGTCCATCCTTGTCCCTCGGGTGAGACTGCAATCAAGGGTGATCAGTGCCAGCAGTGATGGGGATTTTGTGATAAATCTCCTCTGGCACAACCACACTGTGTGGACGCTGAGCGGCCAGTCCAGTTCTCAGCTGCCCCAGCATTCCCGGCCGGGTGAACATTGATCATTTCCTGCTGAGGCAGTAGAGGCAGCTGCATGAAAGCTGTGGGCACCACTAACATGTTTCCAAAGCACCTGAACTAGACCCAGCACCTGCCCATGAAACACAAACCCCCTGCCGCTAGGGTACTTCCCAGGAAGTTATCTGGTATCAGCTAAACGGTGAATTTATACTGCTCCAGTTACACCAGTATAAGTCCCGGTGCACACCCGGGTTCTGGTATAAGAGACCCTTTGTCTGGTTTATCTTTTCTTGGTTTGGAAGCAATATTAATGATAAGCTGTACATTTTTACCAGTGAGGATAATTAACCATGGGAAAAACTTACCACGGGCTGTGATGGATTCTCCAGTACTGGCAATTTTTAAATCAAGGGTGGATGTTTTTGTCACAGAGATGCTCTAGTTTAAACAGTAATTATATGGGGGCAGTTCTCTGGCCTGTGTGTGTGTGTGTGTGTGTGTGTGTGTCAGACTAGATGATCACAGTGGTCCCTTCTGGCCTTAGATTCTATGAATAAACCTGACAAAGGCTTTGATTCCACAATAAGAGTGTCCCCGTGGGAGTTACACCAGGAAAGCTAGAGCAGTTTAATTACACTGGTAAATTTCCCTGTGTATAGAGAAGTTCTAAATAAGCAGCTCTTCTTGTCAGTGCTCTCGCTCCTTCTACATCCCCTGTCACTGGAGTATCTGAGCCTCTTACAATCATTAATGGGATTTATCCTCGCACACTCCTGAGAAGGAAGTTCAGCCTCACTTCACAGATGGGGAAACTGAGGCACACAGTGACTGAGCACAGGACACACAGAATTTTCTACTGAGTCAGGGATTGAACCCAGAGCCTAGTTCCCCAGTGCATTTCCGTAACCACTTAATCATCCTTCCTCCTCTCAGCCCCAATCCCCCACAAAGTCTGCTGGCAATCACCAACCTTGTAGTTGCCTGGAAGGCCAATGACCCTGGACTTCTTCACCCAAAGAGGGGAAGAACCTGCAGGGGACGGGAATGGGAAACAGGGAAAACCTGAGAGACACAAGGTGGGAAATCTGCTGCAGCAGTTGTACACCCTATTTGTACCGACCTCAATCCTGCCCAAACCTCAGGGCAGAATTAGACTCATTTTCCCACACTGCAGGGGATATTGATGGCTCCAGATGCTGCAGGACTAGAGAGCGACTGGCTGCTGCTCATCAACTTTCTGCACACACAGTCCAGCTGCTCCATGCAGCTGCACAGGAAGGGAACCGCAGGATGAGCCGACAGTGCCCAGAGCATCTGCAGAGTCTTATATGCACATGCCTCTTCCCCCTCCCAGCAGTGAGCTGTCCCCAGCCTGACCCCGAGCTCGCAGTTCAGTGGAGCGGGGGCGTATCACACGCTGTGATGTGGGATTGAAGAACCTGCTCTCACAATGTTATTTTTGTCCTCACATGTTAACCTGCCTCTTTCGCTCTCTCTCTCTCTCTCTCTCTCTGTCTCTCCAGTTAGTCTGTTCTCATGAGGTTTCCAGGGCAGTTTATTTTCACAGTCGCACATTTAAAGGCCAGAAGGGACCAATGGGACCATCTAGTCAGAGCATCTGCACAGCCCAGGCCAGAGAGCCTCCCCCAGGGATCCCTGCATTGAGCTGCTCACTTCGGGCTGAGCTAGAGCCTGTCTGGTAGAAAGAAACGTCCCCTCTCGGTTTAACGACTCCAAACCAGCTCCCATTTCTAAACACTAAGGTGGTTGTGGCTGATCAGGGCAAGAGGGGACCAGGGGGAAGGAAGATGCTGGACTGGGACAGAGCAACTGGAGATGGGCCCTGAGGTTTAGCTGCAGCTGTGGGTCCTAATCTGACCTTCCCCAGAGTTTGGGGGGGGGTGGACTTGGGGTTCCAGTTTGTGGCTATGATAGAGACAGCCCCAGGCCACACAGTTAGGATCTAAACTCCCCTGAAGTCCAGGAGTGGTTGGGCACCTCGTGGTGAATGGGGAAGAGGGACAAGGTGAAGCTGTTGGTCTTGGCATAGATTTCAGGAGCTCAATGGCACGTCTAAATCTGGTGCGTACTCAAGACCTGACGCTGACAGACTGACTGAGCAGCTACGCCAGGCCACAGATAGACTTTAGCAAAGGACGCTGGGAGGTTTAACACTGTAGTCAAGGGTACAGTCCATGGCAGATTGTCAGGGCAGGGACCGTGTTGTATGATACCCGACTGTACAGCACCAGGGACACCAATGGTATTGAGGAAAAAAACTAGTCACACTGACAACTGCACCAGGGCCAGCTGTGAATTTAAAAATCAAGATCGTTTTCAATACAGAACTAGATTCTTGAAAAAAATGGTTTTTTGATTTATTTATTTATTTGTGGCAGTCTCTGCTTTCTTTGAAGATTTTTGATTTGTCATTGGAAAACCAAAAGCCCCAAAGTATTTCAGTTTTTAGAAGTTTTCTGCTGAAAATTTTCAGTTTTCAGATGCCAAAACTGACATTTCCTTCCCAATTTTCAGGTTTTCAGTTCATTGATGAAAAGTTAAACTTTTATTGCTGAAAATTTCAAGGGAAATTCATTTAAATTTTCCACAGGAAAATCCATTTTCTGCCCCACCCCAGGGTGCACCATGTTTAAGCCCTCACTGGTTGCAGGTGGAATCTGCCAATTCTCTGTTCTGCCCTATGTCCCTACGATCTCCTAGAGGTTAATGTTTATTAGCCTGACGGACTGTGTAACAAGTGCGGGAATGTTGGTAATCAGAGAATCATGGAAATATTGGGCTGAAGAGACCTCAAGACGTCATCAAGTCCAGCCCCCTGCAGCGAGGCAGGACAGAGTAAACCTAGACCAGGGATGGGCCACCTTTGAGAAGTGGCCTGCCAAGTCTTCAGTAATTTAAGGTTTCGCGTGCCAGTAATAAAGTTTACATTTACAGGCTCCCCCCGACAGAACCGCAGACCGTCAGATGGCTGAACGGGGCCGGCGGCCGGGACCCCGGCTGGCAGGGGCCAGAACCCCAGACCAGCAGCGGGTTGAGCGGCTCAGTGTGCTGCTGGTTTGGGGTTCCATCTGCCGCCTTCGCTGCTGGTCTGAGGTTCTGTCCGCCAGCTTCTTATAACCTTGTTATCATCCAGGTGCGTATTAACTGATTGTTTAATAATTTATTCTAGTATCTTTACAGGTATGGAAGTGAAAACAACTCTATAGGCTGGGGATTGAGGTGCTCACTTGGGTGGTAGGAGCTAGGGACTCAAATTCCTCCTCTGAATGAAGAAGACAGAAGATCTGAATCAGTGTCTCCTACCTCCCGAGTGCCTTAATCCCCAGGCTGGAGAGTCGTTCTCATGCTCCTTGGCCCAAGGAATAGCAAATTGTTAGCTACTATTTTGGGGTCAAACACACTTCTGAAGCAGCCTGAACAACGTATTAAAAAACCTTTGTCCAGCTACAACTAATCGGGTGAAATTTGTGAATAGTTTTGGGTTGGCCAAAACAGCATTTTTCAGTGAGTAAACTATTTGTTCAGAAATTTCCACCCAGCTCTGCTTGTGAGAAACCAAACTGGTTCGTTGTTGTGGGATTGTTTGTGAGTGCCAGGACTGCACACAAAGGGGTTTGTGTGAAGGTCTGTGACTGCTGGGGTTGCATTTTGATTTATTTTTGTAGGTGCATCCGTGAGCACTGGGACACTTTCCATGTGGGATTGTTATTATAGGGTTCTCCATAAGTACTGAGGCTACTCATATGTTGGGGCTGCAGGCTTACTGGTTTGCTATGAAAGGATCTTTTTGTGAGCTGTGGGGCCACTCCTGCTGGTTTGATTTTGTAGTATTGTTTGTGAATGCACAGGCTATCATCACACTGGATTGTTGTCAGGATGCTTGTGAGTGCTCCGGCTGAGGTCACACTGTATTGTTATGGTAGGGCTGCTCATGAATGCTGGGTGTGTTGTTAATAACAACAGTGAAGTGGAATGAGAATCCCCAGTTGTTTCCATGTGTAAATTGCTGCATTGCTAAGAGTGAAATTCCCATGTGGGGTGAGGCTGTTCTATGGGGCGGGGGAGATGACTTCACTATTGGGGGAGACCTCCCTGTATTGCTCTGCTTTGTTTCCCCAACTCTGCCCCAGAGCAGAAACTCCCTCTCTCTCCCAAAGGCATCACTCAGGGGGTTGTGTTTTTTGTTTTGTTTTTGTTTTTTAATAAATGCCACTGCTGGGATAAGGGCAGGTCCATAGGTTTGGGCCTTACTCACAAGGGGCCTCCCTGTTTCTCCTAGAGCAGCGTGTCTGACCTGAAACCATCTATAGTTTGTGTGGGGGGAGCGATCCCACTGGGTGCCCCCTCGTGTCAGGACCCCCATTCTGTGACATGTGACTGAGGGGAGCGGGAGCAGCCACAGCCGTGGACACACCCTGAATGTGCTGCTGGAGGAAAGACACTGAGGCACCCAAACAGGAGGAGACTTACCAAAGCTCACATGGTGAGTCATTAGCACAGCTGGGAATGGAACCCAGTGCACCAGACCCTGGGTGTTAGCCCTAAGAGCCTTCCTCCCACCCTCGGCAATGGGAAGTCTCGTGTCTTGTCCGTGCGTGGAAGTGACACCATTGGCCCTGGAAGCAAAACATAACCGGGGGCTGGAATCTGTCTGGATTAGGGTGCATCCATAGTTGCACCGGATCTAGGGTTGTGTTAAAGACATTTGTGTTTTGACAATGGAACAGATGATGTGGTTTTGAGTGAGTTTTAATAAAACAAAACCTGGGTTATAATCTTTAGCCAGTGATGGACTGTTTGGGGGATTGATAGTACAGTTTGTGTCTCGTACCATATCCCACTGGGCCAGCCAGTTCCTCCAACCTAGTCTGTTTAGTCTGCAGAAGAGAAGAATGAGGGGGGGATTTGATAGCTGCTTTCAACTACCTGAAAGGGGGTTCCAAAGAGGATGGATCTAGACTGTTCTCAGTGGTAGAAGATGACAGAACAAGGAGTAATGGTCTCAAGTTGCAGAGGGGGAGGTTTAGGTTGGATATTAGGAAAAACTTTTTCACTAGGAGGGTGGTGAAGAACTGGAATGGGTTACCTAGGGAGGTAGTGGAATCTCCTTCCTTAGAGGTTTTTAAGGTCAGGCTTGACAAAGCCCTGGCTGGGATGATTTAGTTGGGTTTGGTCCTGCTTTGAGCAGGGGGTTGGACTAGATGACCTCCTGAGGTCCCTTCCAACCCTGAGATTCTATGATTCTATGAACCTGGAACTGGATCAGAGCCTGAGTCCCCTCTGTTGGGAAGGCCTCATATCCCATTTCATTTCTGGCTGACACGGAAGGGTTGAAACCATGGCTCCCAGACAGCAGGAGAGAGAAATTTTCCTGTTGAAAAAACAGCCCTTTCCTAATGCTGAAGTTCAGGAGAAGCCATTGTGGGGGTGGCCACAGGGATGTTACGCGGGTGCTAATGGCAGGGGAGGTGTCTGCTAGACAGTCTGTCTGCTACTGTGAGCTCCACATAACAGAGAAGTTCATGAAATTCTGGTGCAGAGACAAAATACATGAAAAATTTGCACAGTTGCAATTGTAGATTTGGCCAGTAGATGGCGGCATTAAGGTGTGACTCGAAAAAATAAAAAGACAAGGCACGGGAGGTAACATCTTTTATTGGACCAACACAGGTAAGATGGAGTTTTCCACTGGGATTGGTGTAAAGTGCCATCTAGTGGATGGGAAGCTGCCTTAACTGGGATAAGCCTGCAGGGGTCAGAGATGAAATATTTCCAGAGGTCAGGGCCAGTGCAAGGAAGTTTCACACCCTAGGGGAACCTTCCACCTTGCGCCCCCCCTCCTCCAGCAGCTCCCCCACCCTCCACCCTGAGGCGCCCCCCCCCCGCGGCAGCTCCCTCCCTGCCCTGAGGCACCCCCCCCACGGCAGTTCCCCCCTGGGGAGCCATGCAGCACCTCCCCACCCCAGTTCACCTCTGCTCCGCATCCTCCCTGAGCACGCCGCCCCCGCTCTAATTCTCCTCTCAGGCTTGTGGAGCCAAACAGCTGATTGGCCCTGCAAGCCTGGGAGGCAGGAGAAGTGGAACAGTGACCGCGCGCTCGGGGAGGAACCACTGTAAAAAAAAATTGGGGGGCACTGCTTTTTGGCACCTCCAAATCTTAGCACCCTAAGCAACCGCCTAGTTTGCCTTAATGGTAGCACCGGCCCTGCCAGGGGTTTCTTGTTATCTCTGCTCCCCTACTTCAAGAATTGCACATTGTCTAATAACCCCTCACTGCAACCCTTGCAGCACTGTTGACATTCCCAGCCAAGTGCATATTGCTAAAGACCCTGTATACATCCAAGGGGCCATGTGCCCTTCCAGTGATGGGAATCGCCCCCACACCCACCCACAGATTAACCCCAGTCACTGTTCTCTGGCCAGTCATCGTGTGACTCCCCTGATGGGAACTTTACACTGATCAGAAAATAAACACCTAGGAAACTAACACGAGAAACCCAAATAATTAACAGGAGACGGGACCTTTCACTCAGCCACTCTGCATTGTTATGACGCAACATTTCTATTGTGGTAGCACCTAGAGACCAACTGGGTCAGGGCCCCATTGTGCCTGGCAGTGTACAAACAGCGAGCGAATGACAGCCCCAGCCCCAAAGAGCTCACAGGCTAATATCTGAATCCCAAGCATCCGCTGGAGACAGAAGAAAACCTCAGTAGGGTGCTGCTTACCACTGTATGCTGGCTAGCATCTGTATCGCTCATATTAATAATATGTATTATTCTCACTGTATATATATTAGCATGCATTAAGCACAAATAATATTAAACACAAATATTAGAGCAATTATATAGCCTAGGTTGACCTACACCTTTATTATAGCCCTGTTCACTTGCGCTAAGTATCCAATCACATCTTGCATTTGCTGAAGGAAGCTTTGGCTTATAAATAGGAAACCTGTCAGGATCAGGACATGTGAGTGTTTTATCATAGCAACAGGTAGGGAGTTACTCTTACAGGTCTGTATTTGAATGTATAAAGGAGAGGACAAGACATTTGATTATTCCAGCCTAGTACAGACCTAGGAGGTTTTGTCACGCCCTTTGGTACCATGTGTTCAGAATAAGAAATAAGGGGTACACCATGGTACAGAGAAACAAGGTAGCAAGTTGATTGCAAGTTGAAATCCAGTGTCTCAGATGACAGACACAGCACCTTGTACCTCTAAACAGGTAAGGTATAAAAAGAGGCTTTAGGGGTGTAACTTGGGGAGCAAACCTTTTGTGTAAGGGGAATGTAACAACGCTGCACAAGGTGCTTCCCAGAGATTGGTATTGTACTGAACCTTTTCCCTAGACTATATCATTGTTGTCTTAGACCAATAAACCTGACTGATATTGGTTATTTGGGCTCTTGAATACATTTCATAACAAATCAGAATGTGTTCAAGCCACTGACTTTACAATTTATCCACAGGACATAATATCAAATCAGAAACAGAGACCTTGTTCCTTAGCTCCTGTCCACTGAACCCCCTTCTGCAATTTCCTGTGACTATAGACGTTACAGCAGCCCCTGGAGACCCCAGCCATGCTCAGGGCCCCTTTGTACTGGGTGCTGCGCAGACACTAATTGCTGGTCTGCATGGTACTCAGGGGCGGCTCTAGACATTTCGCCACCCCAAGCACGGCGGCATGCAGCAGGGGGGCGCTCTGCTGGTTGCCATGAGGGCGGCAGGCAGGTTGCCTTCGGCGGCATGCCTGCAGAGGGTCCACTGGTCCCACGGCTTTGGTGGACCTCCCGCAGGTGTGCCGCCGAAGGCTGCCTGCCTGCCGCCCCACCCCGTGGCTGGCAGAGCGCCCCTCGTGGCATGCCGCCCCAAGCACGCACTTGGCGTGCTGAAGCCTGGAGCTGCCCCTGTGGCTGGTGAGTCTTGCCCACATGCTCAGGGTTTAGCTGATCGCCATATTTGGGGTCGGGAGGGAATTTTACTCCAGGGCAGATTGGCAGAGGCCCTGGATTTTTTTTGCCTTCCTCTGCAGCATGGGGCATGGGTCACTTGCTGGAGGATTCTCTGCAGCTTGAAGTCTTTAAACCATGAATTGAGGACTTCAATAGCTCAGACATAGTTACAGGAATGGGTGGGTGAGATTCTGTGGCCTGTGTTGTGCAGGAGGTCAGACTAGATGATCATAATGGTCCCTTCTGACCTTAAAGTCTATGATTCTATGATTTCTAGTTAGTAGTGAACAAATATATGCGGTCATATGCTCAGTATTACATCACAGACAACTGAAGAGTAAGTGAGGGCTGGGGACGCAAACTCACAATTTATATTGGCTACTGACCATCTCCAGAAAGGCCAGTAGTAAACAGTTCACGGAGCACGTTTTGATGGGAAAATTTATCAGTCCAGAAATTTAGATCAGTTTTAATCACTAAAGCATCATAAGCATTGTAAGGTCATACTGTCATTTACAATAAGGCTCCTTTACACCACTCTAGCAATGCAAAGGAACTTTAAAATGTTTACACCTGTTTTATGCCTCTGGGTTGAATTCACTAAGAGTGGGAAAAATTCAGTAACAACAATGGGAACAAATATGCAGACAGGCTGCTACATTATGCTGGGCCAGAGGGGACAGAGTTTGCCACACGCCTACCTCCAAACACCTCAAAGCCCTACCCCTCCATGCCAGGCATGCTGGAATAGCAAACCAGAATCTCACCCACTCACCCAGTCCCACCTCCTGGCCTGTCACTTAATCTCTTTGCACCTCAGCTCCCATCTGTGAAATGGGGATAGTAATTCTGCCTTGTCTCAGGGGAGAATTTTCAAAGCCCCAAAGGAATTTAGGAGTACAAGTATGTGACTGTGCTCTGTGCCCACTGCCTTGTGCTCCTCACAAGTGCTTTTGAAAATCTTCCCTTAGATTGTGAACTCCTCCAAGCGGGGTTAGAATAATAGAATCATAGAATATCAGGGTTGGAAGGGACCTCAGGAGGTCATCTAGTCCAACCCCCTGCTCAAAGCAGGACCAATCCCCAACTAAATCATCCCAGCCAGGGCTTCCTCAAGCCTGACTTTAAAAACCTCTAAAGAAGGAGATTCCATCACCTCCCTAGGTAACCCATTCCTGTGCTTCACCACCCTCCTAGTGAAAAAGTTTTTCCTAATATCCAACCTAAACCTCCCCCACTGCAACTTGAGACCATTATTCCTTGTTCTGTCATCTGGTACCACTGAGAAGAGTCTAGATCCATCCTCTTTGGAACCCCCTTTCAGGTAACTGAAAGCAGCTATCAAATCCTCCCTCACTCTTCTCTTCTGCAGACTAAACAAACCCAGTTCTCTCAGCCTCTCCTCATAAGTCATGTGCTCCAGCCCCCTAATCATTTTTGTTGTCCTCTGCTGGACTCTTTCCAATTTTTCCACATCCTTCTTGTAGTGTGGGGCCCAAAACTGGACACAGTACTCCAGATGAGGCCTCACCAATGTCGAATAGAGGGGAATGATCACGTCCCTCAATCTGCTGGCAGTGCCCCTACTTATACAGCCCAATATGCCGTTGGCCTTCTTAGCAACAAGGGCACACTGTGGACTCATATCCAGCTTCTCGTTCACTGTTACTCCTAGGTTCTTTTCTGCAGAACTGCTTCCTAGCCATTCGGTCCCTAGTCTGTCCCTCGATAAGGATTTGCCTGCACAAGGAGCAGCTGGCGGAGATGTAAATTATTGTGGGTGTGGGGGAACTGGGCGTGCATGGGGAGACATCAATCACCACCAGGGGGGCTGGCCTGGATATGCGTGAGAGCGGGTGCTCCTCCTGGGGACGCTCTTACTCAAGTGTATGAGGGGCACTTTCCAGTTTACCTCATAGTGAAAATGGTGTAAAGTAACCCCAATCAAGGCTCTCTAATTCCAGAATAAGGGTGTCCTCACAGGGAGTTATCCCAAGATAACTGCAGTGATTACTTACACCAGTATAGTTCTGCAGTGTCATTTTCTTCTGCAAACAAACCCTTAGTGAGGGGCAGCCCCTACCCAAAAGAGTTCACAATCTAAGGGGAGATTTTCAAAAGCACTTGAGGGATTTACGAACACAAGGCAGTGGGCACAGAGCACAGTCATGTACGTGTGCTCCTAAATCCCTTAGGGGCTTTGAAAATTCAACCCCGAGACAAGGCAGAATTATTGTCCCCATTTCACAGATGGGAGCTCAGGCCCAGAGAGATGAAGTGACAGGCCCAAGGACTCTGCAGCAGAGCTGGGACATGACCCCCAGTCTCCCAGCAGTGTTACCTTGGTGACTCATCCAGGAGCCCAATCTTAATCCCTGAATGTGCAGCTTCTCTGGAAGGAGGGATTATTTGTACAGAAGGAAGGAGCTGGGCTGGGCTGTCTGACTGGGTCAGTTCATGGCAAGGCTAAGTTCTGACAGAGCTCAGTGTGGCCCTGGCCTGGCTGGGAGTGAGCAGAGCTCTGCAGGCTGCAGGGCAGAGAGTCGCCAGGTACCCAGTTTTTGTCCAGAAAGTCCAGTCAAAAACTCCCTGTGAGGACACCCTTATTCTGGAATTAGAGAGCCTTGATTGGGGTTACTTTACACCATTTTCACTATGAGGTAAACTGGAAAGTGCCCCTCATACACTTGAGTAAGAGCGTCCCCAGGAGGAGCACCCTCTCTCAGGCATATCCAGGCCAGCCCCCCTGGCGGTGATTGACATCTCCCCATGCACGCCCAGTTCCCCCACACCCACAATAATTTACATCTCCGCCAGCTGCTCCTTGTGCAGGCAAATCCTTATCGAGGGACATACTAGGGACCGAATGGCTAGGAATCAGTTCTGCAGAAAAGTTCTGCAGCTGTACTGACTGGACCCTGATGGTCCAGTTATTGGGGAGGAGGAGGCACTGGGTCATCAACCCACATCAGCCTCTGCTCAGTTAGGGCCACCTCCTACCTCCAGGCAGGCTCTGAATCAGGCTGCAGTAGCTCCCATCCCCGCCCTGGAGCAGAGGCAGCCCAGCAGGTTGAGGGGAGGTGGAGACGATCCAGTGATGAGGAGTCGGGGGAGAGCAGAGAGGGATGGAGGGAGGCAGGAGATGGGCAAGCAGGGGTGGTAGCAGGGTCTGGAGAAGAGGCAGAGAAGGGGCAGAGCCTAAAGGGAAGAGGCAGGTAGCGACAGGGACTTGGGGGTCTGGTTTTTCAGCCAATAGAAAGTTGGCAACCTTAGTCACTGACTGACAATGTCCCTGATGGGGGAAGGGAGGGGGACTGAAGGAGGCTGGAGGAGTTACCTGGGCAAAAACTGTTACCGCAGGGGCCTATTCTGCAGCACTGACCAATGGTGTCTCCCCAACACTAACTCAGAGCTGGTCACTGGTATCGCCCCAACTCCCTCCTCACCCTCCCTCCTGCTCACAGCTGGTCAGTGGGAATCTCTCTTTGCCTCCTCCCCCAAAATGCTGCCGCTCCTGCCACAAGTCTCCTCCAGCTCCACAGGATGGGCAGGCCCTGTTTCTCCATCACGAAGGTGATGACAGGTGCAGACACCAGGAGGAGCAGGACCAGGGTGCAGCGGGTGGCCCAGATGGCGAGGGTCATGGCCGGCCCTGCAACATGGAAAGGGACATGGTGACGACCGTGTGCAAAGCAGCGTGTGGGACTGCAGTGCCAGTACTGGACACAGAGCAGCAGCTCTGTAATGGGGATCCTGTGTGAGCTCCCGCAGGCCTAGATCCAAGGGGGGATCATGCTGCTGGGGGCACATTTTCCCGACGGGAACCCTAAGTGATGGTGCTTCTTGGGGAGGGTCCACCCTTTGCCCCAGCACTAGGTCACTCTTGTTGCAGTTTGCTCAGGCTACACCCAGATTCTGTTAAAAGGCCTCACAAGAGCTTGTGACAGACGCAGCAGCCCAGACCTTATCACCCCTCTCCAGTGTGGCTGGCAGTTCATCATGGGGGCGACCCCACTCTGGGCACAGGGGCAGCATGAGGCCTTGGCACCAGCTGTGTCCTCAGAAAAGGGTGACAGTGGGACGTAACCAATGCCACAGGGCTGTCCTACCCTTCTGTCCTGGGGGAACTGCAGTGGCAGAGCCCAGTTAGTACTAAGGGTGACTGTGCTGCAGGCCGAAGAGTTACCCACCGTGGGGTGAATTTGTCCTAGACTTTATGCCCTGAGATCAGAGCTGGGGGCACAGAGCCGGGCTCTGATAATCAGGGTGTGTCAGAGCAATAGCCCGTTACCTGTGCGGGTCGGCTCCTCCCCTCCTCCGCTGCTGCTCGCGCTGCCTGTGGGACAAGGGCAAAGAGAATCACACTGTGTGGGAGAGACGCCTGCAGCCTCCACAGGGACACACCTCCCAGCGACAGACAGAGCAGTTCTGCCAGCCACTGGGGTGAGATCCCCTGTGGGTGTAAATGAGCATCACACTACTGGAGTCACTGGTCCAGATCCCAAGGTGCTGTAAATTGGCCTCCCTCTATTGGAGTCCATATGGACCCTGCCAGTTTATACCACCAGTCCCTGGACTCTCTCTTCCTCTGAGTTTCCCCACTGCAGACTGAGCGAGGACGTCACTGTCCATTTAACAAACCCTCATTTCACTGATCCCTGGCACCTGGCACTGAGGTCGAAGCTCCGCGGGGGTGAAAATGCCCCAGGAAGCTCTGAACCAGGATTTCCCTGCCCCCAAGTCAGATGAGCTTGTCTGTGGAGCACCCTCGGGAGCCTGAATGTGCTGGAGACCCCTGCACCCTTCAGACAGCCCGGGGCTCGCCTGGTGGGCAGAGCGGGTTGTGTGATAGGCTGTGTGCATGGGCGACATTCCCCAGTTGCCCCTGTGCCTGGGGCAGCACCAGGCCTAGGCCCTGCTCATGCCCAGTGCTGAGGGGTCAGGGGAGTTAAGTGCTGCCTGGCCCTGGGGCTGGCCCCTCTGCGCAGGCCGGGTTTCACTGCAGAGTCTCCCCCGGTGTAAGTGCTGAAGGCAGAGGAGTTTCCCCCAAGGGTGAGTTTGCCCCAAAGTCTCTATGCAGCGAGAGGAGAGCTGAGGGGACAGAGCTGGGCTCAGATCCCCAGGGTCTGGCCCAAGAGCATCTCTGTGAGCTCCGGGGTCTGACCAGGGCTGGCTCTAGGTTTTTCACTGCCCCAAGCAAAAAAATGTTTGGCTGCCGCCCACCCCAGCCCTGGGCTCCCCCCTGCACTCCCCTGCTGCCCCAGCCCTGAGTTCCCCCCCCAACCCGCACCCCCTGCCACCCCTAGCGCTAGGCTCCCTCCTTTCCCCACCACCCGTGCCCTCCCCCAACTTGCACTCCCCTGCCGCCCCAGCCCTGGGCTCTCCCCCGAACCTGCACCCTCCTGCTGTCCCAGCCCTGGGTCACTGGTAACTCGCTCCCAGGGCGGGTCATTCAGCAGGAATTTTGGATGTGCACAGAACACAGACAGGATCGGTTCCCATATGGTTACAAAGCTGCAGTAAAGTGGAAAAAATTTCAGTTTGTGTGACTGGAGGATATCTGGATGCATTTTATAAGACTGTCCTTCATAAATGAGGAAAAGTTGAGATGCCTTTATTATTCTTTTGTTCCACTCTGTTTCTATGGGGAATTTACCAATGCAACATCACTGTCTTCCTTTTAAACAAATAAAACTTGTTTTTTTTTTAAAAAGGGTAATAGCTGTTGAAAATAGCAATTCCAGTCCTAAAAACCACTGGGAAGCATTTCCTACTTCTTCATTTCTTACTCTACTTTTTTCTACATCAAGTTACAGTGGATCAGTATATTTGATTTGGGAGAAATGAAGTAACAGCTGCCCAAATTGAGCTTGAGCACTCCTGAATTTTGAGGGTGTTCAAACGTGGAAGGCAGGTGCTAGATTCCCTTTCTAAATATTAGCTAAATCTGGAAAGGAAAAGTCAATTTCTGCTGCCATGGCTCAGAAGTGGAAATCCTCCTACACGCCTGGTACTGTATCTAAAGCTGCCCAGGTCCAGTAGAGTCTCCCCTCCCTTACTTTTCATTTTAAATTCTAGTAGGATCCACGTACCGCCCTTGCTAGGCTTCAGATAGAGAGGGGCCCTGTCCATTTAGTCCACCCAATTCCTTCTTTGGGGGCTGCAAGGTGAGGTCACACCAGTATCCCTAATCCAGTCTGGGGAAGTCTTCTGAAGGAGACATCTGGGCCAAAGCCTTCTACTCCTTAGGCACACTTGTTCCCCATTCACAGTACCACCCCTTTCGACTCAAATAATAGCTCAGCTACCTCACTCCCTACTCCTCCCTTTCCTGTTGATAGCAGCCAAGGGATTGCTGGGAAATGTAATTCTTTCCCTGCTCCAGGGCTGATTCTATAGGCAGGGAGCTAGGCAAGGAACTACAGCTCTCAGAGTCCTATGGGTTCTCAGGTCCTATGTTGGATCCCCAGCTGCTCTATGGCTCTGCTTCTGCAGGGTTGTGAGAGGGGAGGAAGTGAGGTATTTTGTTTTTTTTTTTTAAAAAGGGATGGCCAAAATGATGCCCCCTGGAAATGTGCTGCCCCAAGCACCTGCTTGTTTTTCTGGTGTCTAGAGCCGGCCCTGGGTCTGACTCCTCTCCCCTGCTGCTCACCTGGCCTGTGCAATGGGGACAAGGAGAATCTGGACCTGTCAGTGCCTCCAGGTGACACTCAGTGTGTGAGAAACGCGGCTGCGATGGCTGAGCCCAGCCCCCTACACCAGGCAAACGGGACATGACTGTTCCCCAACTCGGAACCTCCCAAAAGGGGCTCACCCTGGCTCCATCGGACCTGTCAAGTGTCACACACATTATGGGCATTTGGCAGCCCTGTCACTCTGCATAGAAGCTGTGTGTAGAGGCATGGACTTCCCACTTGGTGTCCTGGATCCTGGGAGTGACTCTCAGCTACAAGCCAGGAGACTCTATAGTCTAGGCCCAGGTCTTCCACTGAGTGTTATTCACTTCTCTGTGCTCTTCACTGCCCCAGGTGCTGCCTCTGTGGTACAGGTGAAACTGTCATTCACTCCTTGTACAGATCAATGTGGTGGCACAAGGTCACTTGAGTCAGTGCTGGGAATATGGCAAAAGTATTGAATTCAGCAAACCCCAGACCCATCTAGTTTCTCTTGCTGCCTTTCAGAGGGAATGTGCGAGATTTATGTGCTTGGCGGTGCTGCCCTTAACATTACCCACAGTCTGCTCCCAGAGCCAGGAAGAGAACCCAGGAGTCCTGGGAACCAGTGTCCCACTCCCGTCTCACTAACATTTGAGTGACACACATACAAAGCAGGTGCAGTGTCGCCATCTAGGGGCTGGTGCACATGGAGGATAACAAGCTACTTCTGCCCATCACCCTGTCACTCAGCTGTGTCCCCCTGGATTTTCTCTCAGCCATTGTATGAATGATTGTACTCACTCTGCTGGGACAGATGGCTTAGAGGAGGGGGGAGGGATAGCTCAGTGGTTTGATCATTGGCTTGCTAAATCCAGGCTTGTAAGTTCAGCCCTTTAGGGGGCTACTTAGCAATCTGGGAGGAAAAATCAGTACTTGGTCCTGCTAGTGACACCAAGGGGCTGGACTCAATGACCTTTCAGGGTCCCTTCCAATTCTATGCAATAGGTATATCTCCATATCTTATTATATTGTCACTCTTACCAGTGATGCTGAAGTGCTTGGCAGGGCTGAGTTGGGATCTGCTCATCCGGTTGTCTCTGTCCTTGGTCTCGTACCCACAGGAGTAATTCCCGGAGCTGCCCCTGGATACTGTATGGTCCCAGTTGTAGATGGCCTTTTTTTTTGAGCCTGTCTGCGATGAAATCTCCTCCCCATCCTTGCAGAAGATGACACGGGTAGCCGGGGCTTGGGAGAACACAGAGCACTGGAGCCGCATGGAGTCTCCTGGCCGGGCAGATGTTGGGCTCAGGTAGAGGGTGGGGGCACGGTGAGGGCCTGGGAAGGGGAATGGGTCAGAGCTGTCAGTGAGGCTGTTGGTGGTGCTCGTTTAGGGTGGGAGCCAGGGAGCAGTTTGCCAAAGGAAGCTGGTTACTGTGGAAGCAGCTCACAGCTGCTCAGAGTATGTCTACACTGCAATCAAATCCCCATGGCTGACCCATGCCAGCTGACTCAGGATGGCGGGGCTTGGGCTATGGGGCTGTTTGCACAGCACAAGCCAGCTGTGGGCGTCTAACTGCAGTGTAGATGCACTCTGCCTGCTGCAGGGTCTACGCAATGTGTCTGGAGCAGGCTCTTATTTCAGCATTTCTGGGTACCGGGGATAATGTCAGATCTGAGACTTTCAGCTCTACGGGGGCAGGGACCAGAGCTTCACATAGTGGGCTGCAGCACCTGGTGCCATGGGGCTCTGATCCCTGAGGGGGCATCTGGGGTCACAGTAATCATAATAATAATAATCTTCTGTAGCTGGAAGCCTTTTCTATAAATACAAACCCTTCTGGCATGAGTGCAGGGGCGGCTCTACGTTTTTGGCCGCCCCAAGCAGTCATGCGCGGGAGGCGCCCCGGAGCCGCGGGAGGAGCGGACCTCCCGCGGGCATGACTGCAGAGGGACCGCTGGTCCCGCGTGGCTCGGCTGGACCCCCGCGGCTGCGTACGGCTCGCGGGTCCGGCGGCTCCGCTTGAGCTGCCGCAGTCATGCCTGCGGGAGGTCCAGCCGAGCCGTGGGACGAGCGCCCCCTCCGCAGTCATGCCTGCGGTAGGTCCGGTCGTCCCGGGGCTCCGGTGGACCTCCCGCAGGCATGACTGCGGCAGGTCCGCCGGCCCAGCCTGCCACCCCCTAGATTTGGCCGCCCTAGGCACCAGCTTGTTTTGCTGGTGCCTAGAGCCGCCCCTGCATGAGTGTGTATGGGGACAGACAGACAGATGGACTCACCAGGAGCTGAGCAGATCTCCTGGCTGCTGGGACTAGGTGCTGGGAACAGAAAGGTGATGTGTAGTTAGTGCTGGAAATAAAATCTCCCCCTTTTCTAAGGTCCCTCTGCAGGGACAAAAGCTGCCTTTAATAGAGAGGGAAATAAATTCCTGATTTGTGTTTTGGTGAAGAAGCAAACCAGGCAGGATGTTAGATCTGGGGCATGGCAGATTCCTTGCCTTTCATAGGGGATGTGCTTGGCTATGCTGCCTCTAATACTAACCACAGTCTGTTCCAGGAGTCAGGAAGAGAACCCAGGAGTCCTGAAAACCAGGGGTGGCTCTAGACATTTTGCCGCCCCAAGCATGGATGGTCCACTGGTCCGGCGGCTTCGGTGGTCCTCCCTCCTGCGGGAGGGCCACTGAAGCCACTCGACCAGTGGACCCTCCGCAGGCACGCCTGCGGGAGGTCCACCGAAGCCGCGGGACCAGTGGACCCTCCGCAGGCATGCTGCCGAAGGGAGCCTGCCTGCCACTCTAGCAGCGACCGGCAGAGCGCCTCCCGCAGCTTGCCGCCCCAGGCACGCGCTTGGAGCACTGGTGCCTGGAGCCGCCCCTGCTGGGAACCAACACCCCACTGTTCTCCCACGATCAGTTGAGTGACCCACCAACAAAGCTGGTGTCATGTCTCCATCGAGGGGCTGGTACACATGGAGGATAACAACCTACTTTTGCCAGTCATCCCGTCACTCAGCTATCTATCTCTGGAAAATCTCTCGCCATTGCATGTATTGTACTCACTCTGCTGTGTTTCCCCTTTATCAGTGATGCTGAGGTGCTGGGCCGGGCTGAGCTGGGATCTGGTCACCCGGTTGTCGCTGTCCATGATCTCGTACGCACAGGAGTAATTCCCGGAACTACCCCTGGATACTGCGTGGTCCCAGCTGTAAGTGATGTTCTCCTCCGAGCCCGTCTGGGACCAAATCTCCTCCCCATCTTTACAGAAGATGATGTGGGTGTCTGAGGCCTGGGAGATCACAGTGCACTGCAGAAGCACAGAGTTCCCCGGCTGGGAGGACGTCTGGCTCAGGTAGAGGGTGGGGGCAGGGAGAGCACCTGGGAAGGGGAATGGGTCAGAGCTGTTAATGTGGTGCCTATTTCAGGTGGAGCCAGGGAGCAGTTTGCCAAAGGAAGTTGGTTGCTGTGGAAGCAGACTCAGGCTGGCGCGGCTCGGGCAATGGGGTTGTTTGCACAGCACGAGCCAGTCGCAAATGTCAAATTACATTCTAGACGTACTCGCCTTAATAATAATCTGCTGTAGCTGGAGCCTTTTCTGTCAATACAAACCGCTCTGGCAGGATGGATAGACAGAGGGGTTAGTGTATCAGGGGACAGACAGACAGATGGACTCACCGGGAGCTGAGCAGATCTCCTGGCGGCTGGTACTAGGTGCTGGGAATAGAAAGGTGATGTGTAGTTAGTGCTGGAGATAAAATCCCCCCCTTTTCTGAGGTCCCTCTTGAGGGACAAAAAGCGCCTTAATAGATAGAAAAAAATTGCTGATTTGTGTGTCGGTGAAGAAGCAAACCAGGCAGGACATTAGATCTGGGGCAGGGCAGGTTCCTCGCACACACAGACCTTGGTTGAGCTGGGAACCGCCTTTCCCTTCAGGTCTCTAGAGGGCCAGATCCTCAGCTGGTGTAAACCGGCATTGAGTCCAGTGGAGCTACACTGATTTACACCAGCTGGGGTTGTGCCCCCATTGACTCCAGTGGAGAGACACCCATTCACACCAGCTGGGGATCCGGCCCATTAGCTCTCACACTCAGTGCTTCTACTGGTTTCCATTTCTCCCCACTGAAGAGGATTTGCAGACAATCAGGCCAGGTGCTGCTCTCGGTGCTGTTTTCTCCCCATCTGCTATGAATTAGCACAGTGTTCCCGGATACTCACTGGGAAGCAAGAGGCACAGATCATTGGATCATCGGAGCGGTTGGGGGAACTGATCAGGGTGGAAATAGCCCAGTGGCTTCTGCTCCTGATGAGGTTAGGAAGGGACAATCCACAGTCGTTCCCAGATCCCACCTGCCCCCTTTGCCCTCTCTGAATTCAGCAGAAGGGAAACTCTGGTCTCTCTCTCTCTCTGCTCCGATCTACCCCCATCTGCTCCTCTTGGTAGGATGCTCCAGCCAGCCCCTCTCCCAATCCCTAGGGTCTGTAGGGCTCAGGCAGGTGCGGGGAGGGATAGCTCAGTGGTTTGAGCATTGGCCTGCTAAATCCAGGATTGTGAGTTCAATCCTTGAGGGGGCCATTTGGGACTGGTCCTACTTTGAGAAGGGGGTTGGACTAGATAATCTCCTGAGGTCCCTTCCAACCCCAATAGTCTATGATTCTATGCTGCAGCTTTTCTCTGACCTGCTATGTCCATTCCTCAAGTCTGATATACTCCCCATTTCCTGCACCACCCCACCCCCCTTTCCCTCCCTGGCCACAGCTTCTCTATTTAGGGCTGCAAGACAGAGAACCAAAGGAGCCTGGTTTGCTTGTTTGAGTCTTAATAGATCATTGAGGAAACACCTCACAGCCTGGGGACCAAGACAGCCCCTGGCTAAAGGCACAGCTGGGCCAGGATGAAAGGTCACTGGGTCATTGGGGGGCATGAGATGTCAGATGAGCCTGACCCTTTTGCCTCCACTCTGGTCCCCAGTCCCTGGTGTGAAGGACCCAGCTCCCCTAGGGAGAAATTCACCCTCTGGTGTTAAGGGGATATAAATGGGGTCTGGGCTTCACGTGGGAGCCTCTGCACAGGGGTGAATTTGTGCCCCAGAGAACAGCAGCCATGGGACTGCACAGTCTGTCCCCCTGCCGTGTCCTCCATCCCCAGCTCTAGGCACTTCTGCCCTGACTGTCCCCGCTCCCCATTCTGGGCTCCTGCAGAGTCTGCTGTCCCTGCTGAGAGATGGACACCAGGTCCCTTCCCCCATCCCGGTCCTTTCTGCATCCCTGCTCATTCTGGTGTCCCTGCTGGGAGGCGGGTACGAGGGTACTGCCGGATGGGGAAGAACACAAGGCAGTTGAGAAAGAGCATCCAGAAGTGACCTCTGAGCAGGTGGGAGCCACAATCAGTGTGACTAAGCAAGTGGGGGAACCACACAAAGAAACATGTGGGAAAGAAAGTCTTGTGAACAGAGGTTAACATCTCTGCAGGAAGCCAAGCAGCAGAGGGCCTCAAAGGAAATCTGTCAGGAGTACAAGGCAGAGCAGTTTTGCAGAGAAACTTTGCAGAGTAATTGATGCAGAAGTGGCTTGTGCTGGGACGGTGGCTGGGCACATTTCATCCCTGGGATGGAGTCAGCTCTGCAGAGGAGATGGACAGGGGAGGTTTGGGGCAGCTCAGATGTTCAGGGCAGGGCCGGCTCCAGACCCCAGTGTGCCAAGCGCGCGCGTGGGGGGCATTTTGGCGGGAGGGCGGCAGGCGGCTCCGGCGGACCTTCCGCAGTCATGCCTGCAGGAGGTCCACCAGAGCCGTGGGACCAGCAGACCTGCCACAGGCATGACTGCGGAGGGTCCGCTGGTCCCGCGGCTCCGGTGGACCTCCCGCAGGCACGTCTGCAAGAGGTCCCCCGAAGCCACGGGACCGGCGACCAGCAGCACGCCCCCCGCGGCATGTCGCCCTGCTTGGGGCGGCGCAATTCCTAGAGCCGCCCCTGGTTCAGGGGATGTGCCCCAGGGTGAGTTTGGCCCAGACTTTATGCCCTGAAGTCAGAGCTGGGGGCACAGAGCCGGGCTCTGATAATCAGGGTGTGACAGAACAATAGCCCGTTACCTGTGGTGGTCGGCTCCTCCCATCCTCTGCTGCTGCTCGCGCTGCCTGTGGGACAAGGGCAAAGAGAATCGCACCCTGTGGGAGAGACGCCTGCAGCCTCCGCAGGGACATGCCTCCCAGCGACAGACAGAGCAGTTCTGCCAGCCACTGGGGCCAGATCCCCAGCAGGAGTAAATCAGAATCTCTCTGCTTGAGTCCATGGGCCAGGTCCCCAGCTGGTGTAAATTGGCCTTTCTCCATTGGTATCCATAGGGCTCTGCCAGTGTACACCAGCCAAGGAGCTGGTCCCTGATTCTGCCCCTGGTGCAACTGCTTCAGGCAGAGGAGTTTGCCCCAACGTCTCTATGCAGCGAGGGGAGAGCTGGGGGGACAGAGCTGGGCTCAGATCCCCAGGGTCTGGCCCAAGAGCATCTCCGTGAGCTGTGGGGTCTGACTCCTCTCCACTGCTGCTCACCTGGCCTGTGCAATGGGGACAAGGAGCATCTGGACCTGTCAGAGCCTCCAGGTGACACGCAGTGTGTGAGAAACGTGGCTGCAGTGGCTGAGCCCAGCCCCCTGCTCCAGTGAAATGGGACATGACTATTCTCCAAATGGAAACCTCTTCAAAGGAGCTCATCGACTGTCTCTGTCAGACCTGCCAAGTGTCACACACACCATGGGCATTTGTCAGCCCTGTCACCATGTGTAGAAGCTGTGGGTGTGGGACTGGACTCCCCACTTGGTGTCCTGAAGCCTGGTGGTGGAACTCAGCTACAAGCCAGGAGACCCTACACTCTAGGCCCAGCTCTTCCACTGCATGTTATTAACTTCACTCTTCACTTCACAGCCCCTAGTACTATCCAAGCGCTCATGTCCCTGCAGTTTAGGTGACAGCTGTCATTCACCCCTTGTGTGAATAATGAACGGTACACAAGGTCCCTTGAAGTGGTGCTGGTAATAGAGGAGAGGGTTCTCACATTGCAAACCCCAGTCTCATTCACTTTTTCCTGGTGCCTTTAAGAGGGAATGTGCCAGATTTATGTGCTTGGCTATGCTGCCTCTAATACTAACCAGTCTGCTCCCAGAGCCAGGAAGAGAACCCAGGAGTCCTGGGAACCAACAATCTACTTCTGTCTTACTAACAGTTGTGTGACCCATTGTCTGCAGCTATGGGCTGGTGCACACAGAGGATAACAACCTACTTCTTCTGCCTGGCACCCCTGTCACTGAGCTATCTGCATCTGGATTCTCTCTCTGCCACTGCATGGACAATAGCAGTTGCTGTGTTGATCACCCCCCTCTTACCAGTGATGCTGAGATGCTGGGCAGGGCTGAGCTGGGATCTGTTCACCTGGTTGTTGCTGTCCTTTATCTCGTACCTGCAGGAGTAATTCCCGGTGCTACCCATTGACACCGGATTGACATAGTTGTAGGCGACCTCCTCCTCCGAGCCCGTCTGGGACCAAACCTCCTCCTCGTCCTTACAGAAGATGACGCGGGTGACTGGGGCACGTGAGATCAAGGAGCACTGGAGCCACACGGAGACCCCCGGCTGGGTGGATGTCTGGCTTATGTAGAGGGTGGGGGCAGGGAGAGCGCCTGGGAAGGGGAATGGATCAGAGCCATGAATGGGGCTGTCGGTGGAGCTCTGTCTATTTCAGCTGGACTCCAGGGAGCAGTTTGCTAAAGGAAGCTGGTTGCAGTGGAAACAGCTTGCAGCTGCTACAGGTATGTCTACACTGCAGTCAGCAGGGCCGGCTCCAGGCACCAGCCTACCAAGCACGTGCTTGCGGCGGCACCTTGGGAGGGGGCGGCGATCGGAGTTTGGTTTTGTTGTTTTTGGTTTGGCCAGGCGGCACTGGGGGGCGGGAGGGGACTTGGGCGTTGTGACGCGGCGCTCGGGGGGCGGGGACTTGGGTGGTGCTGGGGAGGGGGCAGGGACTTGGGCGGCACGACGCTCAGGGGGGCGGGGACTTGGGCGGTGCGACGCAGCGCTCGGAGAGGCGGGGACTTGGGCGGTGCTGGGGAGGGGGCGGGGACTTGGGTGATGCGGCGCTCGGGGGGGTGGGGACTTGGGCGGTGCGACGCAACGGTCGGGGGGGTGGGGACTTGGGCGGCGCGACGCTCGCGGGGGCGAGGACTTGGGCGGTGCGACGCTCGGGGAGGGGTCGGGCAGCGTTCTTTTTTTTTGCTTGGGGCGGCAGAAATGTTAGAGCCGGCCCTGGCAGTCAGAAACCCGCGGCTGACCCGTGCCAGCTGACTCGGACTCGCAGGTTTCAGGCGACGGGGCTGTTTACACAGCACAAGCCAGCCATGGGCCTCTAATTACAGTGTAGACATACTGTGCCCGCTCCAGGGCTATGGGGTCTGTGCAATGTCTCTGGAGCAGGCTCTTATTTCAGCACAGCTGGGTACCGGGGGGATAATGTCAGATCTGAGACTCTCAGCTCTTCAAGGGCAGGGACCAGAGCTTCACATGGTGGGGAGGTGGTGCAGCATCTGGCACGATGGGGCCCTGATACCTGAGTGGGGTGCCTGTGGTCACAGTAATAATAATAATAATAATAATCTTCTGTAGCTGGAAGGCTTTTCTATCAAGATAAATAGATAGACAGAAGGGTGAGTGTGTCTGGAGACAGACAGACAGACTGACGGACGCACTCACCGGGAGCTGAGCAGGTCTCCTGGCTGCTGGGACTCAGCGCTGAGAACAGAAAGGTGCCCTGTGGTTAGTGCTGGAGATAAAATCCCCCCTTTTTCTGAGGTCCCTCTTCAGGGACAGGGAAAACATTACTGATTCATGTTTCAGTGAAGAAGCAAACCAGGCAGGAGGTTAGATCTGGGACTTGGCAGGTTGCTCGCGCACACAGACCTTGGCCGAGCTGGGACCTTCTTTCCCTTCAGCTCTCTAGAGGGCCAGATCCTCAGCTGGCGTAAACCGGCATTGACTCCAGTGCAGCTACACTGACTTACACCAGCTGGGGATGTGTCTCCTCTGACCCCAGTGGAGCGACATCCATTCACACCAACTGTGGATCTGGTCCAGCTGCTCTCACACTCAGTGTTTACACTATCAGAGGGGTAGCCGTGTTAGTCTGGTTCTGTAAAAGCAGCAAAGAATCCTGTGGCACCTTATAGACTAACAGACGTTTTGCAGCGTGAGCTTTCGTGGGTGAATGCCCACTTCGTCCCACGAAAGCTCATGCTGCAAAATGTCTGTTAGTCTATAAGGTGCCACAGGATTCTTTGCTGCTTTTAGTGGTTTACACTGGTTCCCATTTCTCTCCCACTAAAGCGGATTTGCCGACAGTCTGGGCCGGGGCTGCTCTCGGTTCTGTTTTCTCCCAATCTGGTACAAATTTGCACAGGATTCCCACATAAAGCCAGAGGTAGAGACAGGAACATCAGGGGCACTGGTGGGAATCGCAAGGGATGGAAACAGCCAAGCAGCATCTGCTGCTGCCAGGGTCAGCAGTGGACAATCAGCAGTGGCTCCCTGCTTCGTGCTCCCACCTTATGCCTTTGCCATGTCTGACTTCAGCAAAAGGGAAGCTCCAATCTTTCTCTCTGCTCAGATCTGCCTCTGTCAGCTCCCCTTCGTAGGAAACTCCAGCCAGCACCTCTCCCTGTTCCCAGGCCCCCATGATGTCTGCAGGGCTCAGGAAGCAGAGACGCTGCAGCCTCTCTCTGACCTGCTCTGTCCCCTCCTCGGGTCTGATATTTGTCACTGCTCCCCATTTCCTGCCCCACACTATCCCCCTTCCCTGTCCTGGCCACAGCATCTCTATTTAGGGCTGGAAGATTGAGAACTGAAGGGGCCTGGTTTGCTTGTTCGAGTCTAAAATGTCACTGAAGAAACACCTCCCGTCCCATCTCACTGCCTGGGGACCGATATAGCCCCCTGGCTAAAGGCACAGCTGGGCCAGGGTGAAAGATCACTGGGTGATTGCGAGGCCTGGGATGTTGGATGAGTCTGAACTTTTTGCCTCCACCCTGGTCTCCTGTTCCTGGTGAGAGTGACCCAGCTCCCCCACAGGGTAATTCCCTCTGGGCTTAAAAGGGACATAAATAGGGTCTGGGACTCATGCTAGTCCCTCTGCACAGGGCTGAATCCCCCCCCAGAGAACAGCAACCATGGGGCTGCACTGGCTTCCATAGGCGGCAGGTTCGTATAATTTTTGGTGGGGCCCAAAATGGTGGTTCCCACTCCCCCGCTCTCACCCTGTAAGCCAATATAAAATGAAGCTACAATGCGTCAGCACCACAAGAGTACAAGGGTCAAGTAAAAGTGGAAAGTCAGAAGCAGCACTTGCCTGCTTCAATATACGGTATTAAATTTTGTTGCATCTGTTGTGACAAAGTGGGAATGTTCTTAATGTTTTCTCTAAATACTGTGTGGGTGCCTCAGTTTCCCCTGCAAGGTGCCAACTGACAGTGTTGGGGACAAAGAGATCAGGTGGCCTCCTTGTCCGGAAGAGACACAAAGGCCAGATGAGGGAGTGTCAGTTTGGAGCTGGCTGGGGAAATCAGGAGAGGACCAGAACTTGGGTCTGGGCTCCCCAACCCCCAAGATGGACCTGACTGAGGGGTCCTGTTTTCTGTACCTACAAGCTCTGTTTTAGACTGTGATCCTGTCGTCTAATAAACCTTCTGTTTTACCAGCTGGCTGAGAGTCAGGTTTACTGCAGAGTTGGGGTGCAGGGACCTCTGGTTGCCCCAGGACCTGCCTGGGCACACTCGCTGCAGAAAGCACATGGTGTGGAAGGGGATGCTGAATGCTCCGAGGTCAGACCCAGGAAGGTGTAAAGCTTCTTGCCCTGGAGACAGTATGCTCAGAGAGAGGAGGCTCCCCCAGAGTCCTGACTGGCTTTGTATGGAGTAGTTCCAAAGCATCCCAGCATCCCCTTCCACACCATGCGCTTCCCGGAAGTCTGCACAGGCATTGACACTCCCTCCTCTGGCCTTTGTCTCTTTTCCAGGCATTAGGAGGCCACCTGATCTCTTTGTTCTCCAACACCTTCAGTTGGCAGCTTGCAGGAGAGTGGCCCAGGCCATCAGTTGCCTGGAGACAGGGTTGCAGCCATTCTCTGTGCAGACGGCATCACACTAGCCCTCTAGGGCTCTACAACAATCACACCCCCTTATCCCACCATCTAGATCCTTGAGAAATGCATAAGGGAAACTGAGGCACCCACACAGTATTCAGAGAAGAACATCCCCACTTTGTAACACCTGTATACGACTAGTTATATACTTTAAAGGGGTGTAAAATAATCAAGTATTGTGCTAAACACAATGATACTCCAAACTGACCACCAAATTTAAGTTGCACGTTTTTCCCCTCAGGTGAGGGCTCTGGAGTGGGGCTGGGGATGAGGGTTCACAGTGCAGGAGGGTGCTCAGGGGTGGGGTGCTGGGGGCACAGGGCTGGGGATAAGGAACTTGGGATGCAGACAGGCTGCCCCAGGGCTAGGGCCAGAGAGGACTCCCCCCCAACCCCGTTACCGGCATCAGCTAGCTCCAGGGGAGGGACCCCTCTTCTCCCCCCGTCCCTGCAGCACACTCACTCTGCACCACAGTCACTGCACATGCTCCTAGGGACTCTCTCAGGTCCAGAAAGCCCACTCACCTCCCCTATGGTGGGTACCAGGTGTCACAGAGTCCCTGGGCGATGCTCTGGAACTGCTCCCCACCAAGCCAGGCAGGACTCTGGGGAGCCTCCTCTCCCTCGGAGCAGCCTGTCTGCAGGGTAAGAAGCTCATACGGCTTCACCTCCTGGGTCTCTCCTTGGAGCATTCAGCATTCTCTGCCCCTCCATGCGCTTGCCACAGCGAGCCCGTCCCAGCGGGGTCCTGGGGAAGCCACAGGGTCCTGCCCCACCACTTCGCAGTCAGACGTGACTCTCAGCCAGCCAGTAAAACAGAGGTTTATTTGATGACAGGAACGGGGTCTAAAACAGAGCTTATAGGTACAGCGAACCAGACCCCTCGGCCTGGTCCATCCTGGGGGGAAGGGGGACAGTGAGACAGACCCCTCCCCATCTGCACTTCACTCCTCGTCCCCAGCCAGCTCCAGACTAACCACCCCCTCCAGCCCCTCCTCCTCTGCTCAGCCCCTTTCCGGGCCAGGAGGTCACCTGACCTCTTTGTCTCCCACACCTTCAGCTGGCATCTTTGCAGAGGAGGGGCCCAGGCCATTAGTTGCTAGGAGACAGAGTGCCAGGCATTTAGGTGCACTGGCCTTTTGCTCTGCAGCAAAGAACTGCATAGGGGACACTGAGGCACCAACACAGTATTCAGAGAAAACATTAAGAACATTCCCAGTTCATCACACTGGGGGGGGAGTTGCCATCATGTGTGGCCTCCCCACCCCTGCTGCTGTCCCGGGGGGGGGGGCAGGGGAGAGAGCTCCCAAGCACCTGTGTGCCTCTTTCCTCCTCCTTGTTATATCCTTGGGGCAGCCGGTTTAGGAAGAAATCACTTGAGGCCAGAGAGCAGACAGCTAACCAAAACCTCCATTTTATTTACAGAGACAGAGAGCTCACTCAGCCGGTTGAAACTGGCTGAGCTATCCCTTAATAGTCTAACACAGTTGCCATAGTAACAAAACCCATGACAATCAAATACACAACATATTCCTCCCCCCCTAATAAGAACATCCCCTAAATAAAACACACACTAAACTAGAGAAGGAGGGTAGACTGCCTCCATTCCCGGCTAAACCCTGGGGATTATTTTGACCCATAACCGTGGGTTCGCTCTAACTAAAGATCCAGCCGATGAGGAGGCCTTCTGTCTCTAGGTGGATTACAGCGAACTTCTGGTGTTGTTGCACCCGAAAGTACTAGGGGCTCAGGGTCCGCAGCACGAATAGGTGAGGAGGTGGTATCAGCTCGTGCTGGGCAAAGGGGTATCTCAGCTGCCGGCAGTAATGGAGGAGAACAGTCAGGAACAGGTGACTCATGATTCGGTGTCTCACCAGGAGGGGTGAAGTCAGACCCCTCAACTGCAGATGGGTCCTGTAGACTGGCATGACCTGGCAACAGCTGATCTACATGTCGCCGCCAGGTAAGATTCTCTGCAGTCCGGACTGTATAGGAAACAGGCCCTGTTTGAGTGATGACTGTGGCCGGGACCCATTTAGCTCTGGAAGTATAATTCCGAGCCAAAACTGGCTGTCCCGGGCTAAAGGTTCGGTCTTTTGCTCTGGGTGCCCGTCTGATGACTTGATATTGCTGCTGATGTTGCACAGTTTGTCTGGGTTCAGAAGGTTTCAGCAGATCAAAGCAAGTGTGCAGCTGTCGTCCCATCATTAGAAAGGCTGGGGAAGCCTGGGTCGTAGCATGAGGTGTGTTTCTATAGGAAAGTAAGAAGGTATCCAGACGCTTTTGAATGGAGTGTAGTCCCTTTGCTGATTTCAAAGCGTTTTTCATTGTCTGCACAAATCTTTCAGCTAATCCGTTGGTGGACGGATGATATGGTGCTGACGTGATGTGGTGTATCCCATTTGCCTTCATAAAATTTTGAAACTCCTGAGAGACAAACTGCGGTCCGTTGTCGCTCACAAGTTGTTCTGGCAGACCAAAACGACTAAAGAGTCCTCGTAGTTTTTGGATAGTACTCTCTGCAGTAGTGGACTGCATTATAGAGACTTCTGGCCATTTAGAATGGGCATCTACTGCCACCAAGAACATGCTTCCTTCAAGGGGGCCAGCAAAGTCAACGTGAATACGTTGCCACGGGTTTTCAGGCCAGTCCCATGGGTGTAGGGGTGCCCACTGGGGTGCATTTCTTACACCCTGACATGACATACAAGCTTTTGCCTTCTCTTCAATAGCACTGTCCAATCTAGGCCACCAAAAATAGCTTCGTGCAATTTCCTTCATGCGCACTATTCCACAGTGACCGGAATGGAGCTGTTCTAACATCTGTGATCTCAGGGGTGGTGGAATAATGACACGTCTCCCCCACAACAAACAACCAGATTGGACCGATAACTCCGTCCGCCTGGACATGTAGGGAAGAAGGTCGGGTGAGACCGAAGAGGTTTGTCGAGATTTTCCATGCATCACCAGGTCCATAACTTGGGATAATACTGGGTCAACGCGGGTTGCCTTCTTTATCTGAGTAGCAGTGATGGGTGTATTCTCTACCTGTTCAAAGTAGAAGATTTCCTTTTGGGCACTATCTTGATGTTTGACCGGTAAAGGCAACCTTGAGAGGCCATCTGCATTGCCGTGCAGAGTGGATTTCCGATATTTGATTTCATATGTGTGTGCAGAAAGTATCAATGCCCAACGTTGCATATGACTAGCAGCTAATGGGGGAATGCCTGTGTAGGGTCCAAAAATTGATGTCAGAGGTCGATGGTCTGTAAGAAGAGTAAACTTTCACCCAAATAGGTACTGATGAAACTTCCTAATTCCAAAAACAATTCCTAATGCCTCATGTTCAATTTGGGCGTAGTTAGTTTCTGCTTTGCTTAGAGTGCGTGAAGCAAAAGCAATAGGTCTTTCTTCTCCCGAAGGCATAATGTGTGACACGACCGCTCCCACTCCATAAGGGGAAGCATCGCAGGCCAATTGCAGGGGTAAGGACGGATCAAAGTGCGTTAGAACTTCAGAATTTAACTATGCATCCTTAGCTTTGTTAAATGCAACATCACAGGCTTCAGTCCACTTCCAGGCCTTGTTCTGCCCAAGGAGCTCATGAAGTGGTTTTAGCAGTGTGGCTAAATGTGAGATGAACTTCCCATAATAGTTCAGTAGTCCTAGAAATGAGCGCAGCTGGCTTACATTTCGAGGTGGGGGAGCCTCCACAATAGCTTTAACTTTTGCAGGGGCCTTATAAAGACCTGCAGAATCGATGATGTGTCCCAAATATTCAACAGAGGGCTTGAAGAATTCACACTTGTCTTTGTGAACTCGTAGGCCATACTCTTCCAGTCTTTGTAGGGTAGCCTCTAAATTCTTTAAGTGATCCTCTTTATTTCTTTCAGTGACCTGTATACGTCTTCAGAACAGTTTTTGTTGCCTTAAGCGGAAGATGCTGTAGCTTTTCCTTATACACAGTCTCAGGAACCAGCGAGACTGCTGCACCGGTGTCTAGTTCCATGCGTATAGGTTTGCCCTCCAATAAGGGGGTTACCCAGTATTCATGTGACCCCGCTGCCAAAGACAAAGCATGCAGTGGCACTTCCTCTTGTGAGGAGGTTTCACCTTGATCATTCTGGGTCTGCTCTAGGGTATGCAAGGTTCCTCTTTTTGTCGGCCAGACCACAGGCCTCTTTTTCTTTTGTTTACAGGCATACTCGATGTGTCCCTTTTTGCCACAGTGTCGACACACCAGGTCCTTACACCAGCATTCTGATGCCTGGTGACCCAGCTTACCACAGCGGTAACATTCTTGAATCTGCACCGTTTTGTGGGTCAGTTCTTGTGACACTTTTTGCACCCTAGGGGATGCACCGATGTATTGTGCCTCCCTTGTAGCCAGTTCCATGGAGAAAGCAATATCAACAGCCTTCTGTAATGTAAGCTGAGCCTCTGTCAGTAGGCGCTTCCGTGTAGCTTCATTGCAGAGGCCACACACTAACCTGTCACGCAGGGCATCATTTAACATCTCTTTAAATTCACAGTGTTCTGTTAGCTTTTTTAAAATGGCTACAAATTGTACAACTGTTTCATCTTCCTTTTGGTCTCTTTTGTGGAACCTATATCTTTCAGCAATTACCAGTGGTTTTGGGGAGAAATGAGACTCCAGGATTTCCACAATGTCACTGTAAGATTTAGTCTCAGGCTTAACAGGGTGTAGTAAGCTGCGTAGCAGAGAGTAGGTTTTAGCCCCTACAACAGTTAAGAATATTGGCACCTTCTTCGCTTCTGTAATGTCATTTGCAATACCAAAAAGCTCAAAACGCTCAGTATACACATGCCACTGCTCTGTATTCTTATCAAAAGGCTCCAGGGGCCTGGTCAGAGTAGCCATGATTTTTAGTTTCACTTTCACAGTCAGTGCAAACAAGCAGCTTTTTTTCTTTGTTTGGTCTTTACCTTGACTTCTACTTCCTTCTGTTACTGGAGCAGCACCAGGATCCCATCCTCGTCGCCAGTGTTATATCCTTGGGGCAGCCAGTTTAGGAAGAAATCACTTGAGGTCAGAGAGCAGACAGCTAACCAAAACCTCCATTTTATTTACAGAGACAGAGAGCTCACTCAGCCGGTTGAAACCGGCTGAGCTATCCCTTAATAGTCTAACTCAGTTGCCATAGTAACAAAACCCATGACAACCAAATACACAACACTCCTCTCTCCCTCTTCCCCTCCCCCGGTGCTCCAAGAGGCTGCCGGCTGCTGATCTCTATAGCTTTAGGCAGAAGCAGCACAAACAAAGGAGAGAGGCACTGGCTGTTTTCTTTCAGGCAGGGAAGCTCCGAGGCGGGGGCAGGGGAGAAACCCAGCTCCAAATACTAGTGGAGCAGAGCCCTCAGCCTTGAATATTCCTGGGGCTTAAGCCCCTCGAGCCCATATAAGTTGGTGCCCCTGCTGGCTTCCCCACTCCTCCACACCCACTTCTGCACACCCTGCCTTGAGTGCTCCTGATGCCCATTCTGAGTTCCTGAGGAGTCTTCTGATCCCTGCTGAGTACAGGACACTTCCAGATGGGCAAGAACACAAGGCAGTTAGGAAAGAGCATCCAAAAGTGGCCTCTGAGCAGGTAGGAGCTGGAATCAATGTGAATAAGCAAGTGGGGGAATCAGGGTAAAAGGTCAAAGAAACAGGAAAAGAAGAAAGTCTTGTGAATAGATGTTAACACCTGTATGAGAGAGCTCAGATGCCCAGAGGATCATAGTGGGCTCTGATGTTTGAGGAATGTTTTGAGGAATGGAATGATTGAGGGAACTCAAATGTTTGGTGGATGGTTGGGGAAACTCAGGTGGTGAGGGGAGCTCAGATGTTGGAGATTGTTGGGGGACTCAGATTTTGGGGGGATGGGCCAGGGGCTTAGATGTGCAGGGAATGGTTGGGGGTTCAGATGCTGGAGATGAAGCTCAGATGTTCAGGGGATGGTCAGGATTCTCAGATGTTTGAGAGATGGTCAGGTGGCTGCATCATCGTGATTGTGAGTGCTGGAGATAGGTGACGCTGAGCAGTTTTTTGTTAAAGTCTGCAGCTTTGGGGGCATGGACCAGACCTGGGTATGTGTTGCAGCAGACTAGCATGTCTGGCTCAACCAAGCAGGGTTCTGGAGTCCCAAGCTGGCAGTGGAAAACGGGCTCAAAGGTAACCTCAGCACATCAGGTGACAGTCTCAAGGAGGTCTCTGTGACCAAACCCATCACAGGTAGAACTTTAAGTATGGTGAATAAGGTTTTCAATAAACATTCACTGTTAGATTTGGCTGTCTGGGTGGGAGCCAAAGGCTGGATTGCTTAAAGGTGACTGTAGTGTGGCTTCTTGGTAACCAGTGTGATATTACACAAGCTGTTTGGTTATTGGCTTGGAGAATCTAATGATAGTTTTGGGGGTTATCTGCTCTATTGCCTGCAGTTTGCCCCAAGTAAGCATTCTCAGTGTGGCCCCTCCGGGCAACATGATCACAGGAATTCATATATTTGGGAGATGGTTGGGGGGATGTTGTGATGGTTGCTAGGCTCAGATATTTTGGGAATGGACCAGGGGCTCAGATGTTTCGGGAATGTTTTGTGGAGCTCAGATGTTGGGGAAGGTTGGAGGAACTCAGATGTTCAGAGGATGGACGGGGAGCTCAGATATTTGGGGGACAAACTAGGGCCACAGATGTTCTAGGGTTCTTTGGGGGAGCTCAGATGTTTGGGACATGGTCAGGGGAGCTCAGATATTTGGGGGATGGTTGGGGGAACTCATGGTTGGAGGCTCAACTGTTTGGCGGAATAGTTTCAGGAGATCAGATGTTTGGGGAAACTCGGATTTGGGGGATTATCGGGAGGGCTCAGATGATCAGGGGATGATTTGGAGAGAGAGATCTCAGGGGGGATCATGTGCAGAGGGCACATTCCCACAGTGGGAGGCCTAAGTGATGGAGGCTGTTGGGAAGGCTCATCCCTTTGTCCAGCGCAGCCCTGAGGGGTCGGAGGAGCAGGGAACGGCCCAGGTTTCCTCAGGCTGCACTGGGTCTCAGTGCAAAGGCCTCACAAGAGCCAGTGACAGACCCTATCACCCCTCTCCAGTGTGGCTGGCAGTTCACCGCAGAGGCTCAGATCCCTGGGGTCTGGCCCAAGAGCATCTCCATGAGCTGTGGGGTCTGACTCCTCTCCACTGCTGCTCACCTGGCCTGTGCACTGGGGACAAGGAGAATCTGGGCCTGTCAGTGCCTCCAGGTGACTCTCAGCTACAAGCCAGGAGACCCCGTGCTCTAGGCCCAGCTCTTCCACTGACTGTTACTATCTCCTCTCTGCACTTCACAGCCACTAGCTCATCCTGCTATGATATAGATCACAGCTGCTGTTCACCCCTCATAGAGATAAGGAAAAGTTGCACAAGGTCACATGAGGCAGTGCTAGGATTAGAAGGGAGGTTTTCACACAGGAAATCCCAGTCTCATTCACTTTGTCTTTGTGCCTTTAAGAGGGAATGTGCCAGATTTATGTACTTGGCTGTGCTGCCTCTAATACTAACCACTGTCTGCTCCCAGAGCCAGGAAGAGAACCCAGGAGTCCTGGGAACCAATAACCCACTGCTGTCTAACTAGCAGTTGTGTGAGTGTCATGTCTGCAACTAGGGGCTGGCACATATGGAGGATAACAACGTACTTCTTCTGCCTGACGCTCCTGTTGCTCAGGTATCTACATCTGGATTCTCTCTACCATTTCATAGTCAATTCTACTCGCTCTGATGTTCACCCTCCTTACCGGTAATGCTGAGGTGCTTGGCAGGGCTGAGCTGGGATCCATTCACCCGGTTATTGCTGTCCTTGATCTCATACCCACAAGAGTAATTCCCAGAGCTGTGCATGGACACCACATGGTCCCAGCTGTAGATGACCTTCTTCTCCGAGCCCTTTTGGGACGTAACCTCCTCCCCGTCTTTACAGAAGATGATGCGGGTGGCTGGGGCATGGGAGATCACAAAGCACTGGAGCCACACGGAGACCCCTGGCCGGGCAGACGTCTGGCTCAGGTAGAGGGTGGGGGCAGGGAGAGCACCTGGGAAGGGGAATGAGTCAGAGCTGTCAATAGGGCCGTCAGTGTCCCCCAGGGAGTAGTTTGCCAAAGGAAGTTGGATACTGTGGAAGCAGCTCTCAGTTGCTAAGGGTACATCTACACTACAATGAAAAACCCGTGGCTGACCAATGCCAGCTGACTGAGACTCACAGTGTTCGGGCTACGGGGCTGTTTACACAGCACGAGCCAGGCATGGGCCTCTAATTGCAGTGTAGACGTCCTGTGGCTGCTCCAGGGATGCGGGGTCTATGCAATGTCTCTGGAGGAGGCTCTTCTTTCAGCACAGCTGGGTACTGGGTGGATAATGTCAGATCTGAGACTGTCAGCTCTTTGGGGGCAGGGACCAGAGCATCACTGCAGTGTGGCAGCTGCCCCACTCCTGGATAAACAAGGCTGTGGCCAGGTGACCTAGCAGCCTCAGTTGTGGTCATGCCCCAATCAGGGCCCAGCTGGCCCTTAGAAGAGGGCAGTGGTCCAGGAGCAAACAGTCTCCCTCTAGCTGAGGAGGGAGATGGACCTGGCTGCCTGAGTGCTAAAGGGCACTGAAGTGAAGCCGGACTGGGGAAAGGCCAGAGGAGCTGGGGAGCTCCAGGCTGGCAACTCCCTGGGCTGCAGGGCCAGGGCCAAGGCCCCCGGAGGTTACTGGGCTGCAGGGAAAAGGAGCAGGTCAAAACCTCCCTTGACTATGATGACTGGCTTATACAGATTGCAGTCTGCCCCAGTGAAAGGGGGCTAGATGGTGACTGGCAGTAGCCCATAGGCTGAGGCAAGGTGGGGATAGAGGGTGGGGGTTTCCCAGAAAGAGGAGACTCAGATCTGTGGGGTATTGCCTGGAGGGGCAGCATCCCAGGTAAAAGGGTATCAGAGTCTGGGTGGGACACGGGGGCCAGCGACAGCGAAACACTGGCAGAGGGTGTTCCGGAATTGGTAAAAAGAGCTAATTCCCAGGCAGCCTGCAGGAGGCACTGCAGCGGTGACACTTGACCCTGCTACATCACATGGGGGGTGCAGCACTTGGTGTGATGGGGCCCTGATCCCTGAGTGGGGTGTCTGGGGGCCACAGTAATAATAATAATTAATAATCTTATGTAGCGGGAAGCCGTTTCTATCAACACAAACCCCTCTGGCATGACAGCTAGAGGCGTGAGTGTGTCTGGGGATGGACAGACAGCCGGACTCACCGGGAGCTGAGCAGATCTCCTGGCTGCTGGGACTCAGTGCTGGGAACAGAAAGGTGATGTGTGGTTAGTGCTGGAGATAAAATCTCCCCCTTTTCTAAGGTCCCTCTTGAGGGACAAAAACTGCCTTAATAGATAGGAAAAAAATGCTGATTTGTGTGTTGCTGAAGAAGCAAACCAGGCAGGACGTTAGATCTGGGGCATGGCAGGATCCTCACGCACACAGACCTTGGCTGAACTGGGAACCACCTTTCTCTTCAGGTCTCTAGAGAAACTCTCTAGTAAACCGTCCAATGGAGTTACCCCTGTGGCTACACTTACAAATTTGCAGCGCTGCAGCAGGGTGTGAAAACACACCCTCTGCAGCGCTGCAAATTGCGGCGCTACAAAGCGCCAGTGTAGTCAAAGCCCCAGCGCTGGGCGCTGTCCGTTATTCCCCACAGGGAGGTGGAGTACGGACAGCGCTGGGAGAGCTCTCTCCCAGCGCTGGCGCTTTGACTACACTTAGCGCTTCAAAGCGCTGCCGCGGCAGCGCTACCGCAGCAGCGCTTTGAAGTGCTAAGTGTAGCCACAGTTACACCAACTGTGGATGTGCCCCTGTTGACTCCAGTGGAGCGATACCCATTCACACCAGCTGGGGATCTGTCCCAGCAGCTCTCACACTCCGTGTTTACACTGGCTCCAATTTCTCTCCCACTAAAGAATATTTGCCGACACTCTGGGCCAGGGTCTGCTCTTGGTTCTGTTTCCTCCCAACCTGCTACTAATTAGCACAAAGGTCCCGGATACTCACCGGTCAGCAAGAGGAACAGACACAGGATCATGGGGCTAGTGGACAGAACCAATCGGGATGGAAACATCCCAGCAGCGTCTGCTCCTGATGGGGTCGGGAGGGGACAATCCACAGTTGTTCTCTGCTCTGATCTGCTCCCACTGCCCTGTCCCACTTCAGCAGAAGGGAAGCTCCAGTCTCTCTCTCTCTTTGCTCTGATCTGCCCCTGTCTGCTCCCCAAGGTTGGATGCCCCAGTCAGCCCCTCTTCCTGCTCCAAGGCCCCTGAGGTCTGTAGGGCTCAAGCAGCAGAGACACTGCAGCCTCTCTCTGATCTGCTTTGTCCCCTTGGGTCTGATATTGATCACTGCTCCTCATTTCCTGCACTGCGCAACCCCGCACTGGCCACAGCATCTCTATTTAGGGCTGGAAGATTGAGAACCAAAGGGGCCTGATTTGCTTATTTGAGTCTAAAATGTCACTGAGGTAACACCCCCAGTCCCATCTCACTGCCTGGGGACCGAGACAGCCCCCTGGCTAAAGGCACAGCTGGGCCAGAGTGAAAGGTCACTGGGTGATTGCGGGGCCTGGGATGTTGGATGAGCCTGAACCTTTTGCCTTCATCCTGGTCTCCAGTCCCTGGTGAAGAACCCAGCTCCCCCAGGGGGAAATTTACCCTCTGGGCTTAAGGGAGCAAAAATGGGATCTGGGCCTCGAGTTGGACCCTCTGCACAGGGGTGAATTTCCCCTGCAGAGAACAGCACCCACGGGTCTGCTCTGGCTTCCTCTCCTGCTTAGTCTCTCCCTGCCCTGTCCTCCATCCGCAGCTCCAGCCACTTCTGCCCATCCTGCCCTGACTGCCCCGGATCCCCATTCTGGGCTCCTGTGGAGTCTGCTGTCCCTGCTGAGAGAAGGGCACCAGGTCCCTTCTCCCTATCCTGGTCCCTTCTGCATCCCTGCTCATCCACCTGTCCCTGCTGAGAGACATCTACTAGGGCACTGCCGGAGGGGGAAGAACACAAGGGAGTTGAGAAAGAGCATCCAGAAGTGACCTCTGAGCAGGTGGGTGCCAGAATCAGGGTGAATAAGCAAGTGGGGGAACGAGGGCAAAAGGCCAAAGAAAAATGTGGGAAAGAAAGAAAGTCTTGTTGAAGAGATGTTAACACCTGTGTGGGAAGCCAAAAGACTGAGGTCCTCAAGGGAAATCTGTCAGGAGCACAAGGCAGAGCAGTTCAGCAGAGCAACTTTGCAGAGTAATTGACGCAGAAGTGGATTGTCCTGGGATGGTGGCTGGGCACATTTCACCCCTGGGATGGAGTCAGCCCTGCAGAGCAGCTGGACAGGGATGCGTGGAGGGAGCTCAGAGGCTCTGAAAAGGATCAGTGTGAGACTGCCTGTTACGAGCAGTGGCCAGAAGACAGCAGGGTGAAAAAGCTTTAATATTTTTCCAATATTTTTACAATAATTATTTCAAACCTCGTGTGAAAATACTTTTCCCATTTTTTTCCTCTCTCGGTGACAAAACGCTAAAAATGGAGGGAGGGGAAATCCAAAACTTGAAATTAAAAAGAAAAAAGTTGGTCATTTAAATGAAAATTTGTCTTTTTTTTTAATATTCCCAGTTTTGTTTTTACAAAACCCCCAGAACAGTTTTATTTTTTTCTTAAAAAATTGAATCTTTGGAAAAAAAGAAAATGTTTGAGAAAAATTCTCACTTTTTTTAAAAGGGTCCTTTTTAGATCACAGCATTGTGGTGGCTCAGCCCAGAGTGACCCCCAGGGCTGTGGGTCAGGCTGAGCTGCTGGCACCCTTGGATGGCAGCCGGGCCCTGCTTGGAGCTCAGACAATGCTGCCCAGAAAGGGCCTGATCCAAAGCCCATTGGTATCAACGGAAAGACTCCACTGACTTCACTGGCCTTGGGATCAGGCCCCTGTGTAAGAGGGTCGGTTCTCTTGTGACAGAGAAATGGTTCTTCAGGAGCCTTCACTTGGAGTGACCCCAGCCCAGACAGGCCAGAGAAATAGGAACAGGGAAAGTCTCCACCATGGGCAGGGGCGCCTCTAGGTATTTTGCCGCCCCAAGCACGGCAGGCAGGATGCCTTCGGCAGCTTGCCTGCAGGAGGTCCCGGTCCTGCGGATTTGGCGGCACACCTGCGGGAGGTCCACCGAAGTGGCGGGACCAGCGGACCATCCGCAGGCATGCTGCTGAAGGCACCCTGCCTGCTGTCTCGCGGCGACCGGCAGAGTGCCCCTCTGGCTTGCCACCCCAAGCACGCACTTGGTGTGCTGGTACCTGGAGCCGCCCCTGACTATGGGCAGGTGAAGGGGAGGTTGATGATGGGATCATGAATAGTGCAAAATGGGATGTGAAGAAGGGAAATTCACCTCATCCCCCACCCAGAGCTGGAAACGGAGCTGAGATGTGAAGCAAAACCATCAGCAGAGTGAGTTCCTCCTGCTGCATGTACCCAGGGCCGCCCAGAGGGGGGGGCAAGTGGGGCAATTTACCCCAGGCCCCAGGCCCAGCAGGGGCCCCCACAAGAGTTTTTCGGGGCCCCTGGAGCGGGGTCCTTCACTCGCTCCGGGGGCCCCAGAAAACTCTCGCGGGGCCCGGGCCCCCAGAGCTTCTTCGCTCCCGGTCTTCGCTGGCCGGGGGTCCTTCCTCTCCGGGACAGAAGGACCCCCCCCCCGCCGAATTACCGCCGGAGTGCAGCCGGGTCTTCGGCGGTAATTCGGCGGCGGGGGGGTCCTTCCATTCCGGGACCCGCCGCCTAAGTGCCCCAAAGACCCGCGGTGGGGGCTGCACTTAGGCGGCGGGTCCCGCTTCGGTGGTAATTCGGCGGAGGGGGGTCCCCCCGTGGGTCTTTGGGGCACTTTGGCAGCGGGTCCTGGAACGGAAGGACCCCCCGCCGCCGACTTACCGCCGAAGCGGGGCCCCCTGCCGCCCAAGACCCCGGGCCCCCGGAATCCTCTGGGCGGCCCTGCATGTACCCTGCAGCTGCTTCACTGCACAGACCCTGAAAGGAGCAGAGAGACGGCTCCATACAGGAGAGAAATAACCAGGGCTTCTCTCTATGCTAGTGCTTTAACAGAGACTTGAAAGGACTCAGATGCACAGAGCCTGCGATGGATAGATACATAGATAGATAGATGGCTATATTTGGGCACAGAGAGATAGAGGATGGATATATGGGGATAGATAGACCGATACAATATTATTTTAAAAAACCGTGCTGGGTTTATAGTTAAGCACAGAGAGCAAGACTTTCAAAAACAATTAGTGAATTTTGGGGCCCCATTTAAGCCATCCTAAAGGGGCTGATTTGCAGCAGGTGGGGGCTCAATCCAATCTGTCTGTCACCCCTTAAGCTGTCTCATGCTGGGGTCCCCAAAAAACTGGTAATTTTGGAAGGTTTGGCCAGAAGAGCTTGTGCCAATTATGCATGTGGAGAATCTGTGAGACCAGCTGTAGGTGTGCGAGGGGCTGCATTCCCACAGCCCATTCTGTCCTTGTCCCTCGGGCAGACTGCAGTCAAGGGTGATCAGTGCCAGCTGTGATGGGGATTTTGTGATAAAGCTCCTCTGGCACAACTGTGACGAAGTGGGACTGTTCGTACTGGGGGCTGGGTACAGATCCTAAGTTTCTAGCAGCAAAAGGCCATGCAGCCAAATGCCTGCAGTTCTGTCTCCTAGCAACGGATGGCCCGGCCCCTCCCTGCAAAGGTGCATCTAAAGGTGTTGGAGACAAAGGGGTCAGGTGACCTCCTAGCCTGGGAAAGAAGCTGAGCAGAGAGGAGGGGCCGGAGGGGGTTGGGCAGACTGGAGTTGGCTGGGGAACAGAGGGGAAGCAGTTAGAGAGGGCTCTGATCCCCGATGGGGGTTATGGGGCCCAAAGATGGACTTAACAAGGGGGGATCCGGTTATCTGTGCCTGCAAGACCTGTGTTGGACTGTATTCCTGTCGTCTAAATAAACCTTCTGCTTTACTGGCTGGCTGAGAGTCCTGGTGAATCGGCAGGGAGCCCGGGGGTGCAGGGCCTGACTCCCCTACACTCCGTGACAACTGGTGGTAGCGGTGGGATCGACTGCACCCCGTGGACGGCGCTTCCTGCAGTAAGTGACTGAGGCACAGTAAAACGAAGGGGCGATTAACCCCTGGGAGAGTGTGACCAGAGAGAAGGACTTTGCAGTAACAGGGTCCCCCGGGGGATCACAGCGAGCGATCCCAGGGGAGGAGGAGGCTGCAGCCCGACCCTGGCAGAGAGGTGGTGACCTGAAGGACTGGCACACTAGGAGTCCCCCTGGAACCTGTGGGGAGCGGCGAGCACCCCGGCCTTCGAGCGGCCAGCAGGAAGATGTATGCCAAGCGGCGCAAGTGCGACCTGGTGGAGATTTGCAAGCAGAAAGGGCTGCACAGTGGGAAGCCCACCAAGGCCCAGCTGATTGCCCGGCTGGAGGAGAGAGACCGCGTCAATGAACCGGTCCCGGTCTCTGAGGGAAGCAGCCCGGCAGATGCAGCAAAGGCACCAGTGTCTGTCCCTGCTGGGAGTGGTCAGCCGGCCGCTGAGGGCTCCCCGAGACCCCCCACCCCTAGGCGTAGGGGGAGGGGGAGCCCAGCGACTACCGAGGGCTCAGTGGCCAGCAGGGGATCGTCCCGGCGAAGCTCCCTGTCCCTGGAGCGGAGGCGGCTGGAATATGACAGGGAGGCGCTCGAGTTAAGGAGGGAAGAACTGAGACAGGAGCGGGAGGAGAAGGAGAAGCAACGCGAACACGAGGAGAGGGAGAAGCAGAAGCAGCGTGAATATGAGGAGAGGGAGAAGGAGAAGCAACGTAAACATGAGCTGGAACTGGCCCAGCTGAACCACAGTAAGACCCCGGCTACGGTGAGCGAGGGGGGACCCAAGCTACAAAGAGCTTTGATAAAAGCTTCCTGGCCCGTCGTAAGGAGGGGGAGGACATAGACACCTTCCTGACGGCCTTTGAGAATGCCTGCGCGCTGCACCGGGTTGACCCTGCAGACAGGATCCAGTTTCTCACCCCCTTACTGGACTCCACCACCGTGGAGGTGTACAGCCGAATGAGAGGGGCGGAGGCGGGGGACTACAACCTGTTCAAAGAGGCCCTGCTCCGCGAGTTTGGGCTGACCCCGGAGATGTACCAGAAGAGGTTCTGGAGTCAACATAAGACCCGGGAGGTCACATACCTCCAACTGGTCAAGCGGGTGCAGGGATATGCCCGCAAGTGGACGGCTGGGTCCCAAACTAAAGAGGACCTGCTTGACCTATTCATACTGGAGCACCTGTATGAGCAGTGCCCGTCGGACCTGAGGCTGTGGTTGATGGACAAGAAGCCGGAGAACCCGCAGCATGCAGGCCAGCTGGCCGACCAATACATGGACAGTCGGGCAAGGGATAATAGGGAGGCGTCTCGAAGGAGCAGGTCTGCCTCGACGCAGAGAGAGAGTCACCCTGGGACCTCCCAGAAGGGGCCGAGGGAGGGCCCCCACCAAAGGGAAACATCCGGCGTCAGGTCCAGCCGTCCCACTCGAGGGGACCCATGAGACATGGGCTGCTATCTCTGTGGCCAACAAGGCCACATACGGGCCCAGTGCCCTAAGCTCCGGGACAAACTGAGCAGACCAACCCCACACCGGGTCAACTTGGTAGAGACCCAGCCGGATGAGGGGCAGCGTTCACAGGAAAGGGGGGCTGGCCTCGTACCACCTGTGAAGGAGGGAGGGGGGCCCCGGGTCGGCCCCTCCGAGGGGCTGGATGCTCCCCGCCCTGAGTTTTGGGTTTACAGGGTGGGCACAGGGCTGCCCCTCCGGAGCGAGTGCCTTGTTCCCCTGGAGGTAGACGGGAGGGAGGTCACTGGGTACTGGGACACGGGTGCAGAGGTGACGCTGGCCCGGCCCGAGGTGGTGGACCCAGATCGGATGGTGCCCAACACCTACCTGACCCTGAGGGGTGTGATCGGGACCCCATTCAAGGTGCCTGTGGCGAGGGTACACCTAAAGTGGGGGGACAAGGAGGGCCCCAAGGACGTGGGGGTGCACCCCCATTTGCCCACGGAGGTGTTAATGGGGGGGGATCTCGAGGACTGGCCAAGTAACACCCGGGGTGCCCTGGCCGTGAACCGTAGTCAGTCGATGCAGGGCTCTGCACCCTGACACCGGGGAAGGTACTCCGGCCGAGGCGCAGGACCCTGACCCGGTGGGGAGGGAACGCCCAGGGACAGGGCTCAGAGAGGCTGTGGCCCCAGACCCAGCCGGGGAGAGAGAGCAGATCCCCGTCCCTGCCCCCGCCGCTGAGTACCAGGCCGCGGTGCGGGAAGACCCCTCCTTGCGGAGGATAGGGAACCTGGCCAATCTCGGGGGGGGGACAGACCATGGGACGAGGTGGCCGGAAAAGGTTCCTGTGGGAGAAGGGGTTCCTGTACCGAGAATGGGCTCCCCCAGGAAGATGGAGTCAAGGGGGATCAGGAGGCGGTTGGTGGTACCCCAGGAGTATCGCCACAAGCTGCTGTGCCAGGCCCATGACATTCCCCCCTCAGGGCACCAGGGAGCCTGGCGTACCCAGCAGAAGCTGCTACGGAGCTTTTACTGGCCTGGGGTCTTTGCCCATGTCCGGCAGCACTGCCGCTCCTGTGACTTCTGCCAGAGGGGGAGGAAGGCCTGGGACAGGGGGAAGATGGCTGTAAGACCCTCGCCCCGCCCCGAGGAGCCTGTCCAGAGGGGGGCCAGGGTCAAAAGGGGGGCTCTGAACCGAGAGAGCCCAAATCACAGCCCCCCAGACTGGAACGTGGGGAGAAGGCCCCAGCCCCGCGTGCACCCCAGGGGTACTGGGGTGGGGAAAGGGCGCGGGCGGCATAAGGCTTCCCCCCTGCAACCTGCAAGTGCCCTCGAGTCCCCCCGACCTACACGGGGGCCGGAAACTGGAATGACCTGGGGTAACTCTTTCCCCCAGAACGGGGGGGACCCTGGGGCCTCTGTGGGAATGTAGGTGGGTTCGAACTTCCCCAGGTCACTGGCTGGAGTGACCCCGCTCAGTTCGGTCTCGAAGGGGGGAGAGGTGTGACGAAGTGGGACTGTTCGTACTGGGGGCTGGGTACAGATCCTAAGTTTCTAGCAGCAAAAGGCCATGCAGCCAAATGCCTGCAGTTCTGTCTCCTAGCAACGGATGGCCCGGCCCCTCCCTGCAAAGGTGTATCTAAATGTGTTGGAGACAAAGGGGTCAGGTGACCTCCTAGCCTGGGAAAGAAGCTGAGCAGAGAGGAGGGGCCGGAGGGGGTTGGGCAGACTGGAGTTGGCTGGGGAAAAGAGGGGAAGCAGAGAGAGAGGGCTCTGATCCCCGATGGGGGTTATGGGGCCCAAAGATGGACTTAACAAGGGGGGATCCGGTTATCTGTGCCTGCAAGACCTCTGTTGGACTGTATTCCTGTCGTCTAAATAAACCTTCTGCTTTACTGGCTGGCTGAGAGTACTGGTGAATTGGCAGGGAGCCCGGGGGTGCAGGGTCTGACTCCCCTACACTCCGTGACAACAACCACACTGTGTGGACGCTGAGCGGCCAGTCCAGTTCTCAGCTGCCCCAACCTTCCCTTCCGGGTGAACATTGATCATTTCCTGCTGAGGTAATAGAGGCAGCTGTGTGAAAGCTGTGGACACCCTAATGTGTTCCCAAAGTAACTGAACTAGACCCAGCACCTGCCCATGAAATACAAAGCCCCTGCCACTAGAGAACTTCCCTGGAAGTTATCTGGTATCAGCTAAACTGTGAATTTATACTGCTCCAGTTACACCAGTATAAGTCCCTGTGCACACCTGGGTTCTGGTATAAGAGACCCTTTGTCTGGTTTATCATATCTTGTTTTGGAAGCAATATTAATGATAAGCTGTACATTTTTAACAGTGAGGAAAATTAACCATGGGAAAAACTTACCACGGGCTGTGATGGATTCTCCATTACCTGCAATTTTAAAATCAAGGGTGGATGTTTTTGTCAAAGAGATGCTCCAGTTCAAACAGGAATTATTTTGGGGCAGTTCTCTGGTCTGTGTTATAGCGGGGGGGGGGGGGGGTGTGACTAGATGATCACAATGGTTCCTTCTGGCCTTAGATTCTATGAATGAACCTGACAAAGGCTCTGATTCCACAATAAGAGTGTCCCCATCGGAGTTACACCAGCAAAGCTCTAATGGTTTAATTACACTGGCAAATTTCCCTGTCTATAGAGAAGTTCTAAATAATCAGCTCTCCTTGTCAATGCTCTCGCTCCTTCTACATCCCCTGTCACTGGAGTATCTGAGCCTCTTACAATCATTAATGGGATTTATCCTCACACACTCCTGAGAAATAGAAAAGTTCAGCCTCATTTCACAGATGGGGAAACTGAGGCACACATACTCAGTCACTGAGCACAACACACACAAGAATTGTCCTACAGAGTCTGGGATTGAACCCAGGGCCTTTTTCCCCTATTGTATTTCCCTAGCCACTTGACCAGCCTTCCTCGCTCACCCCCAACCCTCCCAAAAGCCTGCTGACAAGACCAGCTTTGTGGTTGCCTGGAAGGCCAATGACCCTGGACGACTTCACCCAAAGAGGGGAAGAGCCTGCAGGGGACAGGAATGGGAAACGGGGAAAACCTGAGAGACACAAGGTGGGAAATCTGCCGCAGCAGTCGTACACCCTATTTGTACTGGCCTCTATCCTGCCTCCCTTCCCATCGCCCAAACCCCAGGGCAGTCAGGGCAAAACTAGACCCGTCTCCCTGCCCTGCAGGGGATATTAATGGAACCAGATGCTGCAAGACTAGAGTGACTGGCTGCTGCTCAGTAACTCTGCACACACAGTCCAGCTGCTCTGTGCAGCCGCACAGGAAGGGAACCACAGGATGAGCCGACAGCGCCCAGAGCGTCTGCAGAGTCTCCTGTGCAGACTCTTCTTCCCCACCCAGCAGTGAGCTCTCCCCAGCCTGACCCCGAGCTAGCAGCCCAGCAGGGGGGAGGGTGTCACACGCTGTGGTGTGGGATTGAAGAACCTGCTCTCACAATGTTATTTTTGTCCCCACACGTTAACCTGCCTCATTCTCGCTCTCTCTCCAGTTAGTCTGTTCTCATGAGGTTTCCAGGGCAGTTTATTTTCATAGTCATACATTTAAAGGCCAGAAGGAACCAATGGGACCATCTAGTCTTAATGTCTGCACAGCCCAGGCCAAAGAGCCTCCCCCAGGGATCCCTGCATTGAGCTGCTCACTTCTGGCTGAGCTAGAGCCTGTGTGGTAGAAAGCGACGTCCCCTCTGGGTTCAAAGACTCCAAACCGCAGGGGTGAAAGTAACTTACAGGACTTATCAGTACTGCCGGAGTCCTGAGGGGGGCGTGGTCTCATCCAGAAGAGGTGGGGCCTCTCAAGATTTAAAGGCCCTGGGGAACCAGCTGTGGCTGGGAGACCCAGAGCCTTTAAATCAACCAGGGGCTCCCAGCTGTAGAGGTGGCTGGGAGCCCCTCGGGGCTCAGGGGCAAATTAAAGGGCCCGAGGCTCTGGCCGCTAGGGGGAACCCTGAGCTTTGCAGGGCTGGGGCAGGGATTTAAAGGGCCCAGAGCTCCTGCCACTGAGGGAAGCCCGGAGTCCTTTAAATCCCCAGCCCAGCCACCGGAGCCGTGGCCGGGATTTAAAGGGCTCATGGCTGCCTGCAGCCGCGGGCAGCCCAGAGCCCTTTCAATCCCCGCCGTGGAAGTTGATGCGGTCCAGCACGGCGTACTGGCTGTTGCCAGTACGCCGTACCGTACCGGACCAGCTTACTTTCACCTCTGACTGTATGTATGGTTATGTGTATGAATGTGTCACAAACAATGCAGCTGCAGCCTGCCACCGACCAACAGCGACCCCAGCAACCGGCCCCTGTGGGCTGCTGCCTGCAGAGAGCCAGCAGGTGCTGCTGGGCTGGGTCTGCCAAGGAATAAGTAATCAAGGCAAAAACCACAGCCAGCCAGCCAGGGAGGGAGCCGGGAGGAAGGGGAAGTCAGAGGTGAATGAAGGACAACTGGAACAGCCTTCATGAAATATACAAGATATTTAGAGAAAGTTTTATCAATTTCAGCCTCTGCACTCTGCAGGCAGGACAAAACAAAAAGAGATCTGAGATTGCACCCGATGTCCTAAGGACATTTCAGGTGTTTAAATCAATATATGAAGAGGGTGGATTGGAATTAAAACCACTATTTATTTCAAAGGAGGCACAATAATTTCCCTGAATATTCAGTTTTCCCCTCCAATCCCTTTGTGGTTTTGTCTATGGAGGCTATTTGCTTTCCCTATAAATCTTTAGTTGCTTTAGCAAAATTGCTTTGCCCAAAATAAACCCTAATCATCATGACACATCTTTCCACCATGTTCTCCTTGTTTTTTGTGTTGTTTTTTTAAAATAGTAACATTTCAAAGAGGAACTGCAAAGAGTTTGGACATCACAACCATGATCCTCTGCTGGGGAGGGAATGGGATAGATTTGAACTTGGAAATGGTTCCTGATTTTGATTGTGTTTAGGAGATCCCCTCATCCCAGGGGCAGAAAAGAACAGCCACTGCCATGGTCACACATACCCAACAACAACTGGGAGTGAAATTAATAAGGATGCCAGAAATGGCTCCTAACTCTGGGCACCGAACTGTGCAGGGAACAGCTGAGTTTAAACTGTTCTTTTGCAGGCAGCAGCAGCAGGCATCTCAGCCAGTGTCCCTACTGCAAGCTAGAGCCTAGAGGAGAACCCTTCTGGGGGTGTGGGGGAGGAATGCAGAGCCTTGTCTGCAGCCTGCCTGGAGGAACCGAGAAACCAATGTGACAGTGAGTTTTCCCCTTCCACCTGCTTTTATTAGCTCTGGATTTAAGCTGTGCAGCCAAATGCTTGTGTTTGTTGTGTATATTAGTATTGAAGAGATCGCCTCATCCTGGGGGCAGAAAAGGACTGCCCCTGCCATGGTCAAACACACCCTCCCCTCGACCCCTCTCCCCCCAGCTACTGTGAGTGAAATTAACAAGGATGCCAGAATCCTAGCCCTGGGGGCTGAACCATCAGGGAACAGCTGAGTTTAAACTATTCTTATGCAGGGAGCAGGCTTCTCTCTCCCTCCCTCAGTCAGTCTCCTTTTCTTACCAGTCCTCCGTACCAGCTTACTTTCACCTCTGCCAAACCGGCTCATATTTCTAAACACTAAGGAAGGTGGTTGTGGCTGATCAGTGCAAGAGAGGACCAGGGGGAAGGAAGATGCTGGACTGGGACAGAGCAACTGGAGATGGGCCCTGAGGTTTAGCTGCAGCTGTGGGTCCTAATCTGACCTTCCCCAGAGTTTAGGGGGGGTGGACTTGGGGTTCCAGTTTGTGGCTATGACAGAGACAGCCCCAGGCCACACAGTTAGGATCTAAACTCCCCTGAAGTCCAGGAGTGGTTGGGCACCTCGTGGTGAATGGGGAAGAGGGACAAGGTGAAGCTGTTGGTCTTGGCATAGATTTCAGGAGCTCAATGGCACGTCTAAATCTGGTGCGTACTCAAGACCTGACGCTGACAGACTGACTGAGCAGCTACGCCAGGCCACAGACATACCCAGGATAGGCTTTAGCAAAGGATGCTGGGAGGTTTAACACTGTAGTCAAGAGTACAAGAGTCCAGCCCCCTGCAGTGAGGCAGGACAGAGTAAACCTAGACCGGGGGTGAGCCACCTTTGAGAAGTGGCCTGCCAAGTCTTCAGTAATTTAAGGTTTTGCGCGCCTGTAATAAATTTTACATTTACAGCCCCCCCCGACAGAACCCCAGACTGGCAGCTGGCTGAACGGGGCTGGCAGCCGGGACCCCGGCTGGCAGGGGCCAGCGGCCGGAAGCCCAGGCCAGCATCGGGCTGAGTGGCTCAGTGTGCTGCAGGTTTGGGGTTCCATCTGCTGCCCTCGCTGTCGGTCTGGGTTTCCATTCACCAAGGCAGGCAGCCGGCTGAGCGGTGCCGGCGGCCGGGACCCCCAGCTGGCAGCAGTGTGCCAGTAAATATTGGCTCATGAGCCGCCTTTGGCACACATGCTGTAGGTTGCCAACCCCTGAACTAGACCATTCCTAACAGGGGGTTTGTCCAACCTGTTCTTAATAACCTTCGATGATGGCAATTCCAGAACCTCACCTGGAAGCCTATTTAAGAGCTTAACTTCCCTTATTGTTAGAAAGTTTTTCCTGCTATCGAACCTAAACAGATTAAGCCCATTAGTTCTAGTCCTACCTTCAGAGTCACTGAGTATAATTGATCACTGTCCTCTTTATAACAGCCCATAACATATCTGAAGACCATCAGGTCCCTCCTCAGTCTTCTTTTCTCATGACTAAACATGCTCAGTTTTTTAAATCTTTCCTCATAGGTCAGGTTTTCTAAACCTTTGATTATTTTAGTTGCTTTCCACTGGACTCTCTCCAATTTGTCCACATCTTTCCTAAAGTGTGACACCCAGAACCGGACATAGTCCTCCAGCTTGGACCTCACCAGTTTCCAGGAGGATGGGAAGACGATGTCCCATATCTTACATACAGTGCTTCTGTTAGTAGACCACAGAATGACATTAGCCCTTTTTGCGACTGCGTCACACTGCTGACTCATATTCAATTATTGATCCACTGTGACCCCCAGATTCTTTTCAGCAGTATTGCCACCCAGCCAGTCATTCCCCATTTTATAGTTGTGCATTTGATTTTTCCTTCCTAAGTGATGTACTTTGCACTTGTCTTTATTGAATTTCATCTCATTTGATTTCACACCAATTCTGCAATTTGTTGAGGTCATTTTCACTTCTAATCTTGTCCTCAAAGTGCTGGCAACCCCTCCCAGCTTGGTGTCATCTGCAACTTTTATAATCATACTTTCCACTTCATTATTCAAATCATTAATGAGAATAGTGAATAGTACCAGACCCAGGACAGACGCCTACAGGACGCCACTAGATACGGCCTCTCATGTTGACAGAGAATTGCTGATAACTGCTCTTTTAGTACAGTCTTTCAACCATTTGTGCACACACTTTAAAATAATTTCATCTACACCACATTTCCATGGTCTTATTATGAGAGTATCATGTGGGACTATGTCAAAAGCTTTACTAAATTCTTCATAGATCCCATCTTTTGTTTCCCTGCTATCCACTAGGCCAGTAACTCTGTCAAAGGAAGAAAGTTAGGTTGGTTTGGCATGATTTGTTCTTGACAAATCCATGCTGGCTATTCCTCATAACCTTGTTATCCAGGTGCTTAACAACTGATTGTTTAATAATTTGTTCCAGCATCTTTCCAGGTTTGGAAGTGAGATTAACTGATCTATAACTCCCTATAACTAAAAAGCGCATCTCTCTCACCAGCAGAAGTTGGTACCGTGGAAGGTTTGACCTCACTCGCCTTGTCTGGCTAATAAAAACCAGACACACCCAGCAAACTGGAGGCCCCACAGTCCCTGGGCCAGCTGGACTCCAGTCCGGCTCACAAATGTGGGAATTTTACCTGGTGCCTCTCCAGCACTGGCGCCTCAGCAGGCAGAGCCCGTCTCTTCCCCACGCTCGCTCGGGTGTCTGGCCGTGGCTGAGCAATGCCGGCGTAACCCCCGTGTTTGCATTTCAGGGCGCGGTGACGTCACTAGGGGAGCAAACAGTCAGGGGCTCCGTGGCCCTTTGCTCTGTGGGCTGGAGACTTGCTGGAGCCTGGTGAGACCCTGCTGGGACTGGCCGAACCCTCCAGCCCTGGGTGTGGCGAGCTCGGGGGATGGGCCGGAGCCGCCTGCAGCGACTTGGGAAACTCCTGTGGGGGGAGGGGCCTGGTGAGCAGAGTCAGTGACAGGACCGTCAAGGCGGGGAATGGCCAACTGCCACCTGGGGGGATGGGGGGGAGCCCAACTGTCTCCTGGGGGAGGATGGGAGGAGCCCAATTGTCACTTGGGGGGAGCCCAAATGTCATCTGAGGGAGGTGGCCAGAGGGGGGACCCAACTGTCACCTGGGAGGGGGATGGGGGGAGCCCAACTGTCACCTGGGGGAGGATGGGGGGAGCCCAGCTGCCACCTGAGGAGGGATCTCAATAGCTGTGTGGTGGGCTGGGGAAGGTTCAGGAAGATCCCTACAGCAGAGACCCCCCACACGCTGCCTTTAGAAGAGGTGACCCCCCACCCCAGGGCTGCAGGGCACATTCCAGAGCCGAGTGGCCACTCTAGGGTCAGTGTCGTGGGTTTCGTCCATTTCCGATGGGCGTGTTTTGCAGACATTGGTGCTGGGTTTACAAGTTCTGGGATGTCGCTGCGTCTGGGTGTTATTGCAGGTCACCTGTGGATGGAGCTGGGCGAATAGTTGATGTTTCGGGCTGGCAGCAAACAGAAAACCAGAGCAGGGATTCGGGTCAGTTCCGAACGCTTTTGGAATTTGTCAGTAAATCGGGAAACTCTGCTTCGGGTCATAAAAATGTTTCACTCGGGGCAGCTTCCTAAGAATGCCTGCCCCACCCAACCTTTCTCTGGGGTGAGGGCACTCGTCTGGGATGTGGGAGACCCACATGTGGAACCCCACTTTGGAGCAGGGTCTTGAGCAGAAGCCTGGACCCTTGAACCCGAGATGTCAGGGAATGTCGGGGAGCGGTGGCCCAGACCCCTGAGGATGTAGCGAGCAGGAGGAGAGGCAAAGAGGTTAGCGCATTAGATTTTTAAATCATTTTTTTTATTGGTTTTACACTTGGTGTGTTTGGCAGCGGCATTTTTCCCCCCAATAATGTTGCTTCTTCTATACACAGATTTGTTTATTTTGTGGTTGTCATTCGGATGCTGGGGCTGTGCACACACTAGGATGACCAGATGTCCCGATTTTATAGGAACAGTCCTGATATTTGGGGCTTTTTCTTACACAGGTGCCAATTACCCCCCACTCCCTGTCCCGATTTTTCACACTTGCTATCTAGTCACCCTAGTACACACTGGGTTGTTGTCATTTCCGTGTCTACTTTCAGATTTGCCCTGGTTGTTAACACCCATATGAAGCACACAAATGTTACTTGCCCTGGTTTTAGAAGGGCAAACTGAGGCACCCAGATAGGAGGGGATTTACCAAAGCTCACACGGTGAGTCAGTGCCTCAGCTGGGAATGGAACCCAGTGCACCAAGCAAGCCCTGGCGTTAGCCCCAAGATCCTTCTTCCCACCCTCTGCAATGGGAAGTCTTGTGTCTTGTCAGTGCACAGAACTGACACCACGGGCATGGAAACAAAACATAACTGGGGGCTGGAATCTGTCTGGATTAGGGTGCATCCACAGTTGCACCACCACTAGGGTTGTGTTAAAAACATTTGTGTTTGGACAATGGAAAGGATGATGCATATACTGTGGTTTTGAATGAGTTTTAATAAAACAACACCTGAGTTATAATCTTTAGGCAGTGATGGACTGTTTGGGGGATTGATTGTACAGTTTGTGTCTCATACCATATCCCACTGGGCCAGCCAGTTCCCCCAACCTGGGACTGGATCAGAGCCTGAGTCCCCTCTGTTGGGGAGGCTCTATTTCATTTCTGGCTGAGATTGGAGGCTTGAAGCTCTGTGATCTCTGTTTTTAGCTGAGGCTGTCATGAGATTCTCTGCTGGGTGGGGTCAGAACTGAAGGAGCAGAACCAGACAGCGGGAGAGAGAAATTTTCCTTTTGAGAAACCAGCCCTTTCCTAATGCTGAATTTCAGGAGAAGCCAATGTGAGGGTGGCCACAGGGATGTTACGCAGGTGCAGGGCCAGCTTTAGGAAGTGCGGGGCTCAATTCGAACAGTTTCGATGGGGCCTTGGCAGGGATGACTTAAAAAAAATGCATGTAAAAAAACACATGGGGCTTGTACTCACCGGGTGGTGCTCCGAGTCTTCGGGGGCACTTCGGCAGGTCCTTCACTCACTCCAGGTCTTTGGTGGCAGTGAAGGACCTGCCACCGACGTGCCACTGAAGACCCAAAGCGCCACCAGGTGAGTAAAAATTAAAAAGGCACCTCTAGCCAGGGATGGGATTCTCACTGGGTGCGGGGCCCGATTTGGGGGAATTGGTGAAATAGGCCTAAAGCCGGCCCTGCCAGGTGCTAATGGCAGTGGAGGTGTCTGCTAGACAGTCTGTCTGCTACTGTCAGCTCCACAACCCACAAGACAGAGAAATACACGAAACTCTGGGGCAGAGACAAAAAACACAAATTTGCACAGTTGCAATTGTATAATTAGCCAGTAGATGGCGGCATTAAGGTGTGACTGGAAAAAATAAAGGGACCAACGCAGGTAAGATGGAGTAGTCCACTGGGATTGGTGTTAAGTGCCATCTAGTGGATGGGAAGGTGCCTTCACCTGGACAAGCCTGCAGGGGTCAGAGATGAAATATTTCCAGGGGTTTCTTGTTATCTCTGCTCTCCTCCTTTAAGAATTGCACATTGTCTAATAACCCCTCACTGGAACCCTTGCAGCACCATTGACATTCCCAGCCAAGTGCATATCGCTGAAGACCCTGTAGAAGATGTGAGACATCCAAGGGGCCATGTGCCCTTCCAGTGATGGGAATCCCCCCTACACCCACCCACAGATTAACCCCAGTCACTGTTCTCTGGCCAGTCATCCTGTGACTCCCCTGCTGGGAACTTTACACTGATCAGAAAATAAACACCAAGGAAACTAACAAGAGAAACCCAAATAATTAACAGAAGATGGGACCTTTCACTCAGACACTCTGCACTGTTATGACGTAACATTTCTATTGTGGTAGCGCCTAGAGACCAACTGGGTCAGGACCCCATTGTGCCTGGCAGTGTACAAACAGCGAGCGAATGACAGCCCCAGCCCCAAAGAGCTCACAGGCTAATATCTGAATCCCAAGCAGCCGCTGGAGACAGAAGAAACTCCAGTAGGGTGCTGCTTCCACTGTATGCTGGCTAGAATCTATATCTCACCTATTAATAATATGTACAATCCTCGCTGTATATATTAGTATGCATTAAGCATAAATAGTATAAACACAAATATTAAAAAAAATTATGTAGCATAATTTGGCCTATTCCTGTTCACTTGTGCTAAGTATCTGAGCACATTTTGCATTCACTGAAGGAAGCTTTGGCTTATAAATAGGAAAACTGCCAGGACCAGGACATGTGAGTGTTTTATCATAGCAACAGGCAGGGAGTTACTCTTACAGGTCTGTATTCAAATGTCAAAGGAAGAGGACAAGACATATGATTATTCCAGCCTAACACAGACCTGGGTGTTGCCATCTCACTGTTTGGTACCATGAGTTCAGAACAAAGAAATAAGGGGAGCACCATGGTACCAGAGAAACAAGGTAGAAAGCTGATTGGCTTATTATTAATAGTTATAAATACACAAATACATGCAGCCATATGCTCAGTATTACATCATAGGCAACTGAAGAGCAAGTGAGGGCTGTTCTAATCACTAAAGCACCATAAGGTCATGCTGCCATTTACAATACAGCCCCTTTACACCACTCTAGCAATGCAAAGGATCTTTAAAACATTTACACCTCTTTTATGCTCCTGGGTTGAATTCACTAAAAGTGGGAACAATTCAGTAACAACAATGGGAACAAATACGGAGGCAGGCTGCTACATTATGCTGTGCCTGAGGGGACAGAGTCTGCCACACGTCCACCTCCAAACACCCCAACGCCCTGCCCCTCCATGCCAGGCATGCTGGACTAGCGAGCCAGAATCTCATCCACTCGCCCAGCCCCACCTCCTGGCCTGTCACTTCATCTCTCTGCACCTCAGCTCCCATCTGTGAAATGGGGATAATAATTCTGCCTTGTCTCCATGGCATTTTCAAAGCCCTAAGGGATTTAGGAGCACTTGTACACGACTGTGCTCTGTGCCCACGGCCTTGTGCTCCTAAATCTCTCACAAGTGCTTTAGAAAATCTTCCCTTAGATTGTGAGCTCTCCTGGGTGGGGATTGTCTCTCACTAAGGGTTTTTCTGCACAAGGAGCAGCTGGCGGAGATGTAAATCATTGCAGGGGTGGGGGAACTGGGCGTACATGGGGAGATGTCAGTCACTGCCGGGGGGCTGGCCTGGATATGTGTGCCATAGGGTGCATCTCCTGGGGACTCTCTTACTCAAGTGTCTGAGGGGCATTTTCCCGTTTACCTCATAGTGAAAATGGTGTAAATTAACCCTGACCAAGGCTCTCTAATTCCAGAATAAGGATGTACCCACAGGGGCTTATCCCGAGATCACTGCAGTGATTATTTACACAATAGTTCTGCTGGTCGATTTCCTTCTGCAGACACACCCTTAGTGAGAGACAGCTCCTGCCTGGAAGAGTTCACAATCTAAGGGAAGATTTTCAAAAGCACTTGAGGGATTTAGGAGCACAAGGAAGTGAGCACAAAGCACAGTCACACACTTGTGCTCCTAAATCCCTTAGGGGCTTTGAAAATTCAGCCCTCAGACACAGCAGAATTATTGTCCCCATTTTACAGATGGGGAACTGAAGCCCAGAGAGATGAAGTGACAGGCCCGAGGACTCTGTAGCAGAGCTGGGACTTGAAGCCCAATCTCCCAGCACTGTCAGCTTGGTGACTTAACTGTGAGCCCAGCCTTAACCCCAAATGTGCAGCTTCTCTGGAAGGAGGGATTATTTGTTCAGAAGGAAGGAGCTGGGCTGGGCTGTTTGGCTGGGACAGTTCATGGCAGGGCTAAGATCTGACAGAGCTCGGTGTGGCCCTGGCCTGGCTGGGAGTGAGCAGAGGTCTGCAGGCTGCAGGGCAGAGTTGCCAGGTACCCAGTTTTCATCTGGAAAGTCCGGTCAAAAAGGGGAACTGGCAGTGCCCAGTCAGCTGTACTGACTGGACCCTGATGGTCTGGTTATTGCGGGGCGGAAGGAAGTGTTATATCCTTGGGGGTAGCTGGTTTAGGAAGAAATCACTTGAGGCCAGACAGCAGACAGCTAACAAAACTACCATTTTATTTACAGACACAGAGCTCACCCAACCGGCCGAAGCTGGCTGGGCTATCCCCTAATAATCTAACTCAGTTGCCATAGGAACAAAAACCATGACAACCAAATATACAACATATTCCTCCCCCCCCTAATAAGAACATCCCTAAATAAAACACACACTATATTAGAGAAGCAGGGTAGACTGCCTCCATTCCTGGCTAAATCCTGGGGATTATTTTGCCCCATAACTGTGGGTTCGCCTTAGCTAAAGATCCAGACGATGAGGAGGCCTTCTGTCTCTAGGTGGATTACGGTGAACTTCTGGTGTTGTTGCACCCGAAAGTACCATGGGCTCAGGGTCCGCAGCACGAACAGGTGAGGCGGTGGTATCAGCTCGTGCTGGGCAAAGGGGTATCTCAGCCGTCGGCAGTAATGGAGGAGAACAGTCAGGAACAGGTGATTCATGATTCGGTGTCTCACCAGAAGAGGTGAAGTCAGATCCCTCAACTGCAGATGTGTCCTGAGGACTGGCATGATCTGGCAACAGCTGATCTACATGACACCGCCAGGTAAGATTCTCTGCAGTCCGGACTGTGTAGGAAACAGGTCCGATTTGAGTGATGATTGTGGCAGGAACCCATTTAGGTCTGGAAGTATAATTCTGAGCCAAAACTGGCTGTCCCAGGCTAAAGGTTCGCTCTTTTGCTCTGGGTGCCCGTCTGATGACTTGATGTTGCTGCTGATGTTGCACAAATTTGTCAGGGTTCAGAAGGTTTCAGCAGATCAAAGCAAGTGCGCAGCTGTCGTCCCATCATTAGAAAGGCCGGGGATGCCTGGGTCGTAGCATGAGGTGTGTTTCTGTAGGAAAGTAAGAAGGTATCCAGACACTTTGGAATGGAGTGTTGTCCCCTTGCTGATTTCAAAGCGTGTTTCATTGTCTGCACAAATCTTTCAGCTAATCCATTGGTGGATGGATGATATGGTGCTGACGTGATGTGGTGTATCCCATTTGCCATCATAAAATTTTGAAACTCCTGAGAGACGAACTGCGGTCCGTTGTTGCTCACAAGTTGTTCTGGCAGACCAAAACGACTAAAGAGTCCTCGTAGTTTTTGGATAGTACACTCTGCAGTAGTGGACTGCATTATAGAGACTTCTGGCCATTTAGAATGGGCATCTACTGCCACCAAGAACATGCTTCCTTCAAGGGGGCCAGTGAAGTCAATGTGAATACGTTGCCACGGGTTTTCAGGCCAGTCCCATGGGTGTAGGGGTGCCCACTGGGGTGCATTCCTCACACCCTGACATGACATACAAGCTTTTGCCTTCTCTTCAATAGCACTATCCAATCCAGGCCACCAAAAATAGCTTCGTGCAATTTCCTTCATGCGCACTATTCCACAGTGACCGGAATGGAGCTGTTCTAACATCTGTGAGCTCAGTGGTGGTGGAATAATGACACGTCTCCCCCACAACAAACAACCAGATTGGACCGATAACTCCGTCCTCCTGGACATGTAGGTAACAAGGTCAGGTGAGACCGGAGAGGTTTGTCGAGATTTTCCATGCATAACCAGGTCCATAACTTGGGACAATACTGGGTCAACGTGAGTTGCCTTCTTTATCTGAGTAGCAGTGATGGGTGTATTCTCTACCTGTTCAAAGTAGAAGATTTCCTTTTGGGCACTATCTTGATGTTTGACCGGCAAAGGCAACCTTGAGAGGCCATCTGCATTGCCGTGCAGAGTGGATTTCCGATATTTGATGTCATAGGTGTGTGCTGAAAGTAACAATGCCCAACGTTGCATACGACTAGCAGCTAATGGGGGAATGCCTGTGTAGGGTCCAAAAATTGAAGTCAGAGGTCGATGGTCTGTGAGAAGAGTAAACTTTCGCCCAGACAGGTACTGATGAAACTTCCCAATTCCAAAATCAATTCCTAATACCTCACATTCGATTTGGGCGTAGTTAGGTTCTGCTTTGCTTTGAGTGCGTGAAGCAAAAGCAATAGGTCTCTCTTCTCCCGAAGGCATAATGTGTGACACGACTGCTCCCACTCCATAAGGGGAGGCATCACAGGCCAATTGTAGGGGTAAGGATGGATCAAAGTGCGTTAGAACTTCAGAATTTAGCAATGCATCCTTAGCTTTGTTAAATGCAACATCACAGGCTTCAGTCCACTTCCAGGCCTTGTTCTGCCCAAGGAGCTCATGAAGTGGTTTTAGCAGTGTGGCTAACTGTGAGATGAACTTTCCATAATAGTTCAATAGTCCTAGAAATTAGCGCAGTTGGTTTACATTTCGAGGTGGGGGAGCCTCCACAATAGCTTTAACTTTTGCAGGGGCCTTATGAAGACCTGCAGAATCAATGATGTGTCCCAAATATTCAACAGACGGCTTGAAGAATTCACATTTGTCTTTGCTAACTCGTAGGCCATACTCTTCCAGTCTTTGTAGGGTAGCCTCTAAATTCTTTAAGTGATCCTCTTCATTTCTTCCAGTGACCAGGATATCATCCAGATAGCACTGAACTCCTGACAAGCCACACAAGATCTGGTCCATAGCCCTCTGGAACAGGGCGGGAGCAGACGTTATTCCGAAGGGTAGGTGACAGTATCGATAAAGCCCCTTATGAGTCACAATAGTCAACAGCTCTTGGGATTTTTCATCGACGTGCATCTGTAAATATGCTTGACTCAGCAATCTTACTGAACTTTTGTCCCTCAGCCAGGCCTGCAAAGAGGTCATCGATGCGAGGAAGCGAGTATTGCTCTGCACACAACACTGGGTTGACAGTGATTTTAAAATCACCGCAAATTCGGATAGAGCCATCTTTCTTCACTATTGGAATGATAGGAGTGGCCCATGAGCTATGGGTAATTGGTATTAGGACTCCATTGGTGACCAGACACTCCTGGTCTGCTTCAACTTTTGGCCTGATGGCATATGGCACAGTTCGGGCTTTCAGATATTTTGGTGGACTGTCAGGTTTAATGTTCAAGGTCACAGTGATTCCCTTCATACTTCCCAAATCATCTCCAAAAACAGCAGCATGTTTCCTTAGTAGAGGGGTTAGACTGGTTTCTTCTTTAGTCATCCGGTGAACTTCTGCCCAGTTCAGTTGAATCTTCCCAAGCCAAGACCTACTACCCATTAAGGCTGGGTAGTTACCTCTCACCACAAACAGTGGCAATTTAGCAGCCTGTCCATTGAGCTCCACCTTAACATCAGTAGTGCCCAACATGAGCACAGCTTCTCCCGTATACATCTTCAGAACAGTTTTTGTTGCCTTAAGCGGAAGATGCTGTAGCTTTTCTTTATACACAGTCTCGGAGACCAGCGAGATGGCTGCACCGGTGTCCAGTTCCATGCCTATAGGTTTGCCATCCAACAACGGGGTTACCCAGTATTCATGTGAGCCCACTGCCAAAGACAAAACATGCAGTGGCACTTCCTCTTGTGAGGAGGTGTCACCTTGATCATCCTGGGTCTGCTCTAGGGTATGCAGGGTTCCTCTTTTTGTCGGCAAGACAACAGGCCTCTTTTTCTTTTGTTTACAGCCACACTCAATGTGTCCCTTTTTGCCACAGTGTCGACACACCAGGTCTTTACACCAGCATTCTGATGCCTGGTGACTCGGCTTACCACAGCGGTAACATTCTTGACTCTGTATAGTTTTGTGGGTCAGTTCTTGTATTGCGCCTCCCTTGTAGCCAGTTCCATGGAGACAGCAATATCAACAGCCTTCTGTAAGGTAAGCTGAGCCTCTGTCAGTACGCGCTTCCGTATAGCTTCACTGTAGAGACCACACACTAACCTGTCACGCAGGGCATCATTTAACATCTCTTTAAATTCACAGTGTTCTGCTAGCTTTTTTAAAATTGCTACAAATTGTACAACTGTTTCATCTTCCTTTTGGTCTCTTTTGTGGAACCTATATCTTTCAGCAATTACCAGTGGTTTTGGGGAAAAATGGGACCCCAGGATTTCCACAATGTCACTGTAAGATTTAGTCTCAGGCTTAACAGGGTGTAGTAAGCTGCGCAGCAGGGAGTAGGTTTTAGCCCCTACAACACTTAAGAATATTGGCACCTTCTTTTTTTTTTATTTATTCGCTTCTGTAATGTCATTTGCAATAACAAAAAGCTCAAAATGCTCAGTATACACATGCCACTGCTCTATATTCTCATCAAAAGGTTCCAATGGCCTGGTCAGAGTAGCCATGATTTTTAGTGTCACTTTCACAGTCAGTGCAAACAAGCAGGTTTTTTGTTTGTTTGTTCTTTACCTTGACTTCTACTTCCTTCTGTTACTGGAGCAGCACCGGAATCCCATCCATCATCACCATTTGTTATATCCTTGGGGGCAGCTGATTTAGGAAGAAATCACTTGAGACCAGAGAGCAGACAGCTAACAAAACTACCATTTTATTTACAGACACAGAGCTCACCCAACCAGCCGAAGCTGGCTGGGCTATCACCTAATAATCTAACTCAGTTGCCATAGGAACAAAAACCATGACAACCAAATACACAACAGGAAGGAGGCAATGGCTCACCAATCCACATCAGCCCCTGCTCAGTCAGGGCCCCCTCCTACCTCCAGGCAGGCTCTGCATCAGGCTGCTGCAGCTGCCAGCCCAGCCCTGGAGCAGATGCAGCCCAGCAGGTTGTGGGGAGGAGGAGACATCCAGCAATGAGGAGTGTGGGGAGAGCAGAGAGGGATGGAGGGAGGCAGGACAGAGCCGAGTACAGGGGGAGGGGAACAGGGTCTAGGGAAAAGGCAGAGAAGGGGCGGGGCTTCAGGGGAAGAGGCGGGCAGGGGCGGGGACTCAGGGGTCGTGTTTTCAGCGAATAGAAATTTGGCAACTCTAGTCAGTGACTGACAACCTCCCTGATGGGGGAAGGGAGGGGACTGAAGGAGGCTGGAGGAGTTACCTGGGCAAAAACTGTTAAAGCAGGGGCCTATTCTGCAGCACTGACCAATGGCATCTCCCCAACACACACTCAGAGCCCCCTCCCCACCCTCCCTCCTGCTCACAGCTGGTCAGTGGGGATCTCCCTTTGCCTCCTCCTGCAAAATGCTGCTGCTCCCACCACAAGTCTCCTCCAGCTCCACAGGATGGGCAGGCCCCGTTTCTCCATCATGAAGGTGATGACAGGTGCAGACACCAGGAGGAGCAGGACCAGGGCACAGCGGGTGGTCCAGATGGCGAGGGACATAGCCGGCCCTTTAACATGGAAAGGGACATGGTGATGGCCGTGTGCAAAGCAGCATGTGAGACTGCAGTGCCAGTGATGGACACAGAGCAGCAGCTCTGTAATGGGGACCCCGTGTGAGCTCGCGGAGCCTAGATCTAAGGGGGGATCATACTGCAGGGGGCACGTTTTCCTGACGGGAGCCCTAAGTGATGGCGCTTCTTGGGGAGAGTCCACCCTTTGCCCCAGCACTGGGTCACTCTTGCCGCAGTTTGCTCAGGCTACACCCGGATTCTGTTAAAAGGCCTCACAAAAGCTTGTGACAGACACAGCAGCCCAGACCCTATCGCCCCTCTCCAGTGTGGCTGGCAGTTCATCATGGAGGCGACCCCACCCTGGGCAGAGGGCAGCACGAGGCCTTGGCACCAGCTGTGTCCTCAGAAAAGGGTGACAGTGGGACGTAAGCAATGCCATGGGGCTTTTCTACCCTTCTGTCCTGGGGGAATTGCACTGGCAGAGCCCAGTTCGTACTAGGGGTGACTGCGCTGCAGGCTGAGGAGTTACTGCCCCCAGGATGAGTGTGGCCCAGGCTTTATGCCCTGAGGCCAGAGCTGGGGGCACAGAGCCGGGCTTTGATAATCAGGGTGTGACAGAGCAATAGCCCGTTACCTGTGGGGGTCGGCTTCTCCGCTCCTCCACTGCTGCTCGCGCTGCCTGTGGGACAAGGGCAAAGAGAATTGCACTGTGTGGGAGAGACACCTGCAGCCTCTGCAGGGACTGGCCTACCAGAGACAGACAGAGCTGCTCTGTCAGCCACTGGGGCCAGATTTCTCATGGGTGTAAATGAGCATCACACTACTGGAGTCACTGGACGTAGATCTCCAGGTGCTGTAAACTGGCATTCCTCCATTGGAGTCCATATGGCTCTGCCAGATTACATCACCTGTCCCTGGACTCTCTTGCTCTGAGTTTCACACTGAGTTTCCCCACTGCAGACTTAGCGAGGACGTCACTGTCCATTTAACAAACCAACATTTCACTGATCCCTGGCACCTGGCACTTAGGTTGAAACTCCATGGGGGTGAAAATGCCCCAGGAAGCCCTGAGCCAGGATTTCCCTGTCCCCCCATTCAGATGCTCTTCTCTGTGGAGCACCCTCGGGAGCCTGAATGTGCTGGAGACCCCTGCACCCTTCAGACAGCCCGGGGCTCACCCGGTGGGCAGAGCGGATTGGGTGACAGGCTGTGTGCACGGGCGACAATCCCCAGCCGCCCCTGAGCCTGGGGCAGCACCAGGTCTGGGCCCTGCTCACGCCCAGTGCTGAGGGTCCAGGGGAGTTAAGTGCTGCCTGGCCCTGGGGCTGGCCCCTCTGCACAGGCCGGGTTCACTGCAGAGAGCTGGGTCTCCCCCGGTGTAACTGCTGGAAGCAGAGGAGTTAATCCAGGGGTGAGTTTGGGGAAGGGGAGAGCTGGGGGGACAGGGCTGGGGTTGGATGCCCGGGGTCTGGCACAAGAGCGTCTCCGTGAGCTCTGGGGTCTGACTCCTCCCCGCTGCTGCTCGGCTGGCCTGTGCAATGGGGACAAGGAGAATCTGGGCCTGTCAGAGCCTCCAGGTGACACTCAGTGTGTGAGAAACGCGGCTGTGATGGCTGAACTCAGCCCCCTGCTCCAGTCAAATGGGACATTACAGTTCCCTGAATGGAAACCTCCCCAAAGGGGCTCCCCCTGGCTCTGTCAGACCTGCCAAGTGTCACACACATCATGGGCATTTGGCAGCCCTGTCACCCTGCGTAGAAGCCGTGGGTGTGGGCCTGGACTCCTCACTCGGCGTCCTGGACCCCGGGGGTGACTCTCAGCTACAAGCCAGGAGACCCTGCAATCTAGGCCCAGCTCTTCCATTGAGTGTTAACTTCTCTGTGCTCTTCACTGCCCCAGGTGCTGCCTCTATGGTACAGGTGAAACTGTCATTCACTCCTTGTACAGATCAATGTGGTGACAGATGGTCACTTGAGGCAGTGCTGGGAATACGGCAAAAGTATTGAATTCAGCAAACCCCAGTCCCATCTAGTTTCTCTCATTGCCTTTCAGAGGGAATGTGCGAGATTTATGTGCTTGGCTGTGCTGCCCTTAACAATACCCACAGTCGTGTCTCCATCTGGTGCGCATGGAGACAACCTACTTCTGCCCATCACCCTGTCACTCAGCTATGTTTCTCTGGATTATCTCCCAGCCATTGTATGAACGATTGTACTCACTCTGCCATTCATCACTCTTACCAGTAACGCTGAACTGCTTGGCAGGGCTGAGCTGGGATCTGCTCACCCGGTTGTCTGTGTCCTTGGTTTCGTACCCGCAGGAGTAATTCCCGGAGCTGCCGCTGGATACTGTGTGGTTCCAGCTGTAGATTACCTTCTCCTCTGAGACTGTCTGCGATGAAACCTCCTCCCCATCCTTGCAGAAGACGATGCGGGTCACCAGAACCTGGGAGAATACGGAGCACTGGAGCCGCATGGAGTCACCTGGCCGGGCAGACGTCGGGCTCAGGTAGAGATGGGGGGCTCGGCGAGGGCCTGGGAAGGGAAATGGGTCAGAGCTGTCAGTGAGGCTGTTGGTGGTGCCCATTTAGTGGGGGAGCCAGGGAGCAGTTTGTCAAGGGAAGCTGGTTACTGTGGAAGCAGCTCACAGCTGCTCAGAGTAGGTCTACACTGCAATCAAATCCCCATGGCTGACCCATGCCAGCTGACTCAAGATGGCGGGTCTTGGGCTATGGGACTGTTTGCACAGCACAAGCCAGCTGTGGGTGTCTAACTGCAGTGTAGAAGCACTCTGCCTGCTGCAGGGTCTACGCAATGTGTCTGGAGCAGGCTCTTATTTCAGCATTTCTGGGTACTGGGGGATAATGTCAGATCTGAGAGTGTCAGCTCTTCGGGGGCAGGGATCAGAGCCTCACATAGGGGGGTGCAAAACCTGGCGCGATGGGGCCCTGATCCCTGAGAGGGCATCTGGGGCCACAGTAATCATAATAATTAATAATAATCTTCTGTAGCTGGAAGCCTTTTCTATCAATACAAACCCTTCTGGCATGAGTGTATGTGGGGACAGACAGACAGACGGACTCACCGGGAGCTGAGCAGATCTCCTGGATGCTGGTACTCAGCGCTGTGAATAGAAAGGTTCGATGTGGTTAGTGCTGGAGTTAAAATCTCTCCCTTGTCTGAGGTCCCTCTTCAGGGACAAAAACTGCCTTTAATAAACAGGGAAATAAATTCCTAATTTGTGTTTTGGTGAAGAAGCAAATGGGGCAAGACATTAGATCTGGAACATGGCAGATTCCTCATGCACGCAAAACTTGGCTGAGCTGGGAACCCCCTTTCCCTTCAGCTCTCTAGCCTAGTGGCTTCTACTCCTAGGTAAGGAGGGGACAATTTGCAGTTGCTCCCAGATCCTACCTGCTCCCTTAGCCCTGTCTGAATTCAGCAGAAGAGAAACTCTGGTCTCTCTCTCTGCTCCAATCTGCCCCCATCTGCTCCTCTTGGTAGGAAACTCCAGCCAGTCCCTCTTTCAGTCCATGGGGTCTGTAGATGTTGGATGAGCCTTACCCTTTTTCCTCCATCCTGGTCTCCAGTCCCTGGTGAGAATGACCCAGCTGCCCCAGGGGGAAATTCACCCTTTGGGGTTAAGGGGACATAAACAGAATCTGGGCCTCGAGTTGGACCCTCTGCACAAAGGTGAATTTCAGAGAACAGCAACCACGGTACTGCACTGGCCTCTCCACCTGCTTAGTCTCCCCCTGTCCTGTCCTCCATCCCCAGTCATTTCTGCCCTGACTGCCCCTGCTTCCTATTCTGGGCTCCTGCAGAGTCTGCTGTCCCTGCTGAGAGAAGAACACCAGGTGCCTTCCCTCTATCCTGGTCCCTTCTGCATCCCTGCTCATTCTGCTGTTCCTACTGGGAGGCGGGTACCAGGGCACGGCCAGATGGGGAAGAACACAAGGCAGTTGAGAAAGAGCACCCAGAAGTGACCTCTGAGGAGGTGGGAGCCACAATCAGTGTGAAGTAGGGGGAGGGATAGCTCAGTGGTTTGAGCATTGGCCTGCTAAACCCAGGGTTGTGAATTGAAGCCTTAAGGGAGCCATTTAGGGATCTGGGGCAGAAATCTGTCTGGGGATTGGTTCTGCTTTGAGCAGGGGGTTGGACTAGATACCTCCTGAGGTTCCTTCCAACCCTGATATTCTATGATTCTACGACTAAGCAAGAGGGGGAACCAGGCAAAAGATGAAAGAATGTCTTGTGAATAGACATCACCAGCTATGTGGGAAGCCAAACAGTAGAGGGCCTCAAGGGAAATCTGTCAGGAGCACAAGGCAGAGCAGATTTGCAGGGTATAATTGATGAAGAAGTGGATTGTTCTGGGACGGTGGCTGGGCACATTTCACACTGGAATGGAGTCAGCTCTGCAGAGCAGCTGGACAGGGGATGTTTGGAGGAGCTCAGAGGGTCAGGGGAGGTCAACTATTTGGTGGATGATTGGGGAGCTCATGGTTGGGGGAGATCAGATGTTGGGGATAGGCGGGGGTTTCAGATGTTCGGGGAATGGACTGGAGGCTGTGTTTGAGGGATGTTTTGCAGAGATCAGATGATGGAAATGATCTGGGTGCTTAGATGTTCAGGGTATGATTGGGAGAGCTCAGGTAATCAGGGGATGGCTTGAGGAGCTAACTGTATGGGGGGATCACACTGCAGGGGGCACGTTCCCCTCGCAGGAGGCCTAAGTGATGGAGGCTGTTGGGGAGGCTCCTCCCTTTGCCCAGCACAGCCCTGAGGGGTCGGAGGAGCAAGGAACGGCCCAGGTTTGCTCAGGCTGCACTGGGACTCTGTGCAAAGGCCTCAGAAAAGCCAGTGACAGACACAGCAGCCCAGACCCTCTCGCCCCTCTCCAGTGTGGCTGGTAGTTCACCGCAGGGGTGACCCGCCCTGGCCACAGGGGCAGCACAAGGCCTTGGCACCAGCTGTGTCCTCAGGAGAGGGTGGAAGTGGGACGTAAGCAATGCCGGGGGCTGTGCTGCCCCTCTGCCCTGGGGGAATTGTACCAGCAGAGCCCAGCCGATCCAGGGATTACTGCGCTGCAGGCCGAGGAGTTACCCACTTCAAGGTGAGTTTGGCCCAGACTTTATGCCTTGAGGTCAGAGCTGGGGGCACAGAGCCGGGCTCTGATAATCAGGGTGTGACAGAACAATAGCCCGTTACCTGTGGGGGTCGGCTCCTCTGCTCCTCCGCTGCTGCTCGTGCTGCCTGTGGGACAAGGGCAAAGAGAATTGAGACGTCTGCAGCCTCTGCAGGGACGCACCTTCCAGCGACAGACATCATGTCTGCAGCTACGGGTTGGTGCACACAGAGGATAACAACCAACTTCTGCCTGGCACTCCCGTCGCTGAGCTATCTGCATCTGGATTCTCTCACTGCCATTGCATGGACAATTGCACTTGCTGTGTTGATCACCCCCCTTCTTACCAGTGATGCTGAGGTGCTGGGCAGGGCTGAGCTGGGATCTGGTCACCTGGTTGTTGCCGTCCTTTATCTCGTACCTGCAGGAGTAATTCCCGGTGCTACCCCTGGACACCACGTGAACATAGTTGTAGGCAACCTCCTCTTCTGAGCCAGTCTGGGACAAAACCTCCTCCCCGTCCTTACAGAACATGACGCGGGTGACAGGGGCACTTGAGATCATGGAGCACTGGAGCCACACGGAGACCCCCGGCTGGGTGGATGTCTGGCTCATGTAGAGAGTAGGGGCACGGAGAGCACCTGGAAAGGAGAATATGTCAGAGCCATCAGTGTGGCTGTCGGTGGAGCCCTGTCCATTTCAGATGGAGCCCAGGGAGCAGTTTGCTAAAGGAAGCTGGTTGCAGGGGTATATCTACACTGGAATCAGAAACCTGCAGCTGACCCGCACCAGCTGACTCGGACTCGCAAGGTTCAGGCTACGGGGCTGTTTACACAGCATGAGCCAGCCATGGGCCTCTACTTGCAGAGTGGACGTACCGTACCTGCTCCAGGGCTGCAGGGTCTGTGCAATACCCCTGGAGCAGGCTCTTATTTCAGCACAGGGTACCAGGGGGATGATGTCAGATTGGAGACTGTCAGCTCTTCGGGGGCAGGAACCACAGCCTCATATAGGGTGGTGCAGGGCTTGGTGTGATGGGGCTGTGATCCCTGAGTGGGATGTCTGGGGCCACAGTAATGATAGTAATTAACAATAATCTTCTGTAGCTGGAAGCCTTTTCTATCAAGATAGCTAGATAGAAAGAGGGGTGAGCGTATCTGGGGACAGACAGACAGATGGACTCACCGGGAGCTGAGCAGATCTCCTGGCTGCTGGGACTAGGCGCTGGAAACAGAAAGGTGCCGTGTGGTTAGTACTAGAGATAAAATTTCCATTTTTCTGAGGTCCCTCTTCAGGGACAACCTTAACAGACAGGGAAAACCTTCCTGATTCATGTTTTGCTGAAGAAGCAAACCAGCAGGGCAGATTCCTCACACACACAGACCTTGGCCAAGCTCGGACCAACTTTCTTTTCAGCTCTCTACAGGGCCAGATCCTCAGCTGGCGTAAACCAGCATTGACTCCAGTGGAACTACACTGATTTACACCAGCTGGGGATGTGTCTCCTCTGACCCCAGTGGAGTGACATCCATTCACGCCAGCTGCGGATCTGGCCTAGTAGCTCTCACACTCAGTGCTTACACTGGTTCTCATTTCTCTCCCACTAAAGAGGATTTGCCGACAGTTGGGCCAGGGGCTGCTCTCGATTCTGTTTTCTCCGAATCTGGTACAAATTTGCACAGGATTCCCACATACTCACTGGGAAGCAACAGCCACAGAGACAGGAACATCAGGGCACTGGCGGGAATCGCAAGGACTGGAAACAGCCAAGCAGCATCTGCTGCTGCCGGGCTCAGCAGGGAACAATCCACAGTGGCTCCCTGCTCCCACCTTCCCCCTTTGTTTGCACTGTCTGACTTCAGCAGAAGGGAAGTTCCAGTTTCTATTTCTGCTTAGATTTGCCCCGTCTGCTCCCCTTGGTAGGAAACTCCAGCCAGTCCCTTTCCCTGCACCCAGGATCCCTGGGGTCTGTAGGGTTCAGGCAGCAGAGACACCGCAGCTTCTTTCTGACCTGCGCTGTCCCCAACTTGGGTCTGATATTTGTCACTGCTCCCCATTCCTGCCCCACGCCATCCCCATGTCCCGCCCTGGCCACAATGTCTCTAGCTAGGGCTGGAAGATTGAGAACCGAAGGGGCTTGGTTTGCTTGTTTGAATCTAAAATCTCACTGAGGAAACGCCTCCTGGCCCATCTCACTGCCTGGGGACCAAGACAGCCCCTTGCCTAAAGGCACAGCTGGGTCAGGGTGAAAGGTCATTGGGTGATTGTGGGGCCTGGGATGTTGGGGGAGTCTGAATCTTTTGCCTCCACCCTGGTCTCCAGTCCCTAGTGAGAAGGACCCAGCTCCCCCAGGGGGTAATTCCCTCTGGGCATAAAAGGAACATAAATAGGGTCTGGTCCTCATGCTGGACCCTCTGCACAGGGGTGAATTCCCCCACCCCTGAGAACAGCAACCATGGGGATGCACTGGCTTCCCCACCGGCTTAGTCTCCTCCACCACGTTATCCACACCCAGCTCCAGCTACTTCTGCACACCCCACCTTAATTGCTGCTGCTGCTGCCCATTCTGTGTTCCTGAGGAGTCTGCTGTCCCTTCTGAGAGATGGGTACAGGACACTGCCATGTGTGGAAGAACACAAGGCAGTATAGAAGGAACATCTAGACGTGACCTCTGAGCAGGTAGGAGCTGGAATCAGCTGTGACTAAGCAAGTGGTGGAATTAGGGTAATAGGTCAAAGAAACATGTAGGAAAAAAAGAAAGTCTTCTGAATAGATGTTAACACCTGTGCAGGAAGCCAAACAGCTGAGGGCCTCAAGAGAAATGTGTCAGCAGTAGAAGGCAGAGCAGTTCTGCAGAGTAAGTGATGCAGAAGTGGATTGTCCTGGGATGGTGGCTGGACAAATTTCACTACTGGGATAGAGTCAGCTCACACAGCAGCTAGACAAGGGTGTACTGGGGATCTCAGATGCTTGGGGATTGTGGGGGGGAGGGTCAGATGTTTGGGGAATGTTTTGGGGAATGGAATGATTGAAGGAATTCAGATATTTGGTAGATGGTGAGGGGAGCTCAGTTGTTGGGGATTGTTCGGGGACTCAGATTTTTGGGGGATGGACGAAGGCCTCAGATGTTCAGGGGATGGTGGGGATGCTCAGATGTTTGAGAGATGATCAGGTGAGCTGTGACACTGACAGCCTGGTCAAATGGTGTGTGACCCATAACAACTTAACAAGAGGCACTGAAATGATCAACAGGGCCATTCCTTGTAGATAGTTTTCAAAGCCATGTTAAGTAGACTTGAATCCTTAACATGTTTGCCTGTGTTAGAGAATCAAGAGTAGATACTGATTGCATTCATCTCCTTCCCGAAGCACCCACAGAATCTGCTAGTATAGCACTGATAGTCTGAATGACTAATTGCCTTATGTGAATGAATGTAACTAGTTACCTGTGTATGCATAGGAAACAGAAGATTAACTTCAAAGCAAAGGGCTTGCTGGGACAATTGCTGTCAAGAGGCTATCAGCCTGCTAGAGAACTATAAAAAAGGCTAATCTCTGATCTGCTTAACCTTTGACAGGAACTGAGCCACAGGACTGAGGTCAGTAGGTTTGCTCTGGATTCACCCTGGAATTCTCATGGAAGGATTTGAACAACTTAGAGATAAGGAGAGGAATGAAGAAGTCAGAAAAATGGCTGGACAAGGCATCCTCTCAGAAATCATCTACAAAAAATGACATCAGTGGCTGGGGCACGTGCTGGGAATGGAAATAGAACGCTTATCGAACACCGCCCTCGAATGGAAGCCAGAAAACGCAAGAAGGAAGAGGAAGGCCACAAATAACATGGAAACGAACAGTTGTGAACAACATCAAGCACCTCAATGTGAAATGGAAAGATTTGGAGAGAAGGGCAGTTGACAGGCAAGGATGGCAAATGTGGGTAGCCCAATATGCAGCAAAGCACGGGATGGACTAAGATCTAAGGTCTACAACTGAACTGCCTATTGGGCTACATGTGTTTTAATTGATTCCAGCAGGACTTTTACTAATCAGCAACCCACCATCTCTGCTGTGAAACTGACCTAAGGACTTTATACACATTTATATGTGTGTTGATCTCTTAACTATATAAAACTCGCTTTCTTTTTCCCTTGGTTAATACATCTTTGATTTAGTTAATAAGGATTGGCTGTAAGCATGTATTTAGGTGAGATCTGAAATATTCATTGACCTACTGGGCAATGTGTCTGGTGTTTTGGGATTCGTAGTGTGATGTTCCACGCCATATGTTTTACAGAAATATGTTTATAAGTGTGAATATAATGTAACTGGAATATGCTTTATGCAAAAGGTCTCTTGTAAGGTATCATTACAAAGTTTATAATCTACTGAGTGTGTTCATCCTATTTGTATGAATACATCATTCTTGTATGTGAAGTTAGTAATATGAAGTATTACTCTGAAGTTCTATTGTAACTATGCAAAGTGTGGGCCACTAATGGTGGCTTGGATTCTTGATGTCTCCCATTAAGTAGGACAATTGGTTATAAATGGCTCTGTTTAGTTGTAAGGTTTCCTGTATACGGGGCTTGCCAGACAGTGAGTAATGAAGTCTCACAGGACATGTGGACATGTCACATGATACTGGAATCCATCTTAAACCCGGTGCTTTTCCATTCAGAATGAAGAGTGGGAACCCAGAGAGAGACAAAGGATTCCTGCCTTGTGCCAGAGATATAAAAGGGGATGGAACAGAACAAAGGAGGCTGTCAGTCATGAGAAATCCCCTAGTTACCACCTGAGCTGGAACTAACAAGGTCTGTATCAGGGAAAGGATTGGTCCCAGACTAAGAAGGAGTCTAGTCTGCGAAAGAAGCTGATTGGAAAATCTCTGAGGATGAGATTTACCTGTATTCAGTTTCATAAATGCATTAGGCTTAGACTTGTGTGTTTTAATTGAATCATAGAATATTAGGGTTGGAAGGGACCTCAGGAGGTCATCTTTTAACTTTGATAGCTGCTTTCAACTTTTGATAGCTGCTTTCAACTACCTGAAAGGGGGTTCCAAAGAGGATGGATCTAGACTGTTCTCAGTGGTACCTGATGACAAAACAAGGAGTAATGGTCTCAAGTTGCAGTGCAGGAGGTTTAGGTTGGATATTAGGAAAAACTTTTTCACTCAGAGAGTGGTTAAGCACTGGAATGGGTTACCTAGGGAGGTGGTGGTGGAATCTCCTTCCTTAGATGTTTTTAAGGTCAGGCTTGACAAAGCCCTGGCTGGGATGATTTAGTTTGGAATTGGTCCTGCTTTGAGCAGGGGGTTGGACTAGATGACCTCCTAAGGTTGCTTCTGAATCCTGATATTCTATGATCTAGTTCAACCTGCTGCTCAGTTCCCCAAATGGCCCCCTTCAAGGATTGAATGCCCAACCCTGGATTTAGCAGGCCAATGTGCAAACCACTGAGCTATCCCTCCCCCCAAAGTTAATGGAGATATCCTATCTCCTAGCACTGGAAGGAACCCCAAAGGGTCATCAAGTCCAGCCCCCTGCCTTCACTAGCAGGATCAAGTACTGATTTTGCTCCAGATCCCTAAATAGCCCCTTCAAGGATTGAACTCACAACCCTGGCTTTAGGAGGCCAATGCGCAAACCACTGAGCTATTCCTCTGAAAATTTGTTTTATTTTGCTTGGTAACTTACTTTGTTCCGTCTGTTATTACTTGAAACCACTTGAATCCTACTTTTTATACTTAATAAAATCACTTTTCTTTATTAAAAAACCCAGATTAAGTGATTAATACCTGAGGGAGCAAACAGCTGTGCATATCTATCAGTGTTATAGAGGGTGAACAATTTATGAGTTTATCCTGTATACGATTTATACAGAGTAAAATGGATTTATTTGGTGTTTGGAACCCATTGGGAGCTGGGTGTCTGGGTGCTGGAGATAGGTGACCTCCTGAGCAGTTTTTGGTTAAAGTCTGCAGCTTTGGGGGTGTGGATCAGACTTGGGTCTGTGCTGCAGCAGACTAGCATGTCTGGATCAACCAGGCATGGTTCTGAAGTCCCAAGCTGTCAGTGGAAAACGTGCTCAGAGGTAACCTCAGCACATCAGGGGACAGTCCCAAGGAGGTCTCTGTGACCGAACCCGTCACAGGTAGAACTTTAAGTATGGTGAATAAGGTTTTCAATAAACCTTCACTATATTAGATTTGGCTGTCTGGGTGGGAGCCAAAGGCTGAATTGCTTAAAGGGGACTGTAGTTTGGCTTCTTGTTAAAGAGTGTGATATTACACAAGCTGTTTGGCTACTGGCTTGGTGAATCTAATGATAGAATAAACTTCAGTTTAAAAATCAGTTTTGGGGATTGTCTGCCCTATCGCTTGCAGTTTGCCCTGAGTAAGCATTCTCAGTGTGACCCCTCCAGGCAACATGGTCACAGGAGCTCATATATTTGGGAGATAGTTGGGGGATGTTGTGATGGCTGCTGAGCTCAGATATTTCAGGGATGGACCAGGGACTCAGATGTTTGGGGCGATATTTTGGGGAACTCAGATGTTTAGGGGATGGTTGGGGGAGCTAAGATGTTTGGGGAACGGACCAAGGGCTCTGATGTTTGGGGGCTGTTTTGTGGAGCTCAGCAGGGCCGGCTCCAGACCCCAACGCACCAAGCGCGCTCTTGGGGCGGCATTTTGCCAGCAGGGTGGAAGGCGGCTCCGGCAGACCTTCCGCAGTCATGCCTGCGGAGGGTCCGCTAGTCCTGTGGCTCTGGTGGACTTCCCTCAGGCATGACTGCGGAGGGTCCGCTAGTCCCGCGGCTCCGGTGGACCTCCAGCAGGCATGACTGCGGAGGGTCCGCTGGTCCCGCGGCTCGGGTGGACCCCCTGCAGGCATGACTGCGGAAGCTCCACCGGAGCCGCGGGACCGGCGACCAGCAGCGAGCCCCCTGCGGCATGCCGCCGTGCTTGGGGCGGCCGGATTCCTAGAGCCGCCCCTGGAGCCCAGATGTTGGGGAAGGTTGGAGGAACTCAGATGTTCAGAGGATGGATGGGGAGCTCAGATGTTTGGGGGACAGACCAGGGCCACAGAGGTTTTGAGATGTTTGGGGGAGCTCAGATGTTTGGGGCATGGTCAGGGGAGCTCAGATATTTGGGGGATGGTTGGGGAAAGTCGGACTTGGGGGATTATTGGAAGGGCTCAGATGATCAGGGGATGTTTTGGAGAGAGAGATCTCGGGGGATCATGTGCAGAGGGCACATTCCCACAGTGGGAGGCCTAAGTGATGGAGGCTGTTAGAGAGGCTCCTCCCTTTGCCCAGAACAGCCCTGAGTGGTCGGAGGAGCAGGGAACATGCAAAGGCCTCACAAGAGCCAGCGACAGATGCAGCAGCCCAGACCCTATCACTCCTCTCCAGCCTGGCTGGCAGTTCACCACGGAGGCTCAGATCCCTGAGCTGTCAGGTCTGACTCCTCCCATCTCTGTGAGCTGTCAGGTCTGACTCCTCACCACTGCTCGCCTGGCCTGTGGAATGAGGATGTGGAGATTCTGGGCCTGTCAGTGCCTCCAGGTGACACTCAGTGTGTGAGAAAGGCGGCTGCGATGGCTGAGCCCAGCCCCCTACACCAGTTAAATGGGACGTGACTGTTCCCCGAATGGAAACCTCCCCAAAGGGGCTCATCGATTGTCTCTGTCAGACCTGCCAACTGTCACACACATCATGGGCATTTGGCAGCCCTGTCACCCTGCGTAGAAGCTGTGGGTGTGGGCCTGGACTCCCCACTTAGTGTCCTGGAGCCCGGGGGCGGCACTCAGCTACAAGCCAGGAGACCCCCGTGCTCTAGGGCCAGCTCTTCCACTGAGTGTTAGTAACTTTTCTCTGCACTTCACAGCCGCTAGCTCATGCTGCTATGATATAGATCACAGCTGTCATTCACCCCTCGTACAGATAAGGAAAAGTTGCACAGGGTCACATGAGGCAGTGCTGGGATTAGAAGGGAGGTTTTTACACAAACACCAGTTGAATCTACTTTGTCTTGGTGCCTTTAAGATGGAATGTGCCAGATTTATGTGCTTGGCTATGCTGCCTCTAATACTAACCACAGTCTGCTCCCAGAGCCAGGGGTAGAACCCAGGAGTCCTGGGAACCAATAACCCACAGCTGTCTAACTAACAGTTGTGTGACTGACAGACAAAGTGAGTGTTGTGTCTGCAACTAGGGGCTGGTGCATATGGAGGATAACAATGTACTTCTTCTGCCTGACACTTCTGTCCCTCAGCTATCTGCATCCGGATTCCTCTCTCGGCCATTTCATGGACAATTGTACTCGCTCTGCTGTTCACCCTCCTTACCGGTAACGCTGAGGTACTGGGCAGGGCTGAGCTGGGATCTGTTCACCCGGTTGTCGCTGTCCTCGATCTCATACCCACAAGTGTAATTCCCGGAGCTGCGCATGGACACCACATGTTCCCAGCTGTAGATGACCTTCTCCTCCGAGCCCTTCTGGGACGTAACCTCCTCCCCATCTTTACAGAAGACGATGTGGGTGGCTGGGGCATGGGAAATCACGGAGCACTGGAGCCACACGGAGACCCCTGGCCGGGCAGACGTCTGGCTCAGGTAGAGGGTGGGGGCAGGGAGAGCACCTGGGAAGGGGAATGAGTCAGAGCTGTCAGTGGGGCCATCAGTGTCCCCCATTTTAGGGGGAGCCCAGGGGGCATTTTGCCAAAGGAAGTTGGTTGCTGTGGAAACAGCTCTCAGCTGCTAAGAGTACATCTACACTGCAGTGAAATCCCACAGCTGACCAATGCCAGCTAACTTGGACTCACAGTGTTCGAGCTATGGGGCTGTTTACACAGCACAAGCCAGGCATGAGGCTCTAATTGCAGTGTAGACGTACTGAGCCTGCTCCAGGGCTGTGGGGTCTATGCAATGTGTCTGGAGCAGCCTCTTATTTCAGCCGAGCTGGGTTACGGGCACGATAGACAGAGGGCTGAGTGTGTCTGGGGATGGACAGACAGACAGACAGATGGACTCACCGGGAGCTGAGCAGATCTCCTGGTTGCTGGGACTCAGCCCTGGGAACAGAAAGGTGCCGTGTGGTTAGTGCTGGAGATAAAATCTCCCACTTTACTAAGATCCCTTTTGTGGTACAAAACCTGCCTTTAATAGATAGGGAAAAATTCCTGATTTGTGTTTGGTGAAGAAGCAAACCAGGCAGGACGTTAGCTCTGGGTCACGGCAGATTCCTTGCACACACAGACCTTGGCTGAGCTGGGAACCCCCTTTCCCTTCAGCTCTCTGGAGGGCCAGATCCTCACCTGGTGTAAACCGGCATTGACTCCTGTGGAGCGACACTCATTTACACCAGCTGGGGATCTGGCCCAGTAACTCTCACACTCAGTGTTTACACTGGTTCCCATTTCTCTCCCTGCCTCCGCAGTCCTGACCAGGTGCTGGTCTCAGCTTTGTTTCCTCCCAGCCTCCTATGAATTAGCAGAGGGTTCCCCGATACTCACCAGGAAGCAAGAGGCACAGACACAGGATCATTGGGGACGTGGAGGGAACCGATCGGGTTGGAAACGACACAGCAACTTCTGTTCCTGATGGGGTCGGCAGGTGACAATCCACAGTCGCTCCCTGATCCCACCTGCGCACTCTGCCCTGTCTGACTTCAGCAGAAGGGAAGCTCTGGCCTGTCTCTCTTTTCTGATCTGTCCCCGTCTGATACCCGGGGTTGGATTCTCCAGCCAGCCCTTCTCCCTGATGCCAGGCCCCCTTGGGGTCTGTGGGGCTGATGCAGCAGAGTCTCTTTCTGATCTGCTCTGTCCCCTCCTTGGGTCTGATACTCGTCACCACTCCCTGTTTCCTGCCCCACACCGCCCCCCTTCCGTGTTCCGGCCACAGCATCTCTATTTAGGGCTGGGAGATTGAGAACTGAAGGGGCCTGGTTTGCTTGTTTGAGTCTAAACATATCACTGAGGAAACACCCCCGGCCCATCTCACTGCCTGGAGACCGAGACAGCCCTGGCTAAAGGCACAGCTGGGCTGGGGTGAAAGGTCACTGGGTGATTGGGGGACCTGTGATGTTGGATGAGCCTGAATATTTTGTCTCCAATCTGGTCTCCAGTCCCTGGTGAGAAGGACCCAGCTCCACTGGGAGCAAATTCACCTTTTGGGCTTAAGGGAACATAAATGGGTCTGGGCCTCATGCTGGACCCTCTCCACATGGGTGAATTTCACCCCCAGAGAACGGTAACCATGAGACTGCACAGCCTTCCCCACCTGCTTAGTCTCCACCTTCGCCATCCTCCACACCCAGCTCCAGCCACTTCTTCCTGTCCTGCCCTGACTGACCCTGCTCCCCTTTCTGGGCTCCTGAGGAGTCTGCTGTCCCTGCTGAGAGACGGGTATCTGGGCATGGACAGATGGGGAAGAACAGAAGGCAGTTAAGAAAGAGCATCCAGAAGTGACCTCTGGGCAGGTGGGGAGCCAGTGTGATTAAGCAAGTGTGGGAACCAGGGAAAAGGCCAAAGAAACATGTGGGAAAGAAAGGCAGTCTTGTGAATAGACGTTAGCACCTCTGCTGGAAGCCGAACAGCAGAGGGCCTCAAGGGAAATCTGTCAGGAGCACAAGGCAGAGCCATCTTGCAGATCAACTTTGCAGAGTATAATTGATGCAGAAGTGGATTGTCCTGGGATGGTGGCTGGGCACATTTCACCCCTGGGATGGAGTCAGCTCTGCAGAGCAGCTGGATAGGGGAGATTTTGGGGGAGCTCAGCTATTTGGGGATGGCTGTGGTAACTAAGATGTATAGTGGATGGTCAGTGGAGCATAGAGTGAGACTGCCTGCTAGAAGCAGTGCCCAGAAGACAGCAATGTGAAAAAGGGTAAATATTTTTTGCGATTGTTTCTAAATCAGTTTTTTAAATTCTTTTGTGAAAAATATTTGTTTTCATATTTTTTTCCCATTTTTTCCCTTTTCTTGGTGGGAAGATGGACAAAAGGGAGGGAGAGGGAATCCAAAATGAGAAATCTTTAAAAAAATATTCTGTGAAAAAATGAAATTTTTCATCAATTTTGTGTAATTTTCCAATTGTTATTTTTTTTAAAAACAGCAAAAACATTTTAACTTTTTTCTTTGAAAAATTGGAAATGTCGAAAAAAATGAAAATGTTTAACAAAACCTCTCACTTTTTAAAATGGTCATTTTTAGATCACAGAATTTTGGTGACTCTGCTCCCAAGTGTCCCCCGGGGCTGTGGTTCATTCTGGGCGGCGAACAGCAGAGGCTAACAGAGGGAGTTTGCCTAGGATCTGTTTGTGAGGAGGTACGCTAAGTGCTGCATCAGGGGGGCCGTGTTGGTGAGTATCTGAGTGTCTGTTGCAGGGGACAGTTTGTCAGTTGGACTGTGTGCTTGATTGTCTGATTGTTTGTTTGTTTGAACAGTGTGAATTGGGAGTGCTTTGTTCCAGGTGGGCCTTGAGGGGGCCTGACTGTTATAAAAAGGCAGTCAGCAGCAAACCAGCTGAGCGGCGAACAGCAGAGGCTAACAGAGGGAGTTCGCGTGGGGAGAACCCACTGAGGCTTTCATTTCTCAGGCTTCTGTGAATTGCTGCAACAGCTGAGGAAGCTCTTAGAAGGAAGAAATCATGGAAGGTGAGCGTTCAGCTGTTGTAACCTGCACAGGTTGTGCCATGTTTGTCTTTCTTCCACAGGACAGAAGTGACTTTGTGTGTACAAAGTGCAAGCTGGTCTCCATATTGGAAGAGAAGGTTTGAGGTCTGGAGCAACAAGTATCGACCCTGCGTTGCATAAGAGAAAATGAAGATTTCCTGGACAGACATCAGGATATGCTTCTATGGGCACAACGTCCTGAAGAATCGGAGCAGGCTGTGCAGAGGGGAGAGAGGGACGGTGAAGAAATTTGGCAGCATGTGACCTCCAGAAGAAGAAAGAGGAGCGTCTATGTACCAGCAACGGAGATACAGGTGAGCAACCGTTTTCATGTTCTTTCCACAGGTACTAATGCGCAGAGTGGACTAGATGATAGATTTGAGAGAAGGCAGAAGAAGGAGACTCCACCGATTGGAAGGCATGAGATGCACTGTCCTAGGGATGGGGGTTCCACAACCACCGCTCCCAAGAGGAGGAGGAGGGTGGTGGTGGTTGGGGACTCCCTCCTCAGGGGGACTGAGTCATCTATCTGCCACCCTGACCGAGAAAACCGAGAGGTGTGCTGCTTGCCAGGAGCTAGGATTCACGATGTGACAGAGAGACTGCTGAGACTCATCAAGCCCTCGGATCGCTACCCCTTCCTGCTTCTCCACGTGGGCACCAATGATACTGCCAAGAATGACCTTGAGTGGATCACTGCAGACTACATGGCTCTGGGAAGAATAATTAAGGAGTTTGAGGCACAAGTGGTGTTCTCTTCCATCCTCCCCATGCAGGGAAAAGGCCTGGGTAGGGATCGTCGAATTGTGGAAGTCAACGATGGCTACGCAGGTGGTGTTGGAGAGAAGGCTTTGGATTCTTGACCATGGGATGGTCTTCCAAGAAGGAGGAGTGCTAGGCAGAGACGGGCTCCACCTAATGAAGAGAGGGAAGAGCATTTTCGCAAGCAGGCTGGCTAACCTAGTGAGGAGGGCTTTAAACTAGGTTCACTGGGGGAAGGAGACCAAAGCCCTGAGGTAAGTGGGGAAATGGGATACCAGGAGGAAGCACGAGCAGGAGAGTGCAAGAGGGGAGGACTCCTGTCTCAGACCGAGAAAGCGGGACAATCAGCGAGTTATCTTAAGTGCCTATACACAATTGCAAGAAGCATGATGTCATAAACAGATAGTTAAGGGTTAAGGTCTCTTTTACCTGTAAAGGGTTAACAAGCTCAGTAACCTGCCAGACACCTGACCAGAGGACCAATCAGGGGACAAGATAATTTCAAATCTCTGTGGAGGGAAGTCTTTGTCTGTGTTCTTTGTTTGGGGTTTTGTTCTCTCTTTGGATCTAAGAGGGGCCAGACGTATTTCCAGGCTCTCCAAGTTCCCTGAAGTATTTTTTTCTATTCAGTATAGTGAGTATTAGAAAGGGGGTTTAGTCTTATAATTAATTTCTACATTTGCAATTGTGTGTTTGCTGGAGAAATATCTTTATTTCTAGTTGCTGTTACTTTGATTAGTCTGAGAAAGGAGCGGGGGGGGAGGTCTCTCCTAGTTCATAAGCTAGAACCTGTATATTTTTCATCCTGGTGTTACAGAGATAGTGTACTTTCTTTTTTTTCTTTTAATAAAATCTTTTCTTTTTAGAACCTGATTGATTTCTTCCCTTGTTTGGAATCTCAGGGGAAGAGAAGGAGGGAGGGGGGAAAGGGAATCCCTCTTTGTTTTGATTCAAGGAGTTTGAATCAAGGTGATCTCTCCCGACGGCTAAGGGAGGGGGAGGTAGGGGGAATGGATTATTTCCCTTTGTGTTAAGATCCAAGGAAGTTGGGATCTGTGTTCCCCAGGGAAAGTTTGGGGGAACAGGGAGTGTGCTAGACACTGGAATTTCTAGCTGGTGGCAGCTTTACCAGATCTAAACTAGGATTTAAGTTTAGAGGAGTCCATGCAGGTCTCCATCTTGTGGACGCTAAAGTTCAAAGTGGGGAATAAACCTATGACACATGGGAAACAAGCAGGGAGAACTGGCAGTCCTGGCACAGTCAAGGAACTATGATGTGATTGGAATAACAGAGACTTGGTGGGATAACTCACATGACTGGAGTACTGTCATGGATGGATATAAACTGTTCAGGAAGAACAGGCAGGGCAGAAAAGGTGGGGGAGTTGCACTGTATGTAAGAGAGCAGTATGAATGCTCAGAGCTCCGGTATGAAACTGCAGAAAAACCTGAGAGTCTCTGGATTAAGTTTAGAAGTGTGAGCAACAAGGGTGATGTCGTGGTGGGAGTCTACTATAGATTACCAGACCAGGGGGATGAGGTGAACGAGGCTTTCTTCCGGCAACTAGCAGAAGTTACTAGATCGCAGGCCCTGGTTCTCATGGGAGACTTTAATCACCCCGATATCTGCTGGGAGAGCAATACAGCAGTGCACAGACAATCCAGGAAGTTTTTGGAAAGTGTAGGGGACAATTTCCTGGTCCAAGTGCTGGAGGAACCAACTAGGGGCAGAGCTCTTCTTGACCTGCTGCTCACAAAAAGAGAAGAGTTAGTAGGGGAAGCAAAAGTAGATGGGAACCTGGGAGTCAGTGACCATAAGATGGTCGAGTTCAGGATCCTGACACAGGGAAAAAAGGAGAGCAGCAGAATACGGACCCTGGACTTCAGAAAAGCAGACTTTGACTTCCTCAGGGAGCTGATGGGCAGGATCCCCTGGGAAAATAACATGAGGGGGAAAGGAGTCCAGGAGAGCTGGCTGTATTTTAAAGTGGAAGATTGGACAAATGACCAGGGAGGAGTATAAAAATATTGCTCAGGCATGCAGGAGTGAAATCAGGAAGGCCAAATCACACTTGGAGTTGCAGCTAGCAAGAGATGTTAAGAGTAACAAGAAGGGTTTCTTCAAGTATGTTAGCAACAAGAAGAAAGTCAAGGAAAGTGTGGGCCCCTTACTGAATGGGGAGGCAACCTAGTGACAGAGGATGTTGAAAAAGCTAATGTACTCAATGATTTTTTTGCCTCTGTCTTCACAAACAAGGTCAGCTGCCAGACTGCTGCACTGGGCAGCACAGTATGGGGAGAAGGTGACCAGCCCTCTGTGGAGAAAGAAGTGGTTTGGGACTATTTAGAAAAAATGGATGAGCACAAGTCCATGGGGCCGGATGAGCTGCATCCAAGGGTGCTAAAGGAGTTGGCGGATGTGATTGCAGAGCCATTGGCCATTATCTTTGAAAACTCATGGCGAACGGGAGAGGTCCTGGATGACTGGAAAAAGGCTACTGTAGTGCCCATCTTTAAAAAAGGGAAGAAGAAGGATCCGGGGAACTACAGGCCAGTCAGCCTCACCTCAGTCCCTGGAAAAATCATGGAGCAGGTCCTCAAGGAATCAATTCTGAAGCACTTAAAGGAGAGGAAAGTGATCAGGAACAGTCAGCACGGATTCACTAAGGGCAAGTCATGCCTGACTAACCTAATTGCCTTCTATGAGGAGATAACTGGGTCTGTGGATGAGGGGAAAGCAGTGGATGTGTTATTCCTTGACTTTAGCAAAGCTTTTGATACGGTCTCCCATAGTATTCTTGCCAGCAAGTTAAAGAAGTATGGGCTGGATGATTGGACTATAAGATGGATAGAAAGCTGGCTAGATTGTCGGGCTCAGCGGGTAGTGATCAATGGCTCCATGTCTAGTTCGCAGACGGTTTCAAATGGAGTGCCCCAAGGGTCGGTCCTGGGGCCAGTTTTGTTCAATATCTTCATTAATGATCTGGAGGATGGCGTGAACTGCACTCTCAGCAAGTTTGCAGATGACACTAAACTGGGAGGAGTGGTAGATACGCTGGAGGGTAGAGATAGGATACAGAGGGACCCAGACAAATTAGAGGACTGGGCCAAAAGAAACCTGATGAGGTTCAACAAGGACAAGTGCAGAGTCCTGCACTTAGGACAGAAGAATCCCATTCACTGTTACAGACTAGGGACCGAGTGGCTAGGCAGCAGTTCTGCAGAAAAGGACCTAGGGGTTAAAGTGGATGAGAAGCTGAATATGAGTCAACAGTGTGCCATTGTTCCCAAGAAGGCTAACAGCATTTTGGGCTTTATAAGTAGGGGCATTGCAAGCAGATCGAGAGATGTGATCATTCCCCTCTATTTGACATTGGTAAGGCCTCATCTGGAGTACTGTGTCCAGTTTTGGGCCCCACACTACAAGAAAGATGTGAAAAAATTGGAGAGAGTCCAGTGGAGGGCAACAGAAATGATTAGGGGGCTGGAGCACATGACTTATGAGGAGAGGCTGAGGGAAGTGGGATTGTTTAGTCTGCGGAAGAGAAGAATGAGAGGGGATTTGATAGCTGCTTTCAACTACCTGAAAGGGGGTTCCAAAGAGGATGGATCTAGACTGTTCTCAGTGGTACCAGATGACAGAACAAGGAGTAATGGTCTCAAGTTGAAGTGGGGGTGGTTTAGGTTGGATATTAGGAAAAAAAATTTCACTCAGAGAGTGGTGAAGCACAGGAATGGGTTACCTAGGGAGGTGGTGGAATCTCCTTCTTTGGAGGTTTTTAAGGTCAGGCTTGACAAAGCCCTGGCTGGGATGATTTAGTTGGGGATTGGTCCTGCTTTGAGCAGGGGGTTGGACTAGATGACCTCCTGAGGTCCCTTCCAACCCTGATATTCTATGATTCTATGATTCTATGAGCTGCAGGCACCCTTGGGTGGCAGCTGGGCCCAGCTTGTAGCTCAAACAATGAACAGGAACAGGGAAAATCCCCACCATGGGGGCGGCGGAGGGGAGGTTGATAATGGGATGTGAAGAAGGGGAACTCACCCCAGCTCCGCTAGCTGGAACTGCAAATGCAGACACGAGAAAAGCAACCATAGAGTGAGTTCCTCCTGCTGTACAGACCCTGCAGCTCCATCACTCGCACAGACCTGAGAGGAGCAGAGAGACGGCTCCACACAGGAGAAAAATGACCAGGGCTCCTCTTTACACTAGTGCTTCAACAGAGACTTGAAAGGAGTCATTTGCACAGAGCCTGCCATAAAGAGATAAAGAGATAGGTAGGTAGAGGGCTATGTATGGGGATAGAGAGCAACAGAGGATGTATATGGGGATAGATAGATGGATAAGCACAGAGACAAAGACTTCTAAAAACAATTAGTGATTTTGGGGGCCCAATTGATGCCACTTTAAAGGGGCTGATTTCCAGCAGGTGGGGGCTCAGTGCAGTCTGTCATCTCTTGAGATGTCTCACATTGGGCTCCCAAAACCACTGGCCATTTTGGAAGGTTTGGCCAGTAATGCTTGTGCCAAATCTGTGTGTGAGACCAGCTGTAGGTGTGCAAGAGGCTGTGTCCCCACAGCCCATTCTATCCTTGCCCCTCGGGTGAGACTGCAATCAAGGGTGATCAATGCCAGCTGTGATGGGGATTTTGTGATAAAGCTCCTCTGGCACAAGAAACCACACTGTGCGGACACTGAGCAGCCAGTAAAGTTCTCAGCTGCCCCAACCTTCCCTGCAGGGTGAACATTGATCATTTTCTGCTGAGGTAACAGAGGCAGCTGTGTGAAAGCTGAGGGCAACACTGACATTTTCCCAAAGCAGATAGACTCAACCCAGCACCTGCCTGCCATGAACCACACAGCCCTTGATGCTATAGCACTTCATGGGAAGTTATCTGGTATCAGCTAATGGGTGAATTTATACTGTCCAGTTACACCAGTGTAAGTCCCTGTGCACACCCAGGTTCTGGTCTAAGAGCCGTTTTCTGGTTTACTTTATCTTGTTTTGGAAGCAATATTAACGATAAGGTGTAAATTTTTAACAGTGAGGATAATTAACCATTGGAAAAACCATGGGCTGTGGCAGATTCTCCATCACTGGCAATTTATAAATTAAAGGTGGATGTTTTTGTCAAAGAGCTGCTCCAGTTAAACAGGAATTATTTTGGGGCAGTTCTCTGGCCTGTGTTATACAGGAGATCAGACTAGATGATCACAATGGTCCCTTCTAGCCTGAGAATCTATGAATAAACCTGATCAAGGCTCTGATTTCACAATAAGAGTGTCCTTGTGGGAGTTATACCAGCAAAGCTAGAGTGGTTTAATTATACTGGTAAATTTCCCTGTCTATAGAGAAGCTATGAGATGAAACAGCTCTTCCCATCAATGCTCTGCCTGTCCTTGTACACCCCATGGCATTATCGTATATGAGCCGCTCACAAGCATTAATGGGGTTTCTCCTCACACATTCCCAAAAGGTAGGAAGTTCATCCCCATTTCACTCATGGGGAAACTGAGGCACAGAGAGAGTGTGACTGAGCGCAGGGCACACAGGAGTCCACAGCCGAGTCAGGGGTTGAACCAAAGACTTCTGATCCCCAGTCCACTGCCCTAGCAACTAGATCATCCTTCCTCCCTTCAGCCCCCAGCCCTCCCTAAGCCTGGGCAACAATGACCAGCCTTGTACCTGCCTGGAAGGCCAATGACCCTGGGCTATTTCAGCCAAAGAGGGGGAGAGCCTGGATTCGATGGGACTGGGAAACAAGCTAAAAATCAGAGATACAAACTGGGCACTCTGCCGCAGGGGATTTAATTAATCTTACAGGGTGTCCCATCCCCTATTGCTTCTGAGCAAGATCCTGCCTCCCAGCCCCAGGCCCAAGCCCCAGGGCAGGCAGGGTAGAATTGGACCCGTCTCCCACACCCTGCTGGGGATATTGATGGAGCCAGATGCTGCAGGACTAGAGAGTGATCGGCTGCTGCTCAGAAGAGGGAAGGGAGAGGAGAGTTGGTGTCATGAGTAGCGGCTCCTGCTCAGCAACTCTCTGCACACTCAGTCCAGCTGCTCCTTGCAACCGTGCAGGGTGGGAACCACAGATGAACCGACAGCACCCTGATCATCTGCAGAGTCCCCTGTGCAAACACCTCTTCCCCTGCCCAGCAGTGAGCTCTCCCCAGGCCTGACCCTGAGCTAACAGCCCAGCGGGGCGGGGGTGTATCACACGCTGTGATGTGGCATTGAAGAACCCGCTCACATGTTATTTTTGTCCTCACATGTTAACCTGCCTCATTCTCTCTCTCTCTCCATTTAGTCTGTTCTCATGAGGTTTCCAGGGCAGTTTATTTTCATAGTTGTACATTTAAAGGCCAGAAGGGACCAATGGGACCATCTAGTCAGAGCGTCTGCACAGGCCAGGCCAGAGAGCCTCCCCCAGGGACCCCTGCATTGAGCTGCTCACTTCTGGCTGAGCTAGAGCCTGTCTGGTAGAAAGAGACATCCCCTCTCGGTTTAACGACTCCAAACTGGCTCACATTTCTAAACACTACAGGGATACCTGCTCACCTGGGACTTAGACAAAAGAAGGGCGACAGGGCATGTGCAGATTGCAAAAAATCCTACGGCAGCGAGTCTCAGAGTCTGGGTCAGCTGACTTGGGCTCATGGGGCTTGTGCTACAGGGCTAAAAATAGCATTTCTGCTTGGACCCAGGGTCACTGCCCCCCCCCCCAGAGCAGTGTGCCCCGAAGGGGCATAGTTAGAACAAGCCTCCTGCAGGGGTCTGGCTGGGCTGGATTCACTGCAAGGAGCCACGGAGAGAGGCAGGGATCACAGGTGCCCAAAGGCCAGTTTCAGAGCCATGGAGACCCCAGGCCTGCCCCTGTGTTGTCGTGTGGGTCCTTTAGGCCCGACACACTATAGGGGTCCCTCCCAAGGGACCGGTTACAGGTTGGGGCCTAGCCCAGCCCTTTCGATCTCCCTGGTAACGCCCCCACAGGGTTGCCCAAGCTGGGGCAGGAGAGGGAGGTTGGGGGGAAGGATGCGAAGATGGGAATGAGCAGTGGATCGAGGGCAGGGGTGTAACAGCACTCAGCGCAGACCTGCAATGGGCCTCCCATGGGATGAGAGGAAGAACAGGATCCCATCAGCATATAAACTCCTCATTGCTCCCCTGTCTCCACAGGTAACCGAACACCTGCCCTGGGTCCTGGCCAAATCATACCTCTGCCAGGCTAATGTGTTGGTTGCAGAGTATGAATCTCAGAAGTTTGTCTCTTTCATCAACAGATGTTGTTCCAGTACAAGATATGGCCTCACCCTGGTTAATGTTTGACAGGTGCCCTGGTGCTTTCACTTTCCCCGTCAGAGTTCACACGCATCTCCAGGATCCATTTCCCCCTCTGCCCCAACACGTCAGTTCAGTTCCTTGGGTGCTCTGTGTGGGGATGGGACCCCCGGCTCGCTGCGTGGCATCACCTGGGACATGCTGAATCCTTAAGGTAGGTCCCTCCCCATTATTACCCTCTTTCCTTCACTCTTAGTGGTGCTCATGCTCCCGCCCCCGGGGAGCATGTTCCCCTGCCATGGCCTGTTCCCTCCTCCCATCAGTGCTGGGCAAACCCCAATGGTGGGTGTGAGTCACTGCTCAGCCCATTATCCCCTCACTGCAGGGTGTGGCCAGCTGGGGTTCCTTGTGGCCTTTCCCTGGAGGGTGTGATGGGCACATGGTGATTTGGTGCCTCTTCAAAAGGGCTGCACAGCCCTGCCCTGCTGATGCCCCTAGGCGGAGGGGCTCCCAGGCCAGAAGTGTGTTGGGGGGGAGGAGAGCGGTCATTTGGCTCAGAGATCTAAATGGAAGGTGCCTCCCTGGCTATTATTATTTTATTTTATTATGTGTATTACAGTAGCACCTAGTGCCCCAGCTGAGATTGGCGCCTCCATTGTGCTGGGCGCTGCCCAGATCACAACTGAAGTCAGAGCCTCACTGTGCTGGGCGCTGCACATACAGACTGTGAGAGACCGTCCCTGCCCCAAAGAGCTCTCAGTCTGGCATCAGGTGTAGCTGAGCCTAGCTGGGCTCAGACCCTTTCAAGCCGAATCTCCATGGGACATTACGTTGTGTTAGAACATGTGTTAACCCAGCACAGGAGGCTGAACACACAGGCCTAGTCTGTGCTGGAGGGATGTGTGGTGTTAGATAATGTATTAATTGTCAGACCTAGTAGTTCATCAAGCCCTCAGCTCACGCTCTGCCAGCAATGGCAGCCTTGAATGTCTGCCTGTCTTCTCAAGCACCTCCGCGCTTGCTCCCACGCTGCCTCCATGGCAGCTCCCGTTAATGTTCACAAAGCCACCATCTTCCCCTCCTCGAAATCCCTCTTTGGAGCCACCTCTGCCATGGGGTCTATTGAGCGCTGCCACCTGGCGCTGGCTAGGCTAGCGGCCAACTGGGACTCTGCTTCCCTGCTACGCTCCCTCTTCTGTCTTGTTATTTCGTCCTCCCAGCCCCTCACCACCGAGGGGTTTGTCTGTTTCACTCACTGGCTGCGTCCTGTCTGACATTTACATGGTGAGCTTGCTGGGGCAGGGCCTGTCGTTATGTGTCTGTGCAGCACCTGGCACAGCGGGGCACTGACCCCTGTCTGGGGTTCCTCGTTAATACCGTAATGCAAATCATACACAACAGCAATTACTAGTTTGGTGTGACGAGCAATGTGCTGAACATGTTTTTTTCTCCTGGTTTAGAAAAGGACGGCCAGGGTCAGCATTGTGTCAGCTGGCCACGGTGACCCCTGGGAGTCACTCTAGTGTTGTTATTGTGGTGGCACCTGGGGTCCAGTCCTGGAGCAAGGGGCCCAGTGTGCTGGGTGCTGCACAGACACAAAACAGAGACAGTCTCTGCCCCAAAGAGCTCACAGCCCAAGAGAAAAGCTCTAGGGTGATCCACAACCAGCTGACACCATGTTACACATGACATGTCGTGTCTACACTGAGGCTGAACTCCTGCCCCTGTAGAGACCAATGGAAACTCTCCCATTGGTTTCAGTAGGGCCAGGATTTCACCCTGAGTGGTTAGTGTTGTTAACATGCGGTCTAGGACCACCCAATTGCCCTGCGCAGAGAGGCCACAAGGGCCCTGGCTGGGCTACGCTTGTCTGGGGAGAGCTGGATTTGCTGATCAGAAGCCGGGAAGCTCTGGGGGTTTACGAGCTGTCCTATGTGGTGTTGTGTGTTGGTTTCTATTGTGGGTCTGGAGCTCACAGACTGTTCATTTGCAGGAAGGTCGGGGAGGGGGTGGGGGCTCTGACTATGCTGGCTGGTGGGTAACATCTTCAGCACCACTCAAGTGATTTAGGAGCTAGGGCTGGAGTCACAACATTGCAGGGCCTGACTCCCAGGTGCCCTGTCACTAGGGGACTTCACAGCCCTGAGTTAGGTGTCCAAGTTCCCCGTACAATGTCTAGACAAAAGTAGGCACCTACCAAAGGGCCCCTCAGAAGCCAGCACGCTGAGCAGGCAGCCGCCTAAGCCAGCCAGTGAAATGCAGAGGAAAAGGGGCAGGGCTTAGGTTCCAGATGCACAAAGGGATTTAGGCACCTCACTCCCATTGATCTGGGCCTTAGGTGCCTGACTGAGGGGCCGGAGGGAGGTGACTCCCTCTGGTTGGGATTCTCAGCAGTAAACCCTCACCTGGAGTTAGGCATCTAAACCCAGTCAGCCCTTCCTTGTACAGAACTAGAGAGATAAACCCCTCCCTGTGCATTACAGCCAATAGCCCAGGGGTTAGGGCACTCAGCTGGGATGTGATGTGAGAGATCCAGAGTCAAATCCCTGCTCCAATAACTATTTATTCAAAGGGGACCAGCTCCAGCAGGAGAGACTCATCCCCCAGTCAGTTACTAGGGGACTCACCTGGGAGGGGAAAGACCTGGGGTCAAATCCCTGCCCCAAAGCAGGCAGAGGAGGAGAATCAAACCTGGTTCTCCCACAGCCCAGGTAATTGCTCCAACCAAGGGCTCTTGGGTATTCTGGCCACATGCCCACATCCCTCACCCACCCCCAGCTGCCTTTAGTGCAGGGTCTGAACTGGTAGGTGCTCTCAGAGCAGCTAGCCCTTCATCTGTCTATGTCCCTTTGTGGCTCTGGCCCTTAACTCCTCTTGAAAGCCAATGGGACTTAGGTGCTTTTTCAGTATTTTACTCTCTGTTATTAGGCTGAACAAGAGCCCTGTAAAGAAGCTGGAAACTAGAGCTGGTCAAGAATGTTTCATGAAAACGTTTGTAATGAAAAGTGGCTTTCAAAACCATATGAACATTTTCACCAAAGTATTTTATTTAATTTGAAAATTGTCATTAAAATGTTTCACAACAAAAAATGTTCATTTCAATTCTAGTCTAATGCAATCAAAATTCATTTTTTTTTACTTTTAAGGGGGCAAAAACTAAGAAGTGGACTTGAAAAAAGTTCATTCTGAATCTATTTTAATTGAATTTCCAATCTATTTGAAACCATTATTGCTTTGTTTTGAGTCATGTTGTCAGAATATTGGAAGATTTCAGGAAAACTTTTGAATGAAAATTTTCCTCAAAAAAAAAAATCCCCATTTTCACCAGCCTCTCAGAATGCTCAGTGCCTGCCAGGCCTTGGCTCTGTGGCTCTCTCAGAGCCCCGCTTTGCACAAGGGCAAACAGGTAATAAAATGGCCTAGAAACCTGCGCTCACCCTTTGCTCTGGGGCGGGGCTGGAGATGCAATGATAACAGAGAGCCCTTGGATGGGGGCCAGACTCCAATCCCTTCTTCCTGGCTAGCAGGTGCTTGGAGCTCTGCAGAGGGTGGGGCTGGATTCAGGCAATGCTGTGCCCTAGACCTGCCCCCTACCCAATGGAGTGGCAGTGGCTGGATCCTGCCTTCTCCTCCTAAAAGATGGGGACAGCACATGGGCCCCCTCTGCCCCCAGAAGGGTTGGGGCATTCCCTCCCTCACTTCCACTACTTCCCTTAGCTGTGGGGTGTCGGCTGTAGAGATACATTTCTGCAAGATTATAATTTATTGAAGTTTGCTCATAAGGGACAGTGTTAGGAATATAGGATTTTGAGCCTGGTAGCAAGGTGGAGACCACCGTGAAGCTGTGCACAGCAGTTTGTCACAGACACTCTCTAGTTTGTTTTTAATTAAAGTTTATTCCTTTCTCATTCACTGGGTTGTTGTTTAATGAACCGCAAGATCATTCCATGGTGTCAGAAGTGCCGAGTGACAAAGAGACTGCAGCAGTCATTTTGAGGTTAACTCCTGTGTTTGAAACTGAAAGTAGAAGCAAGGGGACTGGTGGAACAGCAGACGGACAAGAAACACAAGCTTTTCTATGTGATTTATGATCATGGTACTAGTTTAACTAGCTGAAGAAGGGAAGAAAGCCAAACATGGTTGTTTTGCAAGCTCAATCCAGTCTGCAACTGTCAAGCAACGTAGCAGAGAACTGAAGAAATTCTGCCAGAGATTTGAATTGTATTTAGCAGCCATAGGGGCAGAGGAGAAAAATGATAAAATGAAATCATCAGTGTTTTTGCATGTTGTTGGGGAGGAAGCATTGGATATTTATAACAAGTTTGAAGAAGGTGAAAGCATGAAGTTAAGTAAAATTCTGACTACATGTGAGGAACATTGCATGTCAAAAAGAAATGAAATCTTTGAGAGAGAGACATTTTTATATGCATGCGAAAAACTGATGACACCATAGAGCAATATGTTAGAGGATTAAGGAAACTCAATAAAATCTGTGACTTTGGTGATTTGAGAGACTCTCTGGTCAGAGATAGGCTCAGTTGTGGCATTAAAGACAATGTGTTAAGAGAGAGACTGCTCCGTGATGGAGATTTAACCTTAGAAAAAGCTCTTTAGATATGCAGGGCAGCCGAAACTGTGAAAGCACTAGTCAAAGAGCTGAATTCAGCAGAAGGGCTTATCCACATATGAAGTACAAAAGAATATAGCCTGGGAAGCTCAAATCAAGAAGTGGAACCAGACACTATGGAAACCATTGGTAGTGGTGGACTGGATACAGATGGTTATGTGCATAGTCATCTGTCTTGGATGGTATAGACACAACAAATCCTGCATCGTGCACTTGCAGTCCCTTCTAATCTTATGAGTCTATGTGGAAGGTGTGGATCACAGCATGGCCCCAAACAGTGTTTTGTGTTCGAAAACTCTGTCATAAATGTGGGGGAAATAATCATTTTGCAAAATGCTGCAGATCTCAGATGTAAAAATGTCAAGTGCATTCAGTTGAAGACAACCTGGTTTTACACTGACATGCTGGGATTAAGCAAATCTGATGAGAGGGGCTGGATACTGCCTATGAAAGTGAATGAAACAATTATTCCACTGAAATTGGATACAGGAGCTCAGGTTAATATTCTGTCTTAATGCCATCATGAGAGCCTGAAAATATGACCAAAATTGGGACCAACAAAAATAAAAGTAACTGGTTCTTCTGGAACAAATATATCAGTGATTGGGAGGTGCACTGCTAGCATTAACTATAAAAACACAGCACATACACACTCCTGTTCATTGTGGTGCCAAAGGAGGTGACACCAATTGTAGCCCTGGCCAGCTGTGAAAAACTCAATCTAGTAAACGATCTACAAGATCATACTGAATGTCGCTATGAGGCACTCATTTGGGAATATCTTGATCTGTTCGAAGGGTTGAGTTGCTTTCAGGGTGAACATACAATCCAGATAAACAAGCAGTTCCCTCCTGTTATCCATCCTTGTAGAAAGGTGTCATTTTTACTCCATGATAATCTCAAGGCTGAGCTCACAAGGATGGAAGTAATGCAAGTACTATAATACAAATAACCGAAGAGCCAATGGAATGGGTGAGCTTCCTAGTTATTGTGGAGAAAAATATGGCCAACTATGCATATGCTTAGATCTGAGAGACTTCAAGAAGGCTATAAAAAGAGAACATTTCAAACTCCCAACCAGAGAAGAGATTATTGCTCATATAATAGTTCAGTAAATTGGATGCACCCTCAGGATTTTGCCAGCTAAAGAGAACTGAAGAAAGCTCAAACTATGACATTTAATACCCCATTTGGAAGATATAGATTCTTACATCTACCCTTTGGTGTAGCTTCAGCACCAGAAGTGTACCACAAAACCCTACATATGATGGTTGCCTGCCACATGATCTATGAACATATACATGGTGTCAACACCTCAGTGGATGATTTCATGATCTGGGGACCACTTAAAGAGCTACAGAAGTATGATTTGGTTCTGACCTACATGCCCAATAAATTTATGTTCACTGCAGATGCACTTTATAGAGTGATGACTCCCACTTCAAAACTAAAGTAAACCTTAGAGACAGAGAGACAAGGCTACGTAGATCTGATTGTAATGTCAATTCCTGTAGCCAACAGGAAACTGCAACAAATAAGAGTTGAAATGGAGAAAGGTGAATTGTTGGGGATCCTTAAAGAAGATATAATGGAAGAGTGGCCTGAAGAAATAAGTAATTGCTGTCCAAGTATAAGAGACTATTGGAACTGCAGATATGAACTACTCCTGGGGTAATTCTGCTCCAAAACATTAGAAATTTTGCAAAATTCTGCCTATTTTATTTGTCAAAATAACACAGTGTAATCACACCAGTTTCCATTATTTTTGGTCATTTATTTCAAAATACCTGTCAGCAAGTATGTCTGTAACAATACAGACAATAAAAAAGATTCAGGAAATGTTTTTTTGTTTTTTTTGATAAATAGATTCCTTACTAGACATATTAATACAGAACTCTGAGCAATAATTCATTTAAACTACAATACAGAACCATATTTCCCACACCCCTTGGAAGCAGTGCAAAGGTTTGGGAGAGCCAGGGGTAATGGAGGAGCTGAGGAAAAGGGAAGTAATTGCTGGGAAGGAGTCTGGGTGTGAACTTGGAGGGTTTTTGGGTATGGGTAGGAGAAGTATGGAACAGGTTTTTTTGCGGGGTGGGGAGCAGGGCCGGCTCCAGCTTTTTTGCTGCCCCAAGCGGCGAAGCGAAAAAAAATAAAATAAAGATAAAGCCACGATCAGTGGCACTTCAGCAGCAGCTCTACTGTGCTGCTTCATTCTTCGGCGGCAATTCGGTGGTGGGTCCTTCACTCTGAGAGCGTGAGGTAACCTCAGCCGAATTGCCGCCAAAGACCCGGACATGCCGCCCTTTTCCATTGGCCGCTCCAAGCACCTGCTTCCTTCACTGGTGCCTGGAGCCAGCCCTGGTGGGGAGGGATTGTTAGGGAGCCTCCCCCATGCAGACCCTGGCTGATCCCTAGCCTCACCCATTCAGTAAGATACATCTGCCCCGTCCCCATGTAATCCTGCAGCTCCCTCCATTCCCATGTGTCCCTGCACCCCTCCCTGTCCTCGTGTCCCTCCACCCCCAACTCAGACTGTGTCCCTGTGCCCCCACCCAGCCACCCCATTTCATCATGTATGTCTGCACCCCTCCCTCTGTCCCCATGCAGACACCCTGCATGTGTCTCTGTACCTCTGTCCCCATGTGTCTTTGCACCCCCACTCAGCCACTTCTTCTCTCCCATCCTTATGTGTCACTGCACCCCTCCCTGTCCCTACGTGTCCTTCCACCCCCACAAAAAAACCACCACTTAGACACCCCCATGTGTCCATGCACCCCCTTCCCTTGTGTCCCTGTGCCTCCACTCAGCCACCCCTCCCCCATGTGTCCCTTCATCCCCACTCAGCCAGCCCCCTGCCCACATCCCCATGTGTCCCTGCCCCCACTCCCCCTGTCTCCATGTGTCTCTGTGACCCCATTCAGCTGGACCCCCAACCCATGTGTCCCTGCACCCCCTGTCTCCAGTGTGTCCCCATGTGGCCCTGCGCTTCCACTACCATCCAGCCCCTGCCCCAGTCTGTCCTCCCCCAGTAGCCCTTGTGAACCCATCTGTGACTCTCCAGCAGCCCATGTGCCCCGTGCTGTCAGTCCTCACATATCCCAGCTCCTGGCCTGGCTCACCAGCCTCTTCTCTACCCTATTGGCAGCTGGGGTTGGCCCAGGAGCTGCTGCTCTGTTCTGGCACCACAGCAGCCCGGGTGGGCAAAAGGCATAACTGCAACAACTTTGCAGCAGAATTTATTTTGGAGGGAAAGAATTCTGCTCGACACATAAATTATGCATGTGCGCAGTGGTGCAGAACTTCCCCATGAGTAATGAACCTATTGTGATGGGGTAATTTTCAAGTGAAACAAGGCTGTAATACCAATGAGCCTCCAGAAACAAATGCTATAGAAGATCCAGAAGGATCATCTAGGAATCGAGAAGTGCAAACAATTATTGTGAGAGGTGATGTATTGGCCGTGGATCAATCACTACATTATGACTGGAGTAGGAAACCACTTTTCATACTTGAAATAGAAGCCATGCCAACAGACAGAGCAGCTGAGACCTCACCCAGTTCCACAAAGGCCTTTTGAGAAGGTCGACTCTGACTTATTTACCTGGCAATGAAAGGACTATTTAATCTTCACATTTTATTGTTCTCTGTATCCAGAAATGTGCACACTGCACAGTAGTAATAGTAAGTCAGTGACAGCCGGCATGAAAGGAATCTGCTCCAGACATGGAATTCCTGATGACATCTTTAGCAATAAGAGGCTGCAATTTTCCAGTGCAGATTTTAAGCAATTTGCCATAGATGGGGATTTTCATCACAAAACATCAAATCCAAACAATCCCCAATAGAACAGACTTGTGGAACTGTCTGTGTGGACAGTAAAGATCCTTATGAAAAAGACTTTTGGTGGTGAGGGTGATATGCATACAGCTTTGAGTTACTGAAACACAGCTCTGGAGAATGGCACTTCTCCAGCTCAGCTGTTAATGGGAAGAAGGATCAGATCTCATTTACCAATCACTGATAACTTGTTGAAATCTCATGGCAATGAAACCATATGGAAAATGAAAAAAAATCAGAAGTGGAAGCAGAAATACTATTTTGAGAAAAGGGCGGCTCTAGGTTTTTTGCTGCCCCAAGCACGCTGGCAGGCTGCCTTCAGCAGCTTGCCTGCAGGAGGTCCCCTGTCCCATGGATTTTGCGGCATGCGTGCGGGAGGTCCGCTGGTCTTGCGGCTTCGGCGTACTCGCTGCTGAATTACCACTGAATCCATGGGACTGGCGGACCTCCTGCAGTCAAGCTGCTGAAGGCGGCCTGACTGCCACCCTCACAGGGACCAGCAGGGAGCCCCCCGCAGCTTGCCACCCCAGGCATGTGCTTGGAGCACTGGTGCCTGGAGCCACCCCTGGTGATCTCCCAAAATAACAGTATGTTGGGAATCATTAAGAAATAAATAGATAAGACAGAAAATATCATGTTGCCTCTAAATAAATCCATGGTACGCCCACATCTTGAATACTGCATGCAGATATGGCCTATCTCAAGAAAGATCTATTGTAGTGCCTAAGCCTTAATCCTGTCCTGGCACTGGCCTGTAGTGTCAAGGCTTTAACCCTCTCCTGGACAAGGGCCTATGGCACCTAGGCCTTAGCCCTGCCCCGGGCATGGTCCTATAAGGCCTAGGTCTTAACTTTTCCCTCAGGAATATCATTCCCAAATGACCTTGGATGGACTCAGAAGGGAGGTCTCTTTGGGTGCATTTCCTGCTGGTTATGCTCCCCACATATACAGAGGAGTTATATAAAATCATAAATCTTCCATCTGGAAGCTTTGCAGCATAACATGGCTTTAATGCTCAGAATCCAGAACGAGGACCTAAAAGAGAAAGAGACAAAGCAGGCTGCTCCCTCAGTCTGAGAGGCCCAGGTCACCCCACTTTTCTCTAGCCTGCTCTGTGTAGAGCTGCCTGCTGGACCCAGATCACACACTTCACTACAGAGCCCCCTGCCTGCCAGCAGGACCAGGAAAACCCCCATTTACAGCTACAATTTACAATTCCAGTACAGTTTTCAATGCACCAGGAACATAATGGGTGGACTTAGAGGGAGCTGGAAGTTAAACAGAAATAGATTCACAGATGTGAAGGCCAGAAGAGCCCATTGAGTCCATCCAGTCTGACTATGTCTACACAGGCCGGAGAATTGGTGGGAGAATGTCTGAGGCTCTAAGCAGAGCTGAGACGGCCCCTGCTGACCCCCACATTGTATCTTGTTGTAATGTCTACTGATGTGATGGTCTCCTGTTGATGTAAGGGGAGAGGGAACAGATATCTGACAGCGTCCTCTGGTGTCTGTCACAGCCACTGCCAGCCCCGTCCCTGTCACTTGGCAGCATCACTTACACAGGTGGGTGACTTCTGGCCAGGCTGACCTGTCGAAAGGTGCCCAGATGTCACCCACTGGCCAGGGTATGAGACGAGCCCCTCTGGGCCTGATCCACGCAGCATGTGAGTCTGTCACAGCCCCAGCTGCACAGCCTGGCTCTTTAGCTCATCCTGTAGAGCCGCATGCTGTGAGCTGTGGAGAGCCCTGGGTCAGGCATCTGCTGCGTTATCCCAGGTGGAGGCAGGCACAGAGCCAGGCCCCTTCTGCAGGGGGGACAGCGGTGTGGGTACCACTGGGGTTACCTCGGAAGTGGCCCTGCTCTGCTGCAGGCTTCCCCTGCACTGGTGGGGGTCGGGTCAGACACTGGATGGGGCATGTTCCCTGCACTGCGGGCCCCTCACACAGTCTGGGGAGTGTTAACCGTCCCTGCTCTCTCCTTGCAGGTCCCGACCCAGGGTGTCCCCATGGCGACGTGGTGGCGGCTCTGTGTGTGCAGCCTGGGGATCCTCCTCCTGGCGCCATGTTCTCTCTCTGGTAACAACATTTGAATCCCAATTATTGCCCTCCCTGTCCCCCATGTACACTGCCCCCTGCAGGGCTGGGGTAGGGGGATCTGAGGCCCAGCCACCCTCACCCCCGGGGGTCCAGGCCCAAGAGGCTGTGGGGTGGGGATGACGTTGAGGTGACTGGGGCATGTCCTAGCTCTGGGTGGCAGGATTGTTGGATCTTGCAGCAAGTCGCAGGCTCCTGTTGCCCCTGAGAGAGGTTCCCAGAGCCCCCAGACACTAATTCCTTCCTGTACCACCATGGCACCCGAAGGCACCAGGATGCCAGACCTGCCCCACTGGGAACCTGGATTCTCATGCCTGCAAGGCTGAGATCTTCCCAGCTGCCTGAGGGATGGGGGTGCCCAGTTCCCATTACGATGAATGGAAGCTGCAGCATTACCTACTCCAACCCTTCAGCCACCATGAGTCAGGAATCAATAATCAGGAAACTGGCTAAAAACTCATCAGATTTTTAAAAAAATAACCCACCTTTTGGGGTCTTCTTGTTTCCTTTGTTTTTTGAGCTTTCCATCACACTTGGGTCACATTTTCAAGCTTTTCTCTGCAACCAATAGAGCTAGAAACTGATTTTTGTTTTAAATGAAAGCTGAGATTCTCACAGAATCACATGACTCCAGGAGCTGGGGCTTTATGAAAAACACATAGTATCTCAAGGGTAGGCACCCTCTCCTCTTTCTGCTCATTCAGTCTGCTCCTGGGGTTGTCTATTGCAGAGAAGTTCTCCCTGGCTGGCTCCCCGCACCCCGTGGTGGGGGTAGTTGGCCAGGATGTGGTGTTACCCTGCCAGCTCTCACCCCCGGCTCGGCTTCTCGGCATGGAAGTGCTGTGGAGGAAAATTGAACCAGGATTTGTCGTGATTCGCGAGTACTTGGAGGAAGGTACCAAGGACCTGCCAGGGGAGGGTTACCAGACCCGGACAGAGCTGTTCCCACAGGAGTTCAGCAGTGGGAACGTCTCCCTGAAGCTGAAACGGCTCCAAGTGGCAGATGCTGGGACATACCAGTGCCTTGTGAGGAACCTAGAGTGGACCCAGGAAGCCAGCACTGATTTACGGGTCACAGGTGAGACACTGCACTGAGGGGCACTGTGTCTGGGCAGCCAGAGCCTCCTCTGCCACGGGGGTGGGGGTGCCCCAGCACTGAACCCACACTGCTATAGGGTCCTGTGCTGCATGGAGCTCTGTGCAGGACTCAGTAGGGAGCACTTTCCCCTCGCACTCAGCCCTGACCCCACTGTGGTGCTAGCTGGGTCAGTGCTTCATTAAACAACCTCTTTTCAGTGAGACATGAAGCTACAGCCCTCAGCTCTCATGCTCATTGTGGTGCTGTTTGAGGGAGTGGGGCCTGTCGGAGAAAAACTTAGTTCTCACTTTTTGGTTGGGTGCAGCAGAGTCAGATTCTTTATTTTCTCTTTACAATTGTATTGAGGGAGGGAGTGCCCTAGGACACAGGGTTGCCCCAGTCCCAGGTCTCTCCATAGGTAAACAATTCCAGCAAGCATTTATGCTTTTGTTCCAGACAATAATAAGCAAAAGCTGCATTTTGTTTATACATAGGCCATCTTGATATCTTATTTTTCTCACTTCTATTTAGACGCCAGTCTACATTCCTCATTATCGACACAAGGTCGCAACAACTTCTCACACAGTTCTTTCCCACTTGCCTCACACAATCCTCGCTTCTACAAATGTCACATTAGTAGGGTTATAACTAGCCTAACTCTTGCTAACAGAGACTGTCATGCATTAAGATCCCCTACAAATCCCTGTCAGTTCTTTCTCTACTTCCACAGGCCTTTATCTCCATGTTCTGCCCAGATCCCAGTTCAGGTGATAATTATGGTCGGCTCAGGGCTGCCCGGAGGGGGGGGCAAGTGGGGCAATTTGCCCCAGGCCCTGAGCCCCGCAGGCGCCCCCACGAGAGTTTTTCATGGCCCCTGGAGCGGGGTCCTTCACTCGTTCCAGGGGCCCTGGAAAACTGTAGCCCAGGCCCCGGAGCTTCTTCCGCTCCCGGTCTTCGCCGGTGGGGGGTCCTTCCTCCAGGGCGGAAGGACCCCCCACTAGCGAATTATCGCCGAATCGGGACCCTCCATCGAAGTGCAGCCGGGTCTCAGGCGGTAATTCGGCAGCGGGGGTGGGGGGGTGGGGTGTCCTTCCGTTCCGGGACCCGCTGCGGAAGTGCCCCCTGCCTTCAAATTACCACCGAAAACCTGGCTGCACTTCACCGGCAGTCCCGCTTTGGCGGTAATTCGGCAGTGGGGGGCCCTGCTGCGGGTCTTCGGGGCACTTCGGCGGCGGGTCCTGGAGCGAAAGGACCCCCCGCTGCCGAAATACCGCCGAAGTGGGGGCCCCCACCACTGAAGACCCCAGGCCCCTGGAATCCTCTGGGTGGCCCTGAGTCAGCTTCCCTGAAACTCCCCCTGCAGTGTCCAAGGGCTGGGATATTGTTTGTTATTCCCTGTGCACTGACCCCGTGTTCAGTGCTGCATAAGGGCAGTGGAAGGGACAGTCTCTGGCCATCGAGTTCACTGAGTATCCTATCCCCAGACAATACAGTTCAGAAACATCAAGCCCCAGGTGAGGGGCCTTCCTGTGATAACACAGAGCACTGAGATTGTTTTAAATCATCTCCCATTTTCAGTGGCTCCTAGTCCAAAGGAGACATGTGCTTTTAGAGAGAGATTGAAATGAGGGGAGGGTGGTTGTGTGTACCACTGGGAGAGGGAAATCTAAGCATGAGGGGTGGCTTGGCCTGGGGCATCATTACCAGTGTGTGAGAAGGACACCAGAGGGGACAGTTATTAGAAGGGTGGCATAGGAGGAGTCGTAGCAGTGATGTAGGCAGGGTCACCATCCCTCACCTTCTGCTCCGTACCAAAGTGCAGTGATCCTGACAGCTGTTGGGCTGCACCCCAGATGTAGCTGCATTTCAGCAGCGGGTGCTGTGATCTCTTTGTAGCTGTATAAGCCTGCACCTTCCTCTGTGAGCCTGCAAGGCACAGTGCTCTATGAAAATGCAAGATTATATTATTTAATGGCCCCAGCTCTCAGGATGAGGGATCCCAGGGAGTCTTTGCACATACAGGAATGGAGCTTTCCAGCCACAGCTCCCTATACCCAGCAGTAGCTGGGGAATCACATGGTGTTACCAAAGACACAATTTCCTGATACACACACCCTCTGTCTCTCCCTGTAGCTGTGGCTCCAGTGTTCATTGACGTGCTGGGCCCCCAGGACCAGGGGATTGGACTGGCCTGTAGATCCACAGGCTGGTTCCCCAAACCTGAACTCCAGTGGGTTGGAAAGAAAGGGCAGAACCTGTCAATGGAGATTGTGACCGACTTGACTCAGGACAGGGAGAACCTGTATAGTGTTGTGAGTTACGTCACTGTCACAGAAGGGGAAGACAATGGAGACATCAGCTGCATAGTGTGGAATGGCCTGCTTGAGACCGAGAGACAATCGGCCATTCACCTCTCAGGTGAGTCCATCTTTGCAGAAGGGGTTGTTGTTAGTGCTGTGGAGAACTATTAAAGTTGCTAAGTGGTTCCTGCTGCTAGTGTTGCTGTTCTGGAAGCTCCGATGCCAGCTGCAGCAGCAGACGGTGCAGCATGTTAATTCAGCAGACCCTGATGTTATTCATAAGAAAGATAACAGGCTCAGTTCAGTGGCGATGGCACTCAGCCTGGTTTATTGTGGACAAAGCCTAGAGCCCCATAGGAGCCACAGTTACACTAACACACGTCTGCCTGCGACAAGGTACCCACTCAGCCTGTGCACCAGGATGCTGTCCCCTCAGCTGAACAAAGATGCCTCACTTATGACGTCTCCTTTTATACACTGATACAAGCAAGTTACGTATTACATTCCAGATGTTGTTAGTTATCACCCCTATCCTTGTACCTGCCAGCAGGAACAAAATATCCTCATCCATTAACCTCTCATCCCATCCTTATCCTACAAGGGGTCGGTGTGTTCCTGTACCATATCTTAGGAATGTGTTTACATAGTTACTTGAGAGATCTGTGTGTTTTTGTACTATCCTCTTGAGCCAGGAATGTGCTTACCTGGTGCTAGCTAGTAGCTGGCGTATTGTTATTTTTTCAAGGCCAGGCCTACTCTGGTTCACAGCCTTTGGTTCACACTTTTAGTTATAGCTTGGGCTCCAACAAGGGCTACAGGGGTCACCACAGGAGTGCGGGGCCTGGAATTGCACTCAGCTAGCGCCTCTTTCTGGTACTGAGACAGAAAATGTCCTTCTAACCTAATTTGTGGTGCCGTTAGTGACGGAGGTTTCTGTGATCTGGACAAACTGCCTGTCAGGAGCTAGGGCTGAGTCTTGTGAAATGAGCTTGATATTGTTCTTTGAGGAGATGTTGCATTTGGTTGATAAAGGTAACATGCCCTTCAGTCCTGGGAATTTCTGAGGATCTCTGAGCCAGAACTCAGCTGTCAAGCCACGTGGCAAACCCCGTTCTCCAGTTCCAGGATGGGACCTTGCTCCTCACACACTGTGCTCTCTGTTTGCCAGGTGACGCCTTCCCCCATGTTTCTCCTTGGCGGGCTGCATTCTGGGTGATTTTCACTCTGTTTCTCATTGCTGCTGGAGCTTGTGCATATCTTGGATACGCAGGTAATGGGAATGTGTTATTTGCATGTTTAGAGCCCAGCCCTAGAGGGTACTGGGGTGGGGCCTGGGAGAGTCTTATTGTTCAGATATTTACCCTCTGTTGATTTTAGGAAATAAACCAAACAGTCACACCAGGGTCCCCAGCCCCACCTGTATTAGTGTATTGCTCAGTGTTTCCCCTTCCTTCCCTGTCTCACTGCAATACCTGATTCTCTGTCTCACAGCGAAGCAAAAGGCCTCTGAGAAGAAACGCTCTGAAGAGGAAGCGCGATTATTTTATGGTAGGTCTCCTGCTCTATCTCTTATTGTGTCTATTGAGATGCATGAGCTTGGTGACTGCTTGGCATTACCTATGGGCTCAGTGCAATGAAAGGGATGGAGCCAGGTGGTCTTTGCCTAGTCGTTCCTCATCTCCCCCATGTTCTCACACACACTGATGGTAACAGGTTGCTAAATATGTATTTTGCAGCAGATACCCAAGGGTCTGTGCTTGTGAGATTCCCTGCATGTGGGGGCAGCATGGAAATGGTTTGCAATGACAATTCTGGGTCAGATTCTGTCCCACTCACCCTCAGCAGTTGCTTAGTGATTCTATTCTCCTTAAAGGAAATGACACTGGAAGGTCAATGACGCTCTGTGAAATGATTCCATCCCTGTGACTGTCGAATGCACAGGACACAGAGAGGGTGTTTAATCACTGGAACAAGCTCCCCAGGGCAGTGGGGAATTCTCCATCTCCTGATGGCATCAGAGCCAGACTGGGCACCTTTCTGGAAGCTGCTGTAGCTAAACCTGAATTATTGGCTCAGTGTGGGGGGAAATGGGTGGGATTCTCTGGCCTGTGATACACAGCAGGTAAGAGGAGATGAACTAATTGATCTGCTTGGCCTGAAACTCTATGAATCGAGCAATAGACACAGCAGCACCACGTGTTTAATTTATTCCACTCTGAACTTTTCAGTATTTAAGAACAATATAGGTTTTCATTGTGGTAGTGCTGAGTGGTGCTGACCCATTCTGCTGGGCATTACGCACACACGCAGGGAAATTCAGATGAAAAGTGCAGAGAATGGATACAACATGCCAGCGTGCTGGCTGGGGTTCTCACGGCAATCACAGCATGGAAGAGCCCTGAGGATCCTCCTCTTTCATCTCCTTTGCCCTCTGCCATGGCCCCTTGTCACCACCATTCCTCCAGCTGGGGAAGGCTGGACAGGACTCCCCTAGCAATCAGTGCTGTTCTGTAACTAGCCAGAGGGGTCGCTGTGGAGTAACTGACCCTGCCCCATGGTTCTACCGGCCCTGCTGCACCAGCTCAAGGCTTGCGCCACACACAGCCCTAATGCAACAGTTTAACTCAAGGAGTGTTTTGTAACCTAATTAGTTATACTCATGTAAGATTGTGTGTAGAAAAGGGCTAAGGAGTGAGAGACTCCCCCAGGTCTCCTGCCTGTTGGTGCATATCACTAACCGCCAGCCCTGCTCCTGTCAAACTGCCGGCTCCTGCACTGGGGCTGGGAGTGCGGGTGTGGGGTGTCTGTGACTAACCCCAGTCATTAGGCAGCGTACAGCACCACCCAGTGTGTGTCTCTTTTCTCTTCCCCATTTCAGAGCCTGCAAGGACTGAGAAGACAACCTTGGAATCAGGTATTTTGCTAAACCCCTAGTGAACGTGTGTCTGCGCTTTCACACTATAATGAGATGGGAAAATCACCACATGCGCTGTATGGACTTCAGTCACCTTCATGATCATCTCCCCCCTGCTCTGGAAACAAACACTGCAGAGTTTGTAGCTCACATTTCAGTATCATCTCCAACAACAGAGACTGAATTTCATGCACATGGAATGGTGGGCCTCAGGCTACGTCCACACTGCCCAATGGTTCAGATTACAGGGGTGTGACTAGGAATATGCACCAATGTGCTGCCCTGTAACGACCCTATGTGGATGCCTTGGCTATGAACTAAAAGGTTCTTAGCTAGAAATGTAACGAAGGCCTAACTGAAGCGAGATGGGTGAGTGCGCACCAGCAGCATCCACACGTGACAGTCCCAGCGTAGCACTTTCGTGCATGCTGCAAATCACACCCCCGTAGGCTGTGTTGCCCAGGGTCATGAATCCAAAGTGGTCGTAACTTAACTGTTTCACTCCAGGTGGTGTCAGGAATAAATCAATGGGAACATAGCACTTCCAGCCAGGGCTGCTGAAAGCGGGTTTGGGCCCTGGTGAAAAAAAATTTCCGGGCCCCCCAGCAAGGGCAGACTGGCTAAACAGGGCTGACAAGGGAGTGGGGGGGGAGAAGCCATGGAAACCGGGCCTCGATAACTGGTATCAGCTCCGCCCCCCCACCAATCGGCCCTGCTTCCAGCTGATAGAATCACTTATTTGTATCAAGCTTTCAAGTGTGCTCTTATCTAAAATGACTATTAGATTTAAGCACACACAAACATAGGTTTAACATCCCAAATAATTACCTACAATCTGAGATGGTATTGAGTAATTAACAGAAGGATGATGGCCAGTTGCTTCCAAGCCAGAGAGTAGGGTGTCAGGAAAAAGTCTTTCAGGGCTTGGCTACACTTACGGTTTGCAGCGCTGGTAGTTTGCAGCGCTGGTCATCCAGCTGTGTAGGAGCAGCACTGGTGTGTGGCCACACTCACAGCTACCAGCGCTGGTGTGTGGCCACATTTGCAGCGCTGTTGGGAGTGCTGCATTATGGGCAGCTATCCCAGCATTCAAGTGGCAACAACGTGCTTTTCAAAAGAGGGGGGTGGAGGGTGGTGTACTGTGACAGGGAGCGGGGAAGAGAGAGAGAGAGTGGATTTTTGGAGCCAACACTGTGTGTTAGTTTCCTGGATTGAAAAATCACAAAATGTTCACGAGCCCTTAGTCTTAACTCTTAATTGCAAACAGCCTGCCTCCAACACGGACTCCCCGCTGTTTCACTCACTCCCTGTGGTGTACTGTGACAGGGAGCGGGGAAGAGAGAGAGAGTGGATTTTTGGAGCCAACAGTTTAGCTTCCTGGATTGAAAAATCACAAAATGTTTGCGAACCCTTGGTCTTAATTGCAAACAGCCTGCCTCCAACGCTGTTTCTCTGTCAAGCAAACATTCACTCCCTGCCTCTCATTTGATCGTTCACAGCCAGGTACAGATAGCTCCTGTTTGCTGTGATCAGTGTTTGTTTTTTAGATAAGCAGTTCAACGGAGCTCCGATCGGAGTTCACAACAAAACAAAGAGAGGCTGCATAACAAAACAAAGAGAGTAATTTAGTTAAAAGCTTTCTGGGATATCTCCTTATTCCCCGGAGGCCAATAAAAGCACTGGTGTGTGTCCACACTTGATGAGCAGCGCTGGATCACCAGCGCTGCAATCGCTACACCCCAACCTGGCCAGGTGTACAGCCAGCGCTGCAGCCAGGGAGTTGCAGTGCTGGATGTGCCTTGCAGGTGTGGACAGTTACTAATTGCAGCGCTGGAAAGCCTCTACCAGCGCTGCAACTTGCAAGTGTAGCCAAGCCCTCAGTATAACTTCAGAGAACTGTTCCAAAATACCCTGTATTACAGTGGTAGGCAACCTATGGCACGCGTGCCGAAGGCGGTATGCGAGCTTATTTTCAGTGGCACTCGCACTGCCCAGGTCCTGGCCACCAGTCCAGGAGGCTCTGCATTTTAATTTAATTTTAAATGAAGCTTCTTAAACATTTTAAAAACTTTCTTTACTTTACATACAACAATAGTTTAGTTATATATTATAGACTTAGAGAAAGAGACCTTCTAAAAACATTAAAATGTATTACCGGCATGCAAAACCTTAAACTAGAGTGAATAAATGGACACAGCACACCACTTCTGAAAGGTTGCCGACCCCTGCTCTATTATCTAGTCTTTTTATACACAGCTCCTAGTGACCCCATTGATCATCACTGCTCCTCACTTCAATAAACTACTTATCACTAAAACATTCCTAACAATCTTAGCCATAAGAAGCTTCTGTATCAAAGATGCCCAAACTTGAGGTCTCCATCCACTTATTTTATTTCAGTCCCATAGTTTGTGGACTCTTTCCTCCGCTCCTCCCTTTCTAATTAGCAGAAACCACAAGCCTGCAGCTAGTATTTGACCTTGCCTCCAAAAGCCCTGCTTGTCCAAATTAACTCTTAACTATGTGGTGTTCTGTTTTATTAATTCCTGGTGGCTGAATGCACACTCTGTGGCTGTGACTAGCTTAGTCAAATTCTGGGGTAACACACTCCTCAATTCCAGGGTAACAGCCGAACAATGGGGCTCTGTAGACAAAACCTTAGTCAGGGGCTGGACAAACTTCCTCCATGCAGGACTGTGGATTTGTCTCAGTTCTGAACTGCAAAATCGCTGCTATGCCAATGCTGGACTCCACAGCCCTGTCCTCTTCCCCCTCCCGCCGAGGCTAAGCCTTGGCTGCGAATGAACACAGACTCTGTGTATGGGCCCTGTGAGGTGCATTCTGATGGGCCCCACCACCCACATTGTTCTCACAAGAGCTGGGCCAGAACCTGACCCCACATCTGTAGGGGTGGGCAGTAAATCCAGTGCCACACAGTGCCACGGAGCTGTTCCCAAGTTAAGCTCCTGCCAGCCACTGACCCTAGAGTTACACACTTGTGCAAATCAGCACCACAAAGGGATTGCATGGATCAGAAATAGGAAGTCTGAGTCTGGGTGACACACTGCAGCAGTGCAGGCCTCCCTCTAAGTGACACATGTTCTGGCAGTGCTGTCAGTGGGGGAGGGTGGGGGGTGATGCCCCCAGGGGCCATTTGTGGGCTCTGTTTAGGTGCTGCTCTGGGACCGTGTCTGTTGTTCATTCACAACAGTTTTGTCTGACGTTTCCTGCCAGCTCTGAGACCCTTGGTGCATTGGGTCTGTCTACACTATAGGAGGAAGCAAGCTTCCCAGTGCGGGTAGCCAGACACATGCTGGGTACTGAGGGTGGGGGTGGCTCAGCATTGCTACTCGAGTGTGTTCCTGAGGGTCTGAGTGGGTTTGTACTTGAGCAGCCAACCCAAGCTGCTGCACCTGCTCCCCACAGCTACCCGGCTACTTTTAGTGCTCTGGCTCAAGCAGAACTAGCGTGTGTCTGCCTGTCCAAACTGGGAAGCTCACTCCCAGCTTCAGTGTAGACATACGCAGAGTTTGGAACTGCCCCATGTCACTCTGCTCAGAATAACCAAGGTGAACCCACGATGGTCTCCTTCTCTTCTCTCCCCAGAGTGCCAGGAGCTGCGTGAGAAGCTTGGTAAGTTCATCCACCTCCCCATTAGAGCCCCTAGGCAGAGGATCCCAGCCACACATGGTGCTGAGAAGATACCAGACACCGCAGGGCAGGGCTGAGTGAACAATTTGGGCCAAAATCAAAGTCATATTAGAGTCACCCCAGTCCCAGTGCAGCACTGTGAGTTCTCTGCAGCAGACACAGGGTCACCTCCTCTCATGTCTGGATAGACAGACAGGTGTTACCTGGCCTTTGACAATACAATGCCAATCACATTGTTCTGATGCAGGAGAAGGGGATTAGCCACTTTCTATAGATGACTGCAGCAGTGCAGGCTGTCCTTTCCCAGAACATGGAGATGAGCAAGAGACCAGATTCACGCTCACATTTCCATGTGTTGTTGCCAAGACTGGACCCCAGATCTGAGCTCTAATCCTCTCCAGGTCTATCTATGCCCCGGTTACACCTGGAGTGTGTAGCTTTGATGCTCCAAAGGGTTATTAGTAATTCTCTTTAGACGGAAGGTTTGAGAATGTCAGAGCTGCACAGATCCAGACATGCACGTTCCATCTAAATTAAATGTTTTGCAAATCCCAGCCTGCTTTTTATCCTGTCAGTGTCCCTTCAAAATCCCCCAGTCTACTGGGGGCCTCAACAACCAAACAGCAGCTTCTTACAGGCCTGGATTGCGCTCTGGTGACACTGGTGTCAATCCAGATTCGCCCCAGTGAAGCATCTGGAGTTATGGATTTACAGCAGTGTCTCTGAGAGCAACATTTGCTCCAGTCCCAGACACTAAGACACAATATGACGGCATCACTGAGAGCTGGTCGTTGCTGTCAGCATCTGGGGTGAAAGGGCCTGTCTCTCACTTCACACAGCCGGGACATTTCTCCTTCAGCTGTGAGGGCCCATGAACCACTTGTAAAGTAATCACACGGTCACACAGCAGGTCCCAGAACTGAGCCTTCTGCCTAAATGACAGGGAATAATTCTGTCTCTTTCCATTTCAGACAGGGCAGTCACACAGCTAGGTAAGAAAACATGTTTCTATGTCACATTTCACATCACGCGATTCCTTTCTATTTGCCAATAACCCCTCTCCCAGAACGGTGTCTCCTGTGGGAGCGAATTCCCCACGTTGCCCCTGACCAGGTTTGTTCCTCTTTCCTTGCAGAGTTCAGGAGGGCTCGGAGCTACATGGGTGAGTGGGGCTGCGAGGGGCTGAGCAGACGCTACGCTGGGGTTAGTGGTATTGGCATTACGTAGCTGAGCTGTCAGAGGTGTGGAGTCCCCAGGGGGCAGGTGGGGCAGGGCGGACGCTGTCTGCAGAGCCGTGGGGATGGATGCCATGTATGGTCCCTGACCATGTATGGTCGCTGCCCTGAGCTGTAAGTCTCACCCCTGGGCAGCTCCCTCGCAATCCTCCCTCACTCAGTCCTGATACCCCTCCATCTCTCATTGACCCATCAGGGATGATCCATCCCTACCCTGTCATCTGCCCCTACAGCCCCACTCAGCCCTCCCTCCGTAACCTGCAGTCTTCCCCACTGGGCACCCTCCATGGCCCCCTGGAGCCCAAACACCTCCTAGGGACAGATCCTGTGCAGAGGGGAGTGAGAGGAGCAAGGAGCCCAACCCCCCCACTCCAGATCCCTTCACGTCCCCACCAGCTCAGGGCCAGGCCCAGCCACAGCCCTGGAGCTCCCGGCCAGATCCAGGCTTGCGGTGCCAGTCCAACCAGTCACCTCAACCCTTAACACTCTGTCATTCCCTCCGGCTGTGCCGGCTGGAATCTCTCCTGTGGGATCGGAGGGTCCCTGGCTGACCCATGGCTAATGGGGTTATTCTGTTTTTTCCCCCAGTCCACATCACCCTGGATCCAGATTACAAACACCCCGAACTCACCATGTCTGCGGATGGCAGAACAGTCCAGCACAAGCCCGCATCCCTAGGGCCAGCTGCCCCCTCTGCGGCCCTGATCGCTGTGGGGAGGGAGGGGTTTGTGTCCAGGAGGGATCATGGTGGGGAGGGCAGGATTTGCAGGGGGTACTGGGAGGTGGAGGTGGGGGACAGCCTGGACTGGGAGCTGGGGGTGCTGAGTGAGTCTGTGAGGGACAGAATGAGGCAGGAGAGACTGGAGAGACTCCCTGTTGGGGGGTGCTGGGCTCTGGGGAGATCTGGGGGGCTGTATCACCCCGGAGAGGCCGACATTGTGATCCAGAGCTGGGGTGTGACACCGACAGTGGTTGGGGTGTATCTGGATCTAGAAGGGGGAAGTCTCTCATTCTATAGTGTCAGTTCAATGGCCCTTATCCTGGAGATTCCTGTGGAAGGTTCTGAGAGATTGTTCCCCTTCCTCAGCCCTGGTCACGCTGTGGGGAGGGACCTGGGAAAACCCCTCAGCATCTGCGCCCCCAGCGACTGGGATTTCCACCAGGAATTAATGGTTAGTGGGTCTGTTAGTCAGGGAGATCGAGGGGCAGGAAACAACACAGAGACACCTGCAACAGGAGAAACAGCCCCAGCGCCTGGAGACAAGCAAGTGAAAGAAAACAGCGCAGGGCCACCTGCAACAGGAGAAACAGCCCCAGCGCCTGCAGACAAGCAAGTGAAAGAAAACAGCGCAGGGCCACCTGAAACAGAAGAAACAGCCCCAGCGCCTGCAGACAAGCAAATGAAAGAAAACAGCACAGGGCAAACTGTGATAGAAACTTTCCAAAACTTCCTGCCCACCAGCTTGATTCCCAATTGGATGATGGGGAATAAAATAGAGCAGGAGCATCCACAACTGGAACCAGCCCCCACAGAGAAGGGGGAAAAGAAACATCAACGCTCCGAGGTCTGAACCCCTCCCATGAGGCAAAGGGAATCATGCGAGAAAAATGCTCAGAACTTGACTCCCGAAGGGTCTCTGGAGCTGACTCTTGTTCCAGGGATACCAGGGCCAGGAAATACGATGGGGGAATCAGACCCAAACGCCGACACCTGGGAAAGAACCTCGCCCCACAGGGAACGTGGGGAAATGGCGACACATCAGATGTTTCCTCCCCCTGAACTCAAAGGAAAACAGCAGTGATTTGTGATAACACTTTGACCTAACCAACCCCGAGTTGCATCGGAATGTGCTGATTGGAGGGAACTGCAGTAACGCGACTGTTAAATGTAGGAAATTCAATACACACTGGTTGGGGGATGCAGAGGGGAAGGGTCTCGCAGGGGCACTGACTCATTCCCATTGCAGACACACACGCTGCTCCTGCCAGCCTCTAGCACTGGGCCAGATTGAGGCAGGGGCTTTAGGGACTGCAGCCTGGGCCCCGCAAAAATAAATCACAGGCAGCGATCTCCTGGGCACTCAGGCTGCCTGCCCTTGCCCCACGCCGCTCCCAGAAGCAGCTGGCTGCTGGCACATCTCTGCGGCCCCTGGCTGCATGCGCTGCCCCCGCCCCCAGCACCATCTCCGCAGCTCCCATTGGCCAGGGTGGTGCTTGCGGGCGCGGGAAGTGCAGATGTGCCAGCAGCCAGACACTTCTGGGAGCAGGGTGGGGCTATGGCAGTCAGACAGCCTGCCTGAACCCTGCCACACCGCCAGCTGGGAGCCACCTGTGGTAAGCGCCTCCCAGCTGGAGCCTACACATCACAGCTGCTCCCAAACCCCAACCCCCTGCCCCAGGTAAGAATCCCCCTTCTGCACCCAAACTCCCTCCCAGACCCCACGCCCCTTCCTGTACCCCAGTCCCCTGCCCCAGCCCACTCCTGCACCAAACTCCCACCCAGGGGCGGCTCTAGGAATTTGGCCGCCCCAAGCACAGCGGCACGCCGCAGGGGGCGCGCTGCCGGTCGCCGGTCCCGTGGCTCCGGGGGACCTCTTGCAGACGTGCCTGCGGAGGGTCCGCTGGTCCCGCGGCTCCGGTGGAGCATCCGCAGGTATGCCTGCGGGAGGTCCACCGGAGCCACGAGACCACCGCACCCTCCGCAGGCATGACTGTGAAGATCCGCCGGAGCCGCCTGCCGCCCTCCTGGCAAAATGCCGCCCCAAGCGGGCGTTTGGCGTGCTGGGGTCTGGAGCCGGCCCTGCTCCCACCCAGACCCCATGCCCCCTCCTGCACCCCAGTCCTCTGCCCCAGCCCACTCCTGCATCAAATTCTCTCCCAGGAAAAAGGCTTGTATATCGGGGCCCCACAAAATCTAATCGCCCCGGGCCCACAGGATAGTTAATACGGCTCTGCTCAGGCAGCACGAGTAGGTGACAGGATCAGGCCCTCTGTTGTCAGACTGGGTTGTGATAGCCTCACACTGAGCAGCACCCCAGCAGCACCCCAGGGCTGAACCCCCCCCCCTCAACCACCGGAGCCCTCCCCTGGGCTCTGGCAGGGCTGGCTGGTCTCACTGGGAGCAGGGATGATGGACAATGCTGCAGAAGCTTCTCGTGGAACAAGGACATGGGGAAGTTCAGATGCTGTTGGAAGTTGTAACGAAGGGGGCTGGGGTGCAGGAGGGGAACAGGCTGCCAGCTGCAGCATTGCCAAGTCTCCTAGTATTTGCTGTTCCCTTAAAGCCCCAGCTCCTAGAGTCCTGGGATTGCGGGAGAATCTCAGCTTTGGTTTAAAGCAAATAAACAGTAAGTTTCTAGCCTATGGCTGTGGTGTGGAGCTGTAAAGTGTGATCCCAATGTCCCTGTGTGCTGTGTCTGGCTTTACTGCTGGGTGTGCTGCATTTAAACCCTAGGGCCTGGCAGTCAGTTTATTGCAGGTCGTGATGGGATCCAGCAGCGCATGGTGGGTGGGGAGCCCTGGGCAGCGCCGCCCACAAATGCTGAGTCTGCGCTTGGTAAAAGGTACGATGAGCCAGCTGGGCCCAGACAGCGCTCTCAGTGTCAGATCCCAGTGGAGACAAGGCCGCCGTGGGCATTTCACCTCCCTGTAGCTGGTGGAGGGGAACCCCAGGGACGTGTTAATGGTGTGAAAACACATACCTCATAGCACAGGAAATAAGCCCCAGCCTGGCACACTCTGTTCTGGCTACGCCCAGCCCCGGAGGTGTTTTGCCAGGCACTGAAGAGGAATTGCCTGAGCTGGGTCATTCTGAGCTTTCAGGAACTGCAGCCAAAACCCAGCAACCAGAGGGACAAAATGAAACCAGTGCGAGCTAGAGGTATTTGCAGGAGTAATGGGGCCATTCCTGGAGCCCCAGAGATCCCTCCAGGCCCCATTTCCACTTTACTCTCTCTTCCTCCAGCCCCTTCCAGGCCAGATCCACCCTCCAAGGCGAACTCCTTCCAGGCCTCATCATCGCTGTATGGCCCATATCCAAGGTCACCCATGCATATCCCAGGCACTGCCCCATGGGGGCTCATGGGTAGAGCTGTTACAAAGGCTGGGCCATGCATTCGACGAAGTGGGTATTCACCCACGAAAGCTCATGCTCCAATACGTCTGTTAGTCTACAAGGTGCCACAGGACTCTTTGTCGCTTTTACAGATCCAGACTAACACGGCTACCCCTCTGATACTTTACAAAGGCTTTGTTGCAGGAATGTCCTTGCTGAAAAGTGGGGGATTCTCAGAAATGGGGGGGGGTGTCTTTGGGGTTGATTCGGGTTTTGAAAACAAAAATGTCTGGAAATTTCAGGTTTTGTTTCTCCTCCTTGTTCTCATTTTCAGGGCTGAAGGCAGCTGCAGCAGTGAGGCCAAGGGGGCTGGGTTCCCTCTGTGTGACAGGTCCCCTCCAGCTCCCTAGTCCTGCCGGTCACATGCCTCTGGGGTGGCTCCATGGCTCTGTGCTGCCATTATGGGGGAGGGGAGATGAAGCATATGAATCATCCAATGGGGCTCCTGCAGGACCTCTCCGGTCTCTGAGACTCAGCCAGTGGGAGCGCTGGGATCTCTGTATCCATCTTTCTGGGGTCTGGCCAGCACACAGCTTGGAGAGTGCATGTCCCACCAGGCCCATGTACACCTGCCCCAATCCGTGTCTACCCCCAGAACAGTAGTGTGAGTCTCCCACAGGTGTCCCAGGGCATCACAGCATCCTCTCAGCTGGAGGGGAAAAGCTTTCACAGCCCGTCAGGCCAGTGCCTGTTAACCCCTAAGAGGTCACAGGGGACCTTGTGTAGGGCCCAGGGCAGGAGGGAGGATGGCAGATTCCCCAGGGTGCTGCCATGCAGGGGTAATCCCAGTGAGCCTGTTGGGGTTAGGGATCAGCTCCTCATGGCCAGAGGGGGCCTGGTGCTTCACAGACCCCAAACACCTCATGGTTTTATCCTTTTCAGGCGCCATCACAACAGGCGATGCCCAGGGGCTTTTGGTCTGAGCCTGGTGGGACTCACTCACTTTCCCGCACTCTATGAGGGCGGCTCTGTCACTGCTCAGACCCCCGGCTCTTGGGCATCAGAACCAGGCTCCCCTGGAGAACATCAGAGACGGAGAGAACGAACCACAGAGACACTGGCTGGGCCAGAAATATCACAGTGTGAGAGCAGGTTCTTCAATCCCACATCACAGCATGTGACACCCCCCCCCCCTCGCCCCGCTGGGCTGCTAGCTTGGGGTCAGGCTGGGGAGAGCTCACTGCTGGGCCAGGAAAGAGGCGTCTGCACAGGGGACTCTGCAGATGCTCAGGGCGCTGTCAGCTCATCCTGTGGTTCCCTCCCTGCGCAGAGCAGCTGGACTGGGTGTGCAGAGAGTCGCTGAGCAGAAGCCGCTGCTCTCAGCACCAACTCTCCTCTCCCTTCCCTCTCCTGAGCAGCAGCTGGTCACTCTCTAGTCCTGCAGTGTCTGATTCTGCCCAGAGGTTGGGCCAGGGGAGAGAGGCAGGATCCAGCCCAGGATCTAGGCCCAGCAGCGGGTGGGACACTCACTCTGTGAGATCAATGAAGCCCCTGCAGCCTATTTCCCATCCAGTATCTGACACTTGCCCTGTGTTTTCGGGCCCATCCCAGCCAGGCTCTCCCCACACTGGGACACAAGCAGTCCCTGTGCATTGGCTTCCAGGGCCAGAAGGGACATTTGCTCAGCCAGTCTGACCTGGACAGCCCAGAGACTCCTCCAGCCCCCTGCACTGAGCCAATAGCTCATGTGGGACCAAAGCCTCTCCCAGGAAGGCCTCCAGCCTGGCTCTGACACCGGCAGGGATGGAGAATCCCCCCTGCCCTGGGTGGACTGTCCCAGGGTTAATCACCCGCCTGAACAGAAATTGGGGCCTATTTCTGACTGGGACGTGTCTGGCATCAGCTGGGCCCAGGCTCCCCAAGGCTCAGCCTGTTCCCAGCGTTAGAGGGGGGAGGGACGCGATGGGGGAGGGTTTGTGGGACGTGGGAGCTTTGGGTGAATAGCCCCAAGTCACTGGAGCCCTGGGCTGTGGGCTCAGTTCTGACGTAGCATTGTCAGCCCTAGAGCTCAGAGCCTGTCACCAAGGGGGGCTGGACAGGTGGGAACTGGCTGCCCCAAGCACCCCCGCGAGGGAGCAGTGTGGGGGATGGAGCCCAGCTCGCCTAACAACTGGGGATTAGACGGTGCTGCCTCCCCGGAGTCAGCAGCGTGTGGCCCCGAGTTGAGGGCTGAGAGCTCCTCAGGCAACACAAGGCCACAGCTGCTGTCCCAGCAGTGACCTCCCAGCGCTCGTGCAGGGCATGGTTCACACACGGGGGCAGGCGGTTTGGGGGCTGCCTGGCCCCACTCTGCATGGAGAAGGAGCTGCCCTTTCTCACCTGCTCCGGGTCCTTCAGCACCTGGGGCCATATTCAGGAGCCCAGCGATGCAGACGGGCACCTCGTGCGACTGACAGAGTGCCCAGGGGAGTGACGTGCCTAACTCTCATTGACTGCCAACAGGAGTCAGGTGCCTGGCCTGCCCAGGAGCGCTAGTGAATCCCACTACGCGTCTGGCTGCAGCGCTAGGTGCCTTAATACCTTTGTCACGCTGGTCCCTGGTGCAGAGAGGCAGCGTTTCCTAGTGAGCAGAGCACTGGCCTGGAAATCAGGTGTTCTGACTCCTGTTCCTGGCTCTGCTCTGCTGGGTGACCTTGAGCCAGTGATATTCCCACCTTCCCATGCCTCAGTTTCCCCATCTGTTTCCCTCTTGCGTAAAGCACTTTCACATCTCTGGATGAGCGAGGTATCATTATTGTTAAACCTTCCAGCCAGGCCAGGCCTGTGCTCCCCTCTGTTACTAAACCAGGGGAGTGTTTTTTCTGATGTATTTGATGTGTGTTTGATTCTCAGGCTTCCGGCACTAAATAAAGACGCTGTGGCTGGTGGGGTGTATGTGTACGGGACAGGAAACGGGGAGCGGTGACAATGAGACGTGAGGACAGGACGGGGCAGAGCAGAGAGGGGATGGAACATCCCTGCTGCCTCAGCCATATGGTCTTGACGGGGATTCAGATAGAGACAGCGTCTGGGTTCACAACCCAGTCCTGAGGGGCTGACGGAGACTTTGAGAAGGGAGAGGGGCCTTCTGCCCTGAGCCCTAAGACGGAGCACGGGGGAGAGGGAGGAGGTTGTGCTCTCCCCTCAGTGTAAGGAGCAGAGGGGGCAGGAGTCACTGCAGACTGTCCCCTCCCGATCCCATCAACAGCAGAAGCTGCTGGGCTGTTACCACCCTGATCCAGTCCCACCCACTGTCCTGATGATCCTGTCTCTGTGCCTCTTGCTGCCCGGTGAGTATCTGGGACCCCTGTGCTAATTCATAGAGCATTGGGAAGAAACAGAACCGAGAGCAGCCCCTGGCCCTGACCTCCAGCCTGGCTGTGACTCCCCCATTTCCCTGGGGAGCTGGTGCTGGGGGTTAATCCTTCGTACAGGGAGAAACTGCTCCCTCCTTTCTCACTGGAGTTTGCCCAGACTCTGCATCCAGCCCCTCGGTCTGGTTCTGCCTGTCTCTGCTGAACTGAGGAGCCCGTCAGTGCCTGGGGTTTCTCCCCAGGAAGGAGCTTAGACACCATGACCAGCCCAGCTGTCTGACCAGTTCCACACACGGAGCTCCCCCGGCTCTCCTGGGAGGCCTCTTCTCCAGCCCTCACAGCGTTTTTCTGGCTCTGCTCCGCACTCGCCACATTTTTCCAACAGCCTTTTGAATTGGGGCTCCCAGAACCAGGCACAGGATCCAGCCTCATCCTCATCAAGGCCACACACCGAGGGAAATCCCCTCCCTGCTCCCTGCTCCCCTCATTACACAGCCCAGGGGCGCATCAGCCCTGTTCCCCAGCGGTGCCCTGGGAGCTCATGCCAAGTTACTTGTCCCCTGGGGCCCCTAAATCCTTTCCCGAGGTCCCTGCTGTCCCAGCCCAGGCCCCAGGCTGCAGGTCTGGCCGGCGTTCCTTGTTGGGAGCTGTGACCTGGCATTTGGCTGTATCCAAACCCCTGGTGTGTCACTGGGCCCAGCTGCCGACACCACGGACATGGAGTCGGGACGGGCTGAGCTCAGGGCAGGATGCTCATGGGGCATCAGCTCAGCCTGGAGGCAGAGAGAGCAGGGAGGGCCGTTGCTATTGGGGGATGGAGTATTATCGGGGTCCAGCCCCAGGTCTCCTTCTTACTGATGGGCCAGAGACACTGAGCTTGGATCCAAGCTGGAATCCGGTTCTGGATTCCCCCAGAATTCAGGGGTTCTGGGTCTGAGGCTCGGGGTCAGACTCTTTATAGAGCCAGGCCCAAGTCACACAACTTGGATCCAACCCCAGATCTGTGTTTTTGGGAGAGGACCCAGGGGTCAGAGCTCTGCACAATACCTGGCACAGCCTCATGGAGGAGCTGGAACTGGGGCCTGTGCTCATATGGGGAGCAGAGATCCCATCAGCTCTTCAGGGTGTCTCACAGCAGGGGAGAGTCTAGCCCGGTACTGAACACGGGTCACCTTTCTGTTCCCAGCGCTGAGTCCCAGCAGCCAGGAGATCTGCTCAGCTCCCGGTAAGTCCCTCTGTCTGTGCCCAATCTACCCATGGCATTTACCCCTCTGTCTCCAAGGCATCCAGCCACACCCCTTGGGCATCTCCTTGCTCAGTGCGGTGCCAGCGGACGGGGCTGTGTGGGATCCGAGCAGGGTGAACAAGTCTCCTGACCATCCCCTCCCAGCCGTGTTGCCTCTCAGCTCTGCTCTGTCCAGGAGTCAGCATGAGACGTGGGTGAGAGAGTCACATCCACAACCCATCCCACCCCTGGGGCACTGGCCCTGCGAAGCAGAGAACGCCACGGCTCTGACCCCAAGGGATTTACCTTCCCATGGCCCCAGCTCCCCACCCCTTGCCTCTCTCCTGGCTGAACTGCCCCAGCTACGTCAGTGGGGTGCCCGCACTGGGGCCTCTTGGTCTAGGAGAGTGCGCAGCGCCAGAGAATGGCAACCCAGCCCAACCGAGCCCTTAGGCTCTTACACAACCCAAATTAACACATTTGATAAAGCTTCCGGTCACCAGAGAGAGCTTGTCCCTCCATCGGCCCAGCTGGGCTGGAATCAGAGCCAAACTCTGAGACATGGCACAGACCCACCTGCCATTTACCTCCTGCCCCACCCACAGCGCTGGGACCACCGACAGCTCTGACCCATTCCCCTTGCCAGGCACTCTCCGGGGCCCCACCCTCTACCTGAGCCAGACGTCTGCCCGGCCAGGGGACTCCATGCTGTTCCAGTGCTCCGTGTTCTCCAGGGCCCAGGCCACCCGCATCATCTTCTGTAAGGACGGGGAGGAGGTTTCATCCCGGAGGGGCATATTGCGAAAAGTCACCTACGACTATAGCCATGTGGTGTCTGGGGATAGCACCGGGAATTATTCCTGTGGGTACGAGGTCAAGTACAGCGATAACAGGGTGACCAGATCCCAGCTCAGCCCTGCCCAGCGCCTCAGTGTCACTGGTAAGGCGCACGTGAGTGTGTGCGTGTTTGTGTGTGTGTGTGTCCCATCTCAGCCCTGCCCAGCAACTCAGCGTCATGGGAAAGAGCGGTGAACGGCACAGTGAGAACAATTACATGAAAACCCCCTTAAAATCCAAATGCTGAAATTCATCCATTTTCAAAACCTGAAATCAAAAATTTATAATAAAACATCTTTGTTCAAAGCTTGTCACAGGAAACCGCCCCCGCCCCCTGCCCCATGTTTCACCCATCTCAGCTCAGACGGCTCAGTCCTGGCAGCTGGGAGATGGGAACATCATAGAAATGTCAGGCTGGAAGGGACCTCAAGAAGTCATCAAGACCAGTTCCCAGCACTGAGGCAGGGCCAAGTAAACCTAGATCATCCCTGACAGGGGTTTGTCCAACCTGTTCTTAATAACCTCTGACAATGGGGATTCTGCAACCTGCCTTGGATGCCTGTTCCGAGCTTAACTTCCATTGTCATTAGGAAGTTTTTCTTACTATGGAACCTAAACCTCCCTTGCTGCAGATTAAGTCCATTACTTCTTGTCCTACCTTCAGAGGGCACTGAGAGCAATTGATCTCCATCCTCTTTATAACAGTGCGACATGTATTTGGCGACTGTTCAAGTTCCCCCCTCAGCCTTCTTTTCCCAAGACTAAACATGCCCAGTGCTTTTAACCTTTCCTCCTAGGTCAGGTTTTCTAAACCTTTCATCATTTTTGTTGCTCTTCTCTGGACTTTCTCCAATTTGTCCACAACTTTCGTAAAGTGTCACACCCAGAACTGTACCCTGTACTCCAGCTGAGGCCTCTCCAGTGCCGAGCAGAGCGGGACAATGACCTCCTGTGTCTTACATACAACGTTAGCCCTTTTCACACCTACCTCGCGCTGCTGACTCAGATTCAGTGTGTGACCCACTCGAACCCCAGGCCCCTTTCAGCAGCACAGACACCAGCCAGGTATTGCCCATGGTGTAGTTGTGCTAGGGCAGCGTATGGGCCTGGAGTGGGGCCATGCTCTGCTCTAATCTCTTGTGTATTTATTGCCTAGGTGATGACTCCAGCAGCGGCGGTGTCGGGGGTTCAACTCCACAAGGTAAATGCTCCTGAAGCGTTTCTTTATTCTGGGGTATCTATTTAGGGAAAAGTGGGTCCTGAGCTGGGCAACCCCCAGTCTGAGTGTGATCGCCGTGACGGTGGCTCTTGTGTATTTATCGTCTAGGTGATGACTCCAGCAGCAGCAATGTTGGAAGTTCCCCCCCACTAGGTAAATGCTTCTGAAGTTCTTCTTTATTCTGGGGACTCTATTTAGGAGAAGGTGGGTCCTGGGTTGGGCAACCCCCAGTCTGAGTGTGATCGCCGTGGCGATGGATGTAGAGGAAACACACAGCCCAGCACTAGTACCCGGTTCCCAGGCAGCAACCATGTCCCAGGAACTGACTTTAGCAGAGCCCCAACCTGGCTGTTTGGCCCAGCTCCCCGCAAAGCACCTGACAATCAACAGACCAAAACCCAAAGAGTATGCCTGCAAAGGCTGCATGCAGCGCTTGTATGGCAAGGAAAAATGGTTTAGTAACAGCGTCACCTAGTGATTCCTGCTAGAGCGACACTAAGTTTATCTGTGCCTCAAGAGCTCCTGGGAACACGGAATTTCTGTCCTGTGAGAAATCCTAAATCAGGATGAAAAGTCAAAATTTCAGATTTTGCATGGAACAGAAATTCAGCAACATTTTGATTCTGAAAGACTGAAGAGCCTTGTCAAAAAGTTTTGATTTTGAAGAAACAGCATTTTCTGATGGAAAACTCATCCACTGGGTATTTGTAGACCAGCTCTGCATACGTCTCTGCATGCTGTACAGATCTCTGGCCCTCACTCAGGAAAGCTCTCAAGCGTGTGCTCAAATCCAATCATATCCAGGACAGCACCTATGTATGTGCTTAACTTTAAGCACCTGCTACAATCCTTAAAATGGCTGTTTGAAGTTAAGTTGTACCTGGGCGCTGTCTCAAATTGTGATGCTTCCCTGAAGCAGGGCAGTTCCCACAGGGATGTTTCCTGCCTTGAGGAGCTCACCCTGAGAGCTGGGGGAAAATCCAGATTTGTTGCCACAAAAAATTGTGAAGAAAACTATTTCATTCAAAACTTGTGATGGGAAAGCTGAACAAAAATTTTTCATTTGGCCTCATTTTGACTAGACAGTTTCCTTTTCTGGGGGGTTTCGGAACCAAAATGAGACAAAACTGTCAATTCAAAACTAAACTAAATCTTGTCTTTCATTTCAAAATTATGTTTGTGGAAAGACTAAGAAGGTCTTTGCATGTGAATTGTTTCAGGAAAAGTTTTTGATTTCAGGTAAACTGTGTTTTGATTTAAAAAAATTGGTAATTTTTTTTTCTGGAAAAACTTCAAAAAACTTTACTCACAAAGAATAGCCAATAACGTCGCCCTGCAGATAACCTGGGGTGAGTTCCCCGGGCATGTTCATGAGGACATTAGAGGTCAGTTACCACAGGACTCAGTCAGCTCCAGCCAGTGGGGACTTGCCGGTGGCTGCTTGGAGAGGCCATTCACAGCAAGGTTCTTTCCTAGGGACAGATCTGAAGCTCCTGTTGGGAATTACAATCCCTGCTGTCGTGGTTCTGGCTGTGGTGTTTTATCTGCTGGGAAAGAAAGGTGGGTATGACAGTGAGGCCAAGCCGTGTTAGCAAATGTACAGACAGATGTGGCAGAGACAATCCCCTTCGATCCCCTGTACCCAGTGCGCCTGGGATGGGGGGAGAGAGATGATCAAAGACACAGTGAAATTGTGTTTTTGGGAGGCTGGCTAAAGAGAAAAATCAAAGAGATGATGAAAGGGATTATCACTGTGATTAAGCAACAAAGAATCCTGTGGCACCTTATAGACTAACAGACGTTTTGCAGCATGAGCTTTCGTGGGTGAATACCCACTTCTTCGGATGCATCCGAAGAAGTGAGTATTCACCCACGAAAGCTCATGCTGCAAAACGTCTGTTAGTCTATAAGGTGCCACAGGATTCTTTGTTGCTTTTACAGATCCAGACTAACACGGCTACCCCTCTGATACTTGACACTGTGATTAATTATTTCTATTGCATTAGCACCTTGGCACCCCAGTCAGGAATCAGGCCTCCACTGTGCCAGGTGCTGCACAGATCAGTAATGAAGGGGACAGCCCCTGCCCCCTTGATGGTCACAATCTGGGAAGGATGGATGGAATATCGACATGCAGGTACCTAACGCTACAGTTCAGGAAGGCATCCACTAGCCAGGAAGGGCCCTTACACCTGTGCCCACGTGTAAGTGCTTTCCTGAATCAGGGCCTAAGAACTCTGGAAATAGAGCTCTGGACACAGCTCTGCCCTGCCAACCTTTCCTCACACAGCGTCCCCAGCCCCAAGCTTTCACAGCACTCGAGTCATCCCAACAATCTCGAGACTGGCTTAAAACTCATGGGATTTCCAACAAGTCACCAGTGTGGGGTCTTTGCCTGGGGGGATTTCATCTTTGGGGGTCTCTCAGGTCACATTTTCAGGGTTTTCTCCCCAAACACGAGGGTTATAAATTTACACTTTTTTTTTAATGGAAGCCGAGATTCTCAGTGAAGCCCCTGACTCTCAGACCTGGGGCTTTACGTAGAACATGAAATGCCGTGAAATTGTCACTAAAATCATCACACTTGGCCACACTGCTCCCAGGGGCAGTCAGTGGGGCTCGTGGAGGAGAGAGCTGGGCTGGGCTATGGGGATGGGGATCTGCATCAATATGATGATAAATCTGGGCCGTGACGCTCAGTTTCTATCTCTCTCTTTCTGCCCACGAGAAAACATGTCCTTGTCGCTGATCACATTGTCTCACTGCTTCCAGTTGCGTCTCTACCAAGGGATCAAAGGTAGGAGGAGATTATTCCCTCTCCCATCTTGTTTTCTTTCTGGGACCCTTCTCTCTGCCTCACCGAAGGGCCATCAGATGAGTAGCTCAGCTCTCCTGATGCTGGGAGTTTCAGTCAGTTCTGGAGGAATTTTTGAAAAGGCCAGGGAAGAATGAACTCCCTGGTTGGGATGGGATCTGGGGGTTAGGAGACACTTTAAGGAAGGGGATTGCCAAAGCAGCGTGTTCCATCGAATTCACTGGCAGCAGAGCGTGCCTGTTTTAAAATCACCCCGAGATGCTTGAAAGAATGAAAGTGACCCTGCTTCACACTCAGGGGGTGTCGGGGCTGGTTGGCCACAAAGCAACACCGACCAACCCAGCCAGTTCCCTAGAACCGGGTCTGTTCTTCTGGGGCGGGGCTGGCAGTGGCCAGGCCTGGCTAGGAACCAGGGGTCTCCAGTCCATCCAACTACGGTGGGTAACACCAACGTTAGCTCCATCGGCTGCATCTGGTTTAGTGACAGGCTCGGCGCATCCACACACGGATTCGCCCCAAAACACCCACAGCGGATTCCCTCACAGTGGCCGTGATTTCGGTGCAGGTCTGTGCATGGGGCAGCCGTAGTGCTCCCCTGCCCCCGCCCCAGTGGCAGGGACGCCCATGGGGATTCAGAGTGCGCTGTCTATGTGAACAAGGTGCTGTGCAGAGGGAGCTCTGAACCAGTCACCTCTGCAGCACGGCCCAGGGGGACCAGCTCATTGGTCCCCAGGCTGCCCCCAGTTTCCTTGGAGCTGCTAAGTGCTGCTGACTCTCTGTCTGCCCACCACCCTGTCAGGGGGTTTTGAGGGAACCCTCCCCCACCCGCCACACACACAGACTCTGCAGGGACCCCGCAGAGTGTCTAAGGGTCGTTCCCGATTGCTCTGCAGCCAGCACCTCCCACTCAGGGCTCCCCCAGACTCCTGTTCTTCTCCCTCCGACTTCCCAGTCACCTTCTGCAACCCGCTGGGCCTGCTGCTGCCCTTCTGAGGGCCACGGGGCCCATACGCTTGTTCTAAACCCTGCCTGGGCCATGCTGACCTCACAGCCCCAGAGCTCGGAACTGATTCATCAGCTGCACATTGCCCCAAGAGGGACTCCAGCAAATCTACATGGTCCTGGCCCAGCTGGATATGATAGGGAGAGAAGCCAGCCCTGTGGGTGGGGCAGAGAGCACCAGGTGGGAGTCCAGGGAGTCCACGGGGTGACCACCTGGACACAGAGAGGGAAAGGTGCATGGGGAGACTAAGGGCAGTTTCCAGGCTCTGCCAGTGTCCGGCCCAGCCCAGGGTCCCAGGTTCCTCTGCCAAGGAAACTGGTGGGGGGTAGGGGAAACATGACACACAGACCTTCAGCACCAGGAGTCCTCTCCCCTGACTCCCAGCACTGTCTGTTCCCTGCCTGCCTCCTGCGCCCCATCTATAGGGCTCCTGAGCTGCCTCTCCCCACATATTCCCTCCCTCCCTCTTCCTGCCATATGACCAGTCTCTGCCCCCAAACACCCCTACTCTGCCCTCCTGGGTCACGGGAGCTGGTTAGCAGACTGGGCCAGAAGTGGGGTCTGAAGCTGCATTTTCACACTGTGTAGAATTGAGCCTTAACAATGAATATTCAGTATTTCTATATTGTGAGCAGCCCTGGCCAAAATTCCAGTTTTATTTGAATGAAAAAATGTCAAATAAACAATTTTGGTCAAAATTTTCACAAAATATTTTGTTGTTTTTCTGACAAAATAATTTAAAGTGAAACAAAACAAAATAAAAATATTCATTGAAAATTTCATTAAATAAGATGGTTTTGGCCAAACATTTGATTTTGCTTAAACTATTATTCATGAAAAAAATTTCTGTGGAAAAATATCACCCAGTTCTAACTTTGTGAAAACGACCGAGTTCTCTTCAACTTCTGTCCTGAGATGTCAGGGATTTTCAGTCCCGTCCCCCCCAAATCTTAACTCCATGCTGACCTAGTGGGGTTTTGGTTAGTTGGTTTCTTGGCCATTTTGCTGAAGTAGAACGGGATGTTCAAGTCTCAGTTTTATTAGCCTTTCCCTGCATAAATAGTGAAGCCACCATGTCCCCTGATTACCCAGAAGTAGGGCCTGCTGCCTTTCCACTGTGAGCTGAATGGAGATATAAGGTCCTAGCAGGATAATGAGCTATAGGAAGAAATCTCCTCACAGCTGGATCTTTGAAAACAGACTCAGTGTCAAGAAGGTGACAGAGAGAGAGCACACGGAATCACTGATACCCCCTGTCCTTATTTCTCCCCACAGGGAACGAGTCCAGCATGGCACCAGCAACACTCCTGAAGATCATATTGAATGTAAGAGCTTTTGGAGAGTATTGGGGTTACTGGAGTCACCTGCACGAGGGAGAAAGGCGGGGGTTGGGGTAAATTTGTTAATTGGTGGGGGATGGACAGATCCCAGATCAGATTGTCTGGCCAAGAGTTACAACAACAAACTGCCTGTTATCAAAGTGGATGAGGACAAAGAGTTCTTGGGGTCCCAGGGTTCATGCATCTGAGTCTCTGAGGTTCCTTTGTCCCACCCTTTCCCTGTAATCCCCAGTCCTGCATTACCATGGCTTAGGGGACTGCGGCAAATTATTACTACTTCCCAAACTGGGGAAAGCTCCCATTGGAAAGTGTTCCACCCCTTCTCTGGGAGCCGGGTGCAAGAGTGCCTCATAGGAGCTGTAGTTCAGGTGTCTCATGCTCCTGGTCTCTCTGAGCTGGGCTCTCTGGCTCTCCCATGATACACCACTTTCCCCCCTCTTGGGGAAGGGATGTACTACCTCATGGGAGTCCCTGGTTGCAGTGTATCATGGGAGATGAGGTCCAGCCAGCCAGCTCAACCTATAGAGGAGAATATCAGCATGAGGCAACTGAACTACAAGTCCCACCACGGTGGTATTTGAAACAGAATATTTCTGCTTTTGGCCAAAATATTTCAGTTTTGGGGTCACTCATATTTTGAACAAAATGTTGAAACTTTCTGCCAAAAGCTGATGCTGTTTCTGACAAAACAGCTCTGTGGAAAACCCAGACACACAGTTTCCACTGAACATCTTCAACAGCTGCATTAAATCCTTCTGCTTCGGTATCCCCTAGTGACCCTGATCAGGATCAGGCTCCATTGTGCTCAGTGATGCCAACGGGGGAGCCCTACCCTGGCTGGGGGAGAGGTGGGAGCTGTGAGGCTTTAATTCGTGCTCAGCGAGGTGCCTTCCCTTATAGGCATTTACAACCAAGTGACACTGTGTAACTGTCCTTCTCTCCCCAGATGCCTCCGTGAACTGGATGGGAAGCTCTGGGGTGAGTCTCAGCTTTTATTAATGACGAAGTGAAGTGATAGAAAAGAGCGATTTGTTTGCTTGTTCCAGCTCGGCAGTGACCCCTGGGCTTGGAACATGAATTTATTCAGGATTCCCAGGCTTCAGGTTGTGTCTGTTACTCTGGTCTCACTGCTGCTACCCCAGATCTCCACCCAGGTCCCAGGAGCAGGCAGCTGCCTCCCACATCTGCTGTTAGTAGCCTGGCCAGTCAGGCCCTGCCCACCACAGACCAGCATCCAGGCAAAAGGAAAACATCCTTCCCAAACTCCATACCACAGTGATGGGGGAGAATCCCCCATGGCCTGAAAATCTATCTGGCTACAGAGGGGCTTTCCCCACCAGCCCCTGCAGTCAAACAAACAACCCAGGCAGAGATGTTCAAGGTTTCAAAGTTCCCATTCAGACTCCTGGGAACTGGATGATCAAATCCCCCAGGCGGGTTTGAAAACCTCCAAAATGTTACCCAAGTGGGAATCAGCTCTAGTGAGACGGATCCTGTTAATGAAGTCCCAGCACCACTCACTGGTAACCCCCCCCCCGACCCACACCAGCCTCCCACACGGGAAGAAAGACAGACAATGGGTGAAATCCTGGGGGTTTCACATTGACATCAATGGAACAGGATTTCCCCCAATGGGTCTCCATGTGATGTAGGTGTCAGTGGGGTGTGCGCGATCTCACACTGCTAGCAGCGGCTGTGCGGTGGTGCACACACCCTGGGTACCATGTTAGTGGCAGGGAAAGCTGCTAACACAGAGCTTCTGTCCCCCAATTGCTTCCTTACGATAATTATTTGGCCACATTCCAGCTGATATTGGCAATGAACAATAACCCTGGATTTTTATTTCTCTTCCTCTACTGATGGATGGGAGGAGTTTGGGTCACTGACGTTCTGTCCTAGTATTATTATTATTTGTAATATGTAACATTTTATTGAGTGTTTAAAGCAGTGTCACTAAGGGAGGAGCTGTGCACTGTTATCATGGAGGGGTAGCTGGTCTCCTCGGAGTTAAGGCTGAAGTTAGCATTCTGTCATTGCTCGTATTTTCACACACACCTCCACAAATCCATTCCAGAGAGTGTGAAATTTGATTTCCATGGCTCATCTCTATGTAGAGCTTGTCCTGAAAGTCTGGGAAAACAACTCCAGTGATCTCAGAGAGAGGGAGTTTCATTCACTTTCCAGAGATTTTCCTAGAATTACTTTATCTGTTATTATGCATTAATGATCTGGAGGATGACATGGATTGCACCCTTTGCAAGTTGGCAGATGACATTAAGCTAGGTGGAGAGGTAGTGGTGGGGTCCAGAGGAACCTAGACAATTGGAGGACTGGGCCAAAAGAAATCTGATGAGGTTCAACAAGGACAAGTGCAGAGTCCTGCACTTAGGACGGAAGAATCTCATGCACTGATACAGGCTGGGGACCGACTGCAGAAAAGGACCTGGGGATTACAGTGGATGAAAAGCTGGATATGAGTCAGCAGTGTGCCCTTGTTGCTAAGAAGGCCAACAGCATATTGAGCTGGATTAATAGGAATATTGCCAGCAGATAGAGGGAAGTGATTATTCCCGTCTATTTGGCACTGGTGAGGCTACATCTGGAGTATTGCGTCCAGTTCCCCGCCCCCACTACAGAAAGGATGCGGACAAATTGGAGAAAGTCCAGCAGAGGGCAACAAAAATCATCGGGGGCTAGGGCACATGACTTATGAGGAGAGGCTGAGGGAACTAGGATTGTTTAGTTTGCAGAAGAGAAGAGTGAGGGAGGATTTGATAGCAGCTTTCAGCTACCTCTAGGTGGGTTCCAAAAAGAATAGAGCTTGGCTGTTCTCAGTGGTAGCATATGACAGAACAAGGAGTAATGGTCTCAAGTTGCAGTGGGAGAGGTTTAGGTTGGATATTAGGAAAAACTTTTTCACTAGGAGGGTGGTGAAGCACTGGAATGGGTTACCTAGGGAGGTGGTGGAATCTCCTTCCTTAGAGGTTTTAAAAGTCAGGATGACAAAGCCCTGGCTGGGATGATTTAGTTGGGAATTGGTCCTGCTTTGAGCAGGGGGTTGGACTAGATGACCTCCTGAGGTCCCTTCCAACCCTAGTCATTTATGATTCTATGCTAACAAATGCTGATTTATCTCTTAGAGCTTTTAGTAATTGACTGTAGGACAGGGCACTACTTGCAGAGATTTTTGTGACTCATGTGAATTCGGAAGCTGGTTTAACCCTCTCGATATTCTATATATTGGTTCTTGTAGCGGGGTAGTCAACCCCTGCTCCTGCCCAGAGGGGTTAAAAGCAGCTCTGGAGAGGGCTGTGGCTGGGGAAAGGCTTATTGGGGAAGCAGCCACAGCTGAAGCCACACCTACATCTGGCCCTATAAGAGGGCTGTGAGCCAGGCACTCAAGAGACACTCTCTCTCGCCTTTTGAGAGAGCAGGACCTGGCTGCCTGGGATCTGAGCAGGGCACCTGAGGTGGAGCAGGGCTGGGGAAGGGCAGAGGGAGCTGGGGAGCTCCAGCCTAGCAAAACCCCAGGCTGCAGGCCTAGTTAAGAGCCCACAAAAGGTACTGGCGCTGCAGAGGGGCAGCCCAGAGACAGGCAGAGGCAGCTGGTCCAACCCTCCTTGCCAATGCCAAGTGTTTTACAGACTGCAGTCTACTCCAGGGAGTGGGGGCTAGATGATGTCTGGCAGTCACTACTGAGGTGAGGTGGGGATAGGGGGTTCCCTTGGGAGGGGAGACCCAGAGTGGGGGGGTGCGGCGGTGGGCAGAACCCCTGGGCAAAGGGCACCAGTGACCGGGAGGGACACGAGGGCCAGTGGCAGGCCAGACACCGGCCTCCAGAGGGTGCTCTGGGCTGGAAGAGCTAATTCCCAAGATTCCCAGCAGGAGGCACTGTGCAAGTGATACATCACCCCACCACAGTTCTCCTTTGACCCAAGCAGTTAGCCAATAATCTAGGTCTTGCGCACAGTAAGTTTAAGAGGTGAAAGTGATGACAGAGACAGGTATGTTCATAGATACAACCCCATTTATTTACATAACCTCATTTTCTTTGATCCCAGCTCCAAGCCTCTTTCCAATCAGCACTCTGCCCAAAAGCTCTCTCTTTCCAGCTGGGGGGGCAAAAAAGGGCCAGACCAAGGCTGGGGAGGGGGAAATCTGAGCTGCATGGCTCGGAGAGGTTAATGTAAGAAGTGAGGCTGATGGTGTTTCCCAGCCTAGATGCCCCTTAGAACTGCTCCTGATGTACATACAACAGTGATGTCAAATGGACATTTTTTGGCTTCATTTCATTAGTTGCTTACTAGAAAAATAACATTACTGTGTTTTATCTTAAAGCATCCACCGCCCCAGGGAGAAGAGACGCCGACATACGCAGCGATCACTCTGCAGCGGGACAGATGTCATTAATGCTCCATTCCTGAAATGCAGGACTCATCACAGTCCAGCCACATCAAAGAGCCTCCCGAAATCAGAAGCAACCGTAGGGGCCATGTAGTAAGAGAGTGAGAGACCTTCTCTGGGGTCACAGCTAGACCATGCACAGTGGCCCGAAATGCTGTACGATACTAGAATATTCTTAGGGCAAATGCTAATTGTTTTCCTTTCGGAAAAAAGTTTCTTCTGAATAAAATTTGGGGGAAAAACCCCAAACTCTGTATTCCTACCCCCTGACTCTTTATATGGACAATTCAGTTCCCAAGTCCTCTCAGCTCTGTTTAGTGATTCTATTGCCAACCCAAAGTGTACAAAAATCATGAGGCAGCTCCCCCAAAATCCCAAGATTAACTCAAGAATTCATGGTGGTTTTTTTTTAATTATGCATTTTGCTTGCTTTTATTTGACTTCTGGTGTTTGACTTTTTGGAGGTCAGGTTTCCCAGGTGTTAGTCACAACCAGGAGGGCTAGAAACATGCACATTTCAACACAACCCAAGATTCTCACCTAATCCCAGCACCTCAGGGGTGGGGCTTTAAGAAAAACAGCAAATAGCATGGGATGCACTGACAACAGCGTCAGGGTCACCTTTGAATTTGCAGGTCTGTTCAATGTCATGCGGGTTTGTAGGGATGTGATGAAATATAAATGTCAAGCAAAAAGTATTAGTCACAAGCTATGGCTTTGTGAAACTGTTCGTTGGCCTCCTCCACAGAGTGCAGCCATGTGGTTGCAAGAGAACATCTTGCCAGTATTTGGCTCCCTGGAAAGCAGTCACTGCATGAAGCAATATCGCTTTGGGTGTTTGGGTTTGAGCTGATGTTTGGCAGGAATTCTAAACCAACGGCCAGATTTCTGTAAGAGTCAGCACCCAGCAGCTGATAAAAATTCTCATTTGAGAACAATGATTGACAGCTACTGGGTCCTGGGTGCTTTGGATAATCTAGCCACTGCATTTAGGAGCCTAACTGAGAGCTGAACTCCGGAAAATCTGGCTGTGTTGTGAGATTTCAAATGAGCGACAGAGGCCCTGCTGCTGGTACAATCTGAGCAATGTCTCTGGATCATGTTGCAGACACTGGTGGATTTGGGAATCGTTCTTTCCCTCTTGTACCTTTGTTTTCTGTTCCTAGTTCAATCTCTTTGAACTGTTGTGAATGTGTTTAACTATCCAGAGAAGCACTTTTCTGCAGGGCTTTGAGCTCCCTGGCACATTTCCATAGTGACTCAGGGCAGTTTTCAGGTAATTAAGAAAATGAATTGTCATGGGAAAAAGCATCATCTTCTTTCTGATCAGAGTCTTCTGCTGCAGGTTCATGCAGCCGATAACCCACCTCCGTCCTTCCTCCCTCTCAGCTGGCTTTTCTTTAGCTTTGCCACCCCCAGCACTCAAAACTAAGAAGTCAGGCCACCCAAATCATGAGATTGGCTTAAAAAAACAAGAGACTTTTAGAAATGATCAGTGTTGGGTTCTTTGTATTTGCCTCCTGGTTTTGGAGCCTTTAAGGTTTTATCTTTATGGGCTTCTCAGGAAAATTAGTCTGAATTAATTAAAGGTATGAATTTAAAGTGGATTATTTAAACTGCATTACATTCCTGTGTAGACACTCCTACTCAGAATTAAAGCTCTAATTCAATTGGTAGCTAAACTCACTTCCAGTGTGAACTAAACTATGAGTGGGAGAGTAGAGAGGGGTCTTGGGAGCTATGACTGAGCAGCTCAAAGCAGGGTGTTGAGGAGACACCATTGGCCAGTGCTGCTTAATAAGCCCCTATAGTAAGAGTCTTTGCTCAGGTAACTCCTCCAGCTCATTGGGGACACTGTCAGTCACTTTGCACTGAGCCTGCAGACCTCTGCTCACTCCCAGCTAGGCCAGGGCTACACCGAGCTCTGTCAGATCTTAGCCCTGCCATGAACTGTCCCAGCCAAACAGCCCAGCTCCTTCCTTCTGTACAAATAATCCCTCCTTCCAGAGAGACTGTATGGTTAGGGGAAAGGACGGGCTCATGCTTAAGGCATCTGGGAGATTTAGATTCAGGTCCCAGCTCTGCTGCAGAGTCCTCGGGCCTGTCACTTCCTCTCCCTGGGCATCAGCTCCTCATCTGTGAAATGGGGATAATAATTCTGCCTTGTCTAAGGGGACAATTTTCAAAGTCCTTCTGGGATTTAGGAGCAGAAGTGCCTGACTGTGCTCTGTGCCCTCTGCCTCGTGCTTCTAAATCCCTCAGGGACTTTTGAAAATCGTCACTTAAATTGGGAACTCTTCCGGGCAGGGGCTGCCTCTCACTAAGGGTTCATCTGCACAGGGAAATGGACCAGTAGATCTACAATAGTGTAACTGAATCACTGCAGTTATCCTGGGATAACTCCTTGTGGGGACGCTCTTATTGCGGAATGAGAGAGCCTTGGGCAGGGTTAGTTTACACCATTTTCAAAGTGACATGAGCTAAACTGGACAAAGCCCCTCGTACACTGGAATAAGAGTGTCCCCTGGGGTGTTATCCCAGGTTAGCTGTAGTGGGTTAGGTAGACCAGTATGGTTCTGCTGGTCAAATTCCCCTGCAGACCGGCCCTTAGTGTCTGCAGCACCCAGAGGAAAGGGGCCCTGACCTTCGCTGGGATCTCTGGTGGATGCTTTTATATAAACAATAACGGCAAAATGCAGTCTGGACTCAGCCAACAAGCGCTGGACAAGGAGCCAAGGAACAAGGTCTCTGTCCCTGCTAGGGTTGCCAACTTTCCAGTTTCTGAAAATTGCACACCCCTTCTCTGCCTCCTCCCCTGCTCCACTCCTCCCCCACTCTTCTTCCCTCCCCCCGCCAGGCCAGGGACCACCAAACTCGCCCACCCTACCTGTTACCTACAGACGGGAGATTCTCTCTCCAACAGAGAAGCACAAAGCCCTGTTATAAAAAAAGGGAGAGAAAGCTAATGTCTTTCCTTTTCATTCAATACCTTAAATGTTATTTAGTTTTAGTCAAATTGTCTTAACCAGTCTGGTTCACCAATTCACTTCTTATTTAAATGTAATAATAAAGAAAAAGTTCATCTATAGTTTGGTATTGTCAATTTTTCTATTTGTTTGTAACAGGGATTTTCATTCATATACAATACTTAATACTAATTAATTAATGTATTAATTAGGTAACTGAGTAATTTCACAGTCCAGCAGAGGTGAAGTGTGCATGAATTCCAAGTAAAAAATTCTGCACATAAGAGAAAAAGGAAGATATTTTACAGTGCTTTTCAGAAATCTATATAAAGTTAATAAACTAAGTCTCTTATGTAAAACTGAGGGGATCTCAATCTAAGCTTTTAGAATTCTAAGTTATTTATCACTTTTTGTGAAAACTAACCTGGTTAAATTTATTTATTTCTTTTATTTACATTTATACGTAACCAAAATTATATATGTAAATTAAAACACAGCCTTTTTATGTATTAAAAATTGAGCTATTATTTTTATCATTTTATCATTCTAAAATATTATAAAGTTAATTCTTAAAAATGAAGTTCATTCCTTTTAAATTAATTGTAAAAAGATTAACCCAGTGCAGTCATTTCTGAAAATCCTCAGTAACTAAATTTTGGCTCTGCATGTGCACATCTATAAAAATTGTGTTAAAGCACTTAACAACAGCACACACACAGATCCTGCCAGCACAGTAACTCAGTTACAGTATTTTGGAGATTCACACCATAATTTACAGATTATCATCATTTTTAAGTACAAAACTTGTTTCTAAGTGGGCACCTCACTGTGTGAATCCCTCAAAGCCAAACTGCTCTTAGTATTATTATTATTAGCACTGTGGTAGCACTTAGGACCCCAGTCATGGACCAGGATCCCATTGTGCTAGGAGCTGTACAAACCCAGAACATAAAGACAGTTACCCCAGTGTAGATCAGCAACATGGTTTGAACCCTTAAACATCAAATATCCAGTTCAGACCCTTGTTATCTGAACCACATAAGTAATTACTAGGTTCTTAAAACCAGCTACTGGAGAAGAACGTGACAAACCCTTTCTCAACAGGTTACACAAGTATTCACTTGTCAGCAGCAGAATATGGTTGATCAAGAATCATGGCTTTTACTCCAGCACTGGGAGAGGAATGTGGCTTATAATGAATAGAAATATGCCATGCCAGCCTGTGTTAGTCACTCTAAAACAGGGGTCTGCAACTCGCGGCTCCGGAGCCGCATGCGGCTCTTCAGCCTCCTTGTTGTGGCTCCCTTCGGCCTTGACAAAAGAAAAAAAAAGAAAAAAAAAGAATAATGGTTATTTATTAATTTAATTTTTATTTATATATTATTTTATTTTTGTTTATTTTGTTGCACAGTTATCTTGGAGTTTGAGGTGATACTTTAACATCGAATTTTTAAAAAGTTTTTATAATTTGTCAATTAAAATATGTGTCACATCCACGTCTATAGCCCTCGCCTTTACCTGCAGGCGGCTTCTTGAGTGTGCGACCCCCGCGGTAAGCTAACCATGAATACATCCCCAAAAAGAAAAATCTCAGAAGAAAATAGAGAGTTTAATTCTGCATGGACAGATTCCTTTGCCTTCACTGCCAACGACGCTGGCTTACCTGTGTGCTTGATATGTGGCGAGAAATTAGCAAACAACAAAAAATGTAACGTTGAAAGACATTTTCAAAACAAGCACTCAGCATTTTCTGAAAAGTACCCAACTGAAGATGGGTGAAAGAGAGCGATTTCGGAACTACTACGGAAAGTTGAGCAGAGCAAACATACTTTCAAGAAGTGGATCAACTCTCCAAACTCAACTACAGCTGCTAGTTTTGTGGCAGCTTATGAGATTGTAAGGAGGGGGAAGCCGTTCACAGACGGAGAATACATGAAAGAATCGTTCATAAAAATATCAGAGCATCTATTCTCCGAATTCAAAAACAAACAGGAAATTATTCAGAAAATTAAAGAAATGCCTCTCTCTGCAAAGACCGTCAAGGACAGGACCATTAAAATGGCAACAAACGTCACCAGTAAGCAAATTGATGACATCAATTCAGCTCAAGCATATTCAATTGCCTGTGATGAGTCAAGTGATGTAAACGATATTGAGCAGACAGCACTGTTATGCAGATATGTGAACTCTGATGGGCCGCAGGAAGAACTGATTGAACTCATACCGCTAAAGGGCCAAACGCGGGGACAGGACATTTGTGAGGCTGTTTTGAGTTGTCTAAAAGCCAAAGGAATAAACACCACTCACCTGGTGTCAGTGTCTACTGATGGTGCACCCAGTATGAGAGAAGCACAGAAGGGCTTTGTGAATTTACTTCAAAAGTTGCTGGATCGAGAGCTGATGACGTTTCACTGCATCTTGCACCAAGAAGCACTGTGCGCTCAAACATTCCCCCCTGAATGTGTGGAAGTGATGAACCTCGTTATTAAGATAGTGAACAAAATAATTGCAAACGGGTTAAACCACCGACAGTTTTGTTCATGGTTAGATGAAGTCGAGAGCGCATATTTGGATCTCCTGCTGCACGACACAGTTTGGTGGCTGTCAAGGGGAGATGTGCTGAAACGCTTCGCTGCTTGTCTGGAACATGTGAAAACCTTCTTGGAAAGCAAAGGCCTCAGCTATCCCAAACTGGGAGACCTCAATTGGCTGGAAAAGTTTTATTTCATGGTGGATATGACAAGTCACTTAAACACGCTGAATAAAAATCTCCAGGGAAAGGGAAGCACGGCCCTGCAGTTGCTGGAGGATGTTTTGGCATTTGAGCGCAAGATGACAGTGTTTGCTAGAGATGTACAGAGAGGTACGCTCTCTCACTTCCCCTCCCTGAGAGAGTTCAAAGAAGAGAACAATCACATAAATTGTGATTATTTACACCGTGCAATTATGGCAATGCAAGCTGCATTTGGAGAAAGATTCAGCGAGTTCAGAAAGGAAAAAAACACTCTGTCCTTCCCTGTCACACCACTGGACATCGACCCATCCTTGCTGAACATATCCGCATTCACAGGGATAAGTCAGCCCGATCTTGAAATTGAACTGGCCGACATAGCGGATAAAGACTTATGGGTGTCCAAGTTCAAAAGCCTGACAGCGGATCTCGAAGAAATCGCCCGTCAGAAGGCCACTCTCACTAAAGAGCACAAATGGAATGATATTGAAAACCTCCCTAAACCCGACAAACTTGTTTTTGAAACATGGAGTGCCATTCCCGACACGTATATGAACATGAAAAAGTATGCATTTGGAGTCCTGTCCATCTTTGGCTCAACATACTTATGCGAGCAAGTTTTCTCGAGCATGAACTTCATAAAGTCCAAATATCGCTCCCGCCTCACAAATGAGAGCCTACAGTCCTGTGTGAAGATCAAAGTCACATCTTACAGCCCCGACATAGGGAAGATCAGCATCGAGCTTCAGAAACAGAAGTCACATTAAACAGGTGAGAACACTAGCATTTAATAGGCTATTATTATTCAGAAAAAAACATTTATTTCAGACCCGGAGCTGATGTAGTTTTTTATTGTATGTTCAGGTGCTTCGGTTGATTGCTGGCCAAGAAAGAAACCCGAAGAGGATGAGAGCACACTGAAATGGACTTGTCAAAAAACGGTCCTAATTTTATGTTTACTTTTTTAAAACTGCTAAGCTGCAACTATATGGTTTTTTATATTAAAGTGGGTTACGTTTTATTTTAATTTTACACAAATACGGGAAGGACTCAAAAAGGCCTGCATAGTTCAGTGTTTAATTTATTTCAAAGTAGGCTTACACATGCACACTGCACTTCTGGTTGTTGTATTCTGTTGTTGTAACAGGTAAAATTAAAAAAAGATTAAAACTTTTAAAAGTTTATAAGCAGTGTTGTGTTTTGCGGCTCCAGATTATTTTTCTTTAGTGGAAGAGGGGACAAAATGGCTCTTTTGATAGTAAAGGTTGCCGACCCCTGCTCTAAAAGGTGGTGTGGTGCAGGAAATGACCAGAATGGAGTTTGTCCTTAGAGACCTGGGTCCCAGGCAGAGCCATAATGAGGAATTGTAGTCCCTGGGGCGAGCGTGCCTCCCCTCAAGACACGGGGGTTGATCCACCTTCACCCCTCTCTGGGCTGGGCACACAACCAGAAATCAGAACTACAAATAAGAACTGATTGAACTGGTACCTTGTCACAGGCAAACATGTGATAGTGGCTGGGTGAAGGTGGTGCACCATCCTCTAGCTACCTTTACCCACCCACTAACACATGTATGTCTGCAACAAGGTATCAGTTCAATCAGCACACCAATATGCTGTGTGTGTCTAAACTAGTACAAAGATGCCTCTCCTATTACTTAAGGAACAGGAGTACTTGTGGCACTCCTGTTATTTTTGCAGATAACGCGGCTGCTACTCTGTCTCCTATGACTTCTCCTTTTATACACTGATATAAAGAAGTCACGTATTCCACTTTAGATCTTGTCAGTTACTACCCTTATCACCACCCTTATCCTTGTTCCTGCTAGTTTGAGCAAACATCCTTATCCATTATCGTGTCAGCCCCTCTTCATCCTTAGGAATGGTTGGTGTGTTCCTGTACCATCTCTTAAGCCTGTAATTACAGAGTTACTTTAAAACTTTGTGTGTCTCTGTACCATCCTCTTAGGTCAGGAGTGTGATTACTTGGTTAGCCAATACTCAGTGTGTTACTGTTCTGTCAAGGCCTGCTTTGGTTCTCAGCTTTTGGTTCATACTGTTAGTTATGCCTAGGGCTCCAGCATGGGTGGCCCGCAATGGAGGCTGGGGGAAGCTAAGCCACCCCAAACCTCCTCCTCCTTGGGCCGGGCCCTGGTGGGGCTCAGAGCCAGGGCTTGAGGCTCCTCCGTCTGGCCGGACTGACTGGGGCGGCTCACACGGGCCAGCTGAGGAGGCTCAGGTGGGTGGGCAGGACAGTGTATGGGCCGGCATTTGGGGTGGCTCAGGCGGGTGGGCTGGCTGGGGCTCGGGGGGGCTTGGACGGGCGGGCTGGGATAGCTTGGGCAATAGGGCCAGCACTCAGGGCAGCTTGGAGGGCAGGGTGGGAGTTGGATGCCTCAGGCAGGCCAGTCGGTGTTCCTCTGGCCTGGGCGGGCGGGACCTTGGGCAGAAGAGATTAGGGAGGGGACTGGCCTCCCCAAATGGGGGGTTCATGTGCCACCCATGGGCTCCAGCAAGACCTGCACCCATGTGTCACAGGCATTCAGGCTAATCTGCATTAACCTCCAGGAGATCACAGAACAAAGCACTGGCAGATTCCTTCTGCGATCCTTGAGGGCTTAAGCTTGGCGCACTCTGGGGTGGGGCGGAAAATGGAATTTTTTTCCCTATGCAAAATTTACATGAATTTTCTTTGAAATTTTCAGCAATAAAATTTTAACTTTTCATGAAAAAACTGATAATCTAAAAAGTGGCTCAGGGCGGGGAATATTAGGTTTTAGCCACTTCCAAAATATTTTGAGCATTTGGTTTTCCAACAAAACAAAAATGTTCGAAGAAAGGAGAGACTTCCACAAATAAAAAAGTAAAATAAAAATATTTAGTCAAAATGTAGTTTTCTATCCAAAAAAAGATCTTGATGTAAAATTCTCTGGTGAGCCTGGTGCAGTCGTCATTGAATGTTGTCTTTCCTCAGTGCTATTGGTGTGCTGGTGCTGCACATTCAGGTATCATATAGCATGGGCCCTGCCCTGAAAATATGACATGTGTTGTCCTCTGGAGTGTTAAACTTCCCAGTACCCTTGGTTAGAGTCTATCCTGGGCATGTCTGTGGCCTGGCCTAGCTTCCCAGTCAGTCTGTCAGTGTCAGGCCTTTGGTGCACACTCCACTGAGCTTCCTGAAATTTGTGTCAAGACCAACAGCTCCACCTCATCCCTCTTCCCCATTCATTGTTAGGTGGTTCAACCATCCCAGATTGAGCATCTTGTTTCCTTTCTCTGTCAGACTCTGGATCACCATCTATGGTACCTATTGAACTTTTGCTCAGGGCAGGAGTCCCCACATCCAGACTTTGGGGCTGTCTCCATAATAAACTCAAACAAGAACCCCAAATCCACACCCCCAGACTTTGGGGAAGGTCAGATTATGACCCACAGCAGGAGCTAAACCTCAGGGCCCATCTCCAGTTGCTCTGTCCCAGTCCAGCATCTTCCTTCCCCTGGTCCCCTCTTGCACTGATCAGCCACAGTCTCCTTAGTGTTTAGAAATGTGAGCCAGTTTGCAGTCTTTAAACCGAGAGGGGACGTCTCTTTCTATCAGACAAGCTCTAGCTCAGCCAGAAGTGAGCAGCTCAATGCAGGGATCCCTGGGGGAGGCTCTCTGACCTGGGTTGTGCAGATGCTCTGACTGGATGGTCCCATTGGTCCCTTCTGGCCTTTAAATGAACAACCATGAAAATAAACTGCCCTGGAAACCTCAGAGAACAGACTAAATGAGAGAGAGAAAGAGAATGAGGCAGGTTAACGTGTGAGGACAAAAATAACATTTGGAGAGTGGGTTATTCAATCCCACATCACAGCGTCTGACACCCCCTCCCCAGCCCGCTGGGCTGCTAGCTCGGGGTCAGGCTGGGGAGAGCTCAGTGCTGGGTGGGGGAAGAAGAGTCTGCACAGGAGACTCTGCAGATTCTCAGGACGCTGTCAGCTAGTCCTCTGGTTCCCACCCTGCACGGCTGCACGGAGCAGCTGGACTGTGTGTGCAGAGAATGGCTCAGCTGGAGCACTCACTCTTCTCTCCCTTCCCTCTTCTGAGCAGCAGCCGATCGCTCTCTAGCCCTGCAGAATCTGGCTCCATTAATATCTCCTGCGGGGCTGCAGAGCCGGGTCTAATTCTGCTCTGGGGTTTGGGCCAGGGGAGGGAGACAGGATCTAGCCAGGGGCGGCTCTAGGTTTTTGGCCGCCCCAAGCAGTCATGCCCGGGAGGCGCCCCCGAGCCGCGGGAGCAGCGGACCTCCCGCGGGCATGACTGCGGAGGGTCCGCTGGTCGCGCGGCTCGGCTGGACCTCCCGCAGCTGCGGGCGGGTCGCAGGTCCGATGGCTCCGCTGGAGCTGCCGCAGGCATGCCTGCGGGAGGTCCAGCCGAGCCGCGGGACCAGCGAACCGTCCGCAGTCATGCCTGCAGGAGGTCCACTGGAGCCGCCGGCCGAGCGTCCCCTCCGCAGTCATGCCTGCGGCAGGTCCGCTGCTCCCGGGGCTCCGGTGGACCTCCCGCAGGCATGACTGCGGCAGGTCCGCCGGCCCAGCCTGCCGCCCCCCCCGGGAAAGGGCCGCCCCAGGCAGGTGCTTGCCCCGCTGGGCTCTGGAGCCGGCCCTGGATCTAGCCCAGAAGCAACAGGGGGTGGGACTGTCTGTGAGATCAATTAAATCCGCTAGGGCAGATTTCCCAGCTTTTGTCTCTGGCATTTTCCCTGTCCCGCCTCATCCAGGCTCTTCCCTTCTTTGGGTGAAATAGCCCAGGGTCATTGGCCTTCCAGGCAGGTACCCGGTTGGTCACTGTCACCCAGGCTTTTGGGACAGCCGGGGACTGAGGGGAGGAAGAACAATCTTGTGCCCAGGGCTGTGGACTGGTGCTCAAGAGCCCTGGGTTCAACCCCTGACTCAGCTGCAGATTCCTGTGTGCCCTGTGCTCAGTCACTTAGTCTCTCTCTGTGCCTCAGTCTCCCCATCTGTGAAAGGAGGAGTGTCTGAGGATAAATCCCATTAGTGATTGAGAGGGGTCAGATACTCCAGTGACAGGGGATGTACAAGGAAATGGAGACCATTGATGGGAAGAGCATTTTATGCCAGGGCTTCTCTATAGACAGGGAAATTTACCAGTATAATTAAACTGCTCTAGCTTTGCTGGTGTAACTCCCACAGGGACACTCTTGTTCTTGAATCAGAGCCTTTGCCAGGTTCATTCATAGATTCTGAGGCCAGAAGGGACCACTGTGATCATCTAGTCTGACCCCCCTGTATAACACAGGCCAGAGACCTGTCCCCAAATAATTCCTGTTTGAACTAGAGCTTCTCTTTTAGAAAAACATTCACCCTTGATTTAAAAATTGCTGGTAATGGAGAATCCACCACAGCCCTTGGTAAGTTTTTCGCATGGTTAATTATCCTCATTGTTAAAAATGTACAGTTATCGTTAATATTTCTTCCAAAACAAGATAGGATAAATCAGAAAAAAAAAACCTTAACTGATACGAGATACTTTCCCATGAAGTACTCTAGCGGCAGGGACTGTGTTTCATGGGCAAGTGCTGGGTCGAGTCCATCTGCTTTGGGAACATGTCAGGGTGCCCACAGCTTTCACACAGCTGCCTCTGTTGCCTCAGCAGGAAATGATCAAAGTTCACCCTGCAGGGAAGTTTGAGGCAGCTGAGAACTGGACTGGCCGCTCAGCATCCACGCAGTGTGGTTGTGCCAGAGGAGCTTTATCACAAAATCCCCATCACAACTGGCACTGATCATCCTTTATTGCAGTCTGCCCAAGGACGAAGGTTAGAATGGGCCATGGGGACACAACCCCACACACCCCTACAGCTGGTATCACACACAGATTCGGCACGTGAAGAACTGGCACAAATAATTTTGGCCAAACCTTCAAAAATGGCCAGTGATTTTGGGAGCCCAACATGAGACACCTTAAGGAGTGACAGATAGACAGACCGCACTGAACCCCCACCTGCTGGAATCAGCCCCTTTAAGGTGGCTTAAATGTGGCCCCCAAATTCACTAATCGTTTTTGAAAGTCTTGGTCTCTGTGCTTAACCATGTGATAAACCCAGTACGGTATTTAAAAATAATATTGGATCTGTCTATCTACCTCCATATACATCCTCTTTCTGTCTCTCTATCCATCGATTTATCTCTCTCTCTCTCTCTGTTGCAGGCTCTGTACAGCTGATTCCTTTCATGTGTCTATTAAAGCACTAGCCTAGAGAGGAGCCCTGGTCATTTCTTCCCTGTGTGGAGCCGTCTCTTTGCTCCTTTCAGGGTCTGTGCAGTGAGGCAGTTGCAGGGTCTGTGCAGCAGGGGGAACTCACTCTGCGGATGCTCTTGCTTCATGTATCAGCTGTGTTTGCAGCTCAGGGGGGCGGTGGCAGAGTGAGTCCCCCTTCTTCACATGTTCCCCTTATGCACTGTTCATGATCCTGTCATCAACCTCCCTTTCACCTGCTCATAGTGGAGACTTTCCCTGTTCCTGTTCCTGCGGTGGGTCTGGGTTGGGGTCTTTCCAAGTGAAGGCTCCTGAAGAACCATTTCTCTGTCACAAGAGAACCAACCCTCTTACACAATGGCCTGATCCCAAGGCCCGTGAGGTCAGTGGAGTCTTTCCATAGACACCAGTGGGCTTTGGATCAGGCCCTTCCTGGGCAGCATTGTCTGAGCTCCCAGCAGGGCCCGGCTGCCATCCCAGGGTGCCAGCAGCTCAGCCTGACCCACAGCCCCAGGGATCACTCTGGGCAGAGCCGCCACAATGCTGTGATCTAACAATGACAGATTTTATCAAACATTTTGATTTTTTCCAAGTTTTCATTTTTACAAATTAAAAATTACAACTTTTTTTTTTGGGTGGGGAGAGTTGTAAAAACAAAACTAGAAAATTAAAATAATTTCTTTTAAAAAAAGATTTTCAGGTTTTTTCCCCTCCTTCCATTTTTACCATTTTGCCACCAAGAGATGGAAAAAAATATTGTTAAAAAAGGTTTTGAAACAATCATTTTATAATACTTGCCACAAATATTTACCTTTTTCCACACAGGCATTTTCTGGGCACTGCTTATGACAGGTGGTGTCAAACTCTGCTCCTCTGACCCTCACCTAAGCAGCACTGACCATCCCCTGAGCATCTGAGCTCCCCACACACCCCTGTGCAGCTGCTCTGCAGAGCTGATTCCATCCCAGGGGTGCAATGTGCCCAGCCACCATTCCAGGACAATCTGTTTCTGCACCAATTACCACAAAAAGTTGCTCTGCAAAACTGCTCTGCCTTGTACTCCTGACAGATTTTCCTTGAGGGCCTCTGCTACTTGGCTTCCTGCAGAGGTGTTAACATCTGTTCACAAGACTTTCTTTCTGTAAGTGGGGAAATGGTCCAGCTATTGTGGGGAACTTTCCTGGGTTACTCACTACCCCAGTGGAATTGCCTAGCGAAAGGATCTGAGTCCTCGCTCCCACTCCCTTTACTCAGAGGCCTGCCTGACCTGAGGACTCCAACGCTCCTGTGCGGCACAGTCCTTGTAAGCCCGACAAGGTTGGGCCCAGGATTCCTGGGGTCTCCTGCCCAGGCCCTGGCTGTGCTGCAGGGATGGCACAGATCGGACACTTGCTCTGGCTGTGGCCACACACTCTCAGGCTCAAGGTGGCAGAACCCTTCTTTCCAATGTCAGCCCCCCCGTAAGGCCTGCAAGGCCTCTTGACTGGTGGCGTCTCCCCGTATTGGGCCTTCTGCCCAAGGGTCCCCGTCACACTCCCCACCTGCTCACCCCACCCGGCTCCGGCCTGCCACAGCCCCAGCTCCAGCCCGAGTGCAGCGGCTGCTGCTGCTCTACCTCCTCTGGCCTCTCTGGCTCTGGTTGCTGCTGCTGTCCTCCCCGCATGGATCTGCTCCCTGGGCTGCTCCTGGTTCTCTCTGGTCCCAGTTGGTGCAGCTCTGCCCCCACCTCAGCCTGGGCTCCTGCTCTCTCCTTAGCTCTGCCCCACTCTGACCCAGCGCAATTCCAGCTCACATGGAGGACGGGACCCTCCTGGGCTTCTGACTCCCTCATTCGTCTGCCTGCCCTGCCAATCAGGCTGACCTGGAGCATTGGCCTCTCCCCACTGCCTCTGGGGACTGTCAGTCTCAGGCACCTGATTTTCCATCAACCCTTCCCCTTGGTACTGGGAGCTAACAACCAAAAACCCATATAAGTTTTAATAAGGGGCCAACAGTCCCTTACATTTCTATCCCACATGTTTCTTAGGCTTTTTCCCTGGTCCTCACTTGCTTAGTTGCCCTGGTTCCAGCTCCTCACCTGCTCACAGCTCATTTCTGGAGGCTCTTTCTCAACTGTCTTGTATTCTTCCCCCACAGGCAGTGAGGGGTGACTTGAGAGGGAACCAGGGTAGGGAGAAGGGACCTGGTGCCCGTCTCTCAGCAGGGACAGCAGACTCCTCAACAGACCAGAATGGGGAGCGGGGGCAGTCAGGGCTGGATGGGCAGAAGCGGCTGGAGCTGGGTGAGGAGCATGGGGCAGGTGGAGACTAAGCAGGTAGGGAAGCCTGTACAGTCCCATGGCTGCTGTTCTCTGGGGCACAAATTCACCCCTGTGCAGAGGCTCCCACATGAAGCCCAGACCCCATTTATGTCCCCTTAACACTAGAGGGTGAATTACCTCCCTGGGGAGCTGGGTTCTTCTGACCAGGGACTGGAGACCAGGGTGGAAGCAAAAGATTAAGACTCATCCAACATCCCAGGCCCCCCCAGTCACCCAGTGACCTTTCACCATGGCCCAGCTGTGCCTTTAGCCAGGGGCTGTCTCGGTCCCCAGGCAGTGAGGTGGGACGGGAAGCGTTTCCTCAGTGATATGTTTAGACTCAAATAAGCAAACCAGGCCCCTTCGGTTCTCAATCTTGCAGCTCTAAATAGAGACACTGTGGCCGGAGCACGGAAGGGGGGCGGTTCGGGGCAGGAAATGGGGAGCGATGATGATTATCAGACCCAAGGAGGGGACAGAGCAGGTCAGAGAGAGGCTGCAGCATCTCTGCTGCCTGAGCCCTGCAGACCCCAGGGGGCCTGGGAGCAGGGAAAGGTGCTGGCTGGAGCATCCAACCCAGGGGAGCAGACGGGGGCAGATCGGAGGAGAGATAGAGACCGAAGCTTCCCAGACAGGGCAGAGGGGGCAGGTGGGAGCAGGAAGCGATTAAGGATTGTGCCCTCCCAACCCTGTCAGCAAAAGAAGCTGCTGGGCTGTTTCCATCTCGAGTGATTCCCACACCGCCCTGATGATCCTGTCTCTGTTCCTCTTGCTGCCCTGTGAGTATGTGGGAATCCTGCACTAATTCATAGCAGGTTGGGAGGAAACAACTGAGAGCAGCCCCTGGCCCAGACTGTCGGCAAATCCTCTTCAGTGGGAGAGAAATGGGAACCAGTGAAAACACTGAGTGTGAGAGCTACTGGGCCAGATCCCCAGTTGGTGTAAATCAGTGTAGCTCCATTGGAGTCAATGCTGGTTTACACCAGCTAAGGATCTGGCCCTCTAGACTAAGAGCTGAAGGAAAAGGCAGGTCCCAGCTCAGCATAGGTCTGTGTGCGCGAGGAACCTGCCAAGTCCCAGATCTAACATCCTGCCTGGTTCGCTTCTTCACCAAAAGAGGAATTGGGAATTTTTGTTCTATCTATTAAAGGCAGATTTTGTCTCTGAAAAGGGACCTCGGAAAACGGGGGAGGGGATTTTATCTCCAGCACTAACCACACGGCACCTTTCTGTTCCCAGCGCTGAGTCCCACAAGCCAGGAGATCTGCTCAACTCCCGGTGAGTCTGTCTGTCTGTATGTCTCCAATCTACCCATGGCATTTACCCCTCCCTGTCCAGGGCATTTAGTCGTTACCCTGTGGGAGGGTCCCTGCTCAGTGCGGTGCCAGCGGCAATGGCTCAGGAAGGCAGACAGGGCTGTGTGAGAAACAGGCAGGGAGAGTAGATCTCTCGGTTGTCCCTTCACTGTTCTGCTGCCTCTCAGCTCTGCTCTGACCCAGGAACAGTGTGACAGGTGGATGAGAGAGCCACGTCCACAGCCCGTCCCACCCCCGGGGCACTGGCCCTGGGAAGCAGCGAAAGCCACGGCTCTGACCCCAAGGGATTTACCTTCTCATGGACCCAGCTCTCAGCCCTTCATGGTAACAGGTCTCTCCCCTGGAGCTCACCCCCCATATAAAGTCAGCCTGCACCTCGTTCTTAAATGTCAGCAGCACTGTTAATAGTCGGCCTGTGCAGGCAGGCAGCATTCGAGAGGGTACGGCCAGAAGGGACCATTATATAACCCAGCCTGAGCTCCCGTGTGACCGAGACCGAGGTGTTGGCTGGGCCCTAGACAACCCTCAATCACCAGGGGCCGGCCACGCTGAGTAGTCGCCTCTCTCCCAGCCATACTGCCCCTGCTGGGTGAGCGAGGACCTGCATTGCGGCCGACAATGGGAGCCCAGCCTGGCTGACCCTCCGACTCTTCAGCAACCCAAATAATCCCACTTAATAAAGCTTCTAGTCACAAGAGAGAGCTCGTGCCCCCGTCTGCACAGCTGGGCTGGAATCAGAGTCTCCATCTGAGACATGGCACAGACCCACCCACCATTTACCTCCTGCCCCATTGACAGCGCTGGGCACCACCAACGCCCCACTAACAGCTCTGACCCATTCCCCTTCCCAGGTGCTCTCCGTGCCCCCACCCTCCACCTGAGCCAGATGTCTGCCCGGCCAGGGGACTCCGTGTGGCTCAAGTGCTCTGTGTTCTCCCAGCTCCTGGCCACCCGCGTCGTCTTCTGCAAGGACGGGGAGGAGGTTTCGTCCCAGAGGGGCTTGGAGAAGAAGATCACCTACTACTATAACCACATGGTGTCCGGGGGCAGCTCTGGGAATTACTCCTGTGGGTACGAGATCAAGGACCGTGACAACCGGGTGACCAGATCCCAGCTCAGCCCTGCCCAGCACCTCAGCCTCACTGGTAAGTGTGTGTGTGTGTGTGTGTGTGTGTGTGTGTACATCTATATACCAGCTCAGCCCTGGCAGATGGAGTTAGGGACCTCATAGAAATGTCAGGCTGGAAGGGACCTCAAGATGTCATCAAGTTCAGCCCCCTGCACTGAGGCAGGATCAAGTAAACCTGGACCATCCCTGATAGGAGTTTGTCCAACCTGTTTTCAAAAGCCTCCAGTGACAGGGATTCCACAACCTCCCTTGGAAGCCTATTCTAGAGCTTCACTAGCTGATAGTTAGAAAGCTTTTCCTACTGACTAACCTAACCCTCCCTTGCTGCAGATTAAGCCCATTACTGCTTGTCCTACCTTCAGTGGGCACTGAGAACAACTGATCTCCGTCCTCATTATAACAGCGCGACATGTATTTGGGGACTATGAGGTCTCTCCTGAGTCTTCTTTTCTCAAGACTAAACATGTCCAGTGTTTTTAACCTTTCCTGCTAGGTCAGGTTTTCTAAACCTTTCATCATTTTTGTTGCTCTTCTCTGGACTCTCTCCAATTTGTTCACATCTTTACTAAAGTGTCACACCCAGAATTGGACCCTGTACTCCAGCTGAGGCCTCACCAGTGCGGAGCAGAGCAGAACAATGACCTCCTGTGTCTTACATACAACAGTAGCCCTTTTCACAGCTACCTCGCACTGCTGACTCAGATTCCGTTTGTGGGCCTGGAGTGGGGCCATGCTCTGCTCTGATCTCTTGTGTATTTATTGCCTAGGTGATGACTCCAGCAGTGGCGGTGTCAGGGGTTCCTCCCCCCCACAAGGTAAATGCTTTTGAAGTGTTTCTTTATTCTGGGGACTGTATTTAGGGGAAGGTGGGTCCAGGGCTGGGCAACCCCCAGTCTGAGTGTGATCACCGTGATGATGTGTCTTGTGTATTTGTTGCCTAGGTGATGACTCCAGCAGCAGGAATGTCGGGGGTTCCTCCCCACAAGGTAAAAGCTTCTGAGGCGTTTCTTTATTCTGGGGACTGTATTTAGTAGAAGGTGGGTCGTGGGCTGGGGAACCCCCAGTCTGAGTGTGACTGCTGTGACAATGGCTCTTGTGTATTTGTTGCCTAGGTGATGACTCCAGCAATGGTGATGTCGGGGGTTCAACTCCACAAGGTAAATGCTTCTGAGGTGTTTCTTTATTCTGGGGACTGTATTTAGGAGAAGGTGGGTCCTGGGCTGGGCAACTCCCAGTCTGAGTGTGATCGCCGTGGCGATGGGTGTAGAGGAAACACACAGACACAACAGGGTGTCGGGCTCATCCAGTTCGGCACATTCTCCCTGCAGCTCTCCCAGGCTTTAACCAGCATTGCTGAGCTGGGCAACATCTTTGCAGGGCAGGAAAATGGCTCTTTCAAAGGGGGAATCCCAAACCCTTCTGCTGGGAAAGAGTTTCCTCTGGAGTTCACTGACCTCCTCTGCTAAACCGACAGCCCATGAATTATTTCTTCCTTCTGCACTCACTTTATTTGGTGTTGTTCTGGAAGGAGGCATCAGAAGCATCATCACACCTGGGCTCACAAGTTCTGTCTCTCTGTGTAATCAGTTATTTACACAATGTGCTCCAGTCCTGGAAGAGGTGTCACAAACAGCATGTGGGAAAACCCCTCATTCAGGAATCTCAGCCAGCACCAGTGCCTGGTTCCCAGGCAGCAATCGTGTCCCAGGAACTGACTTTAGCAGAGCCCCACCTGGTTGTTTGCTCTAGCTGCCCCAAAGCGCCAGCATCAAAAGACCAACACCCAAGGAGTATGCCGGCAAAGGCTGCGTACAATGCTTGTTCGGCAAGGAAAGATGGTGTCAGACTTTTTGTAACAGCATCACCTAGTGACTCCTGCTAGAGCAACACTAATGTTATCTGTGCCTCAAGAGTTCCTGGGGACACGGCATTTCTGTCCTGTGAGAAATTCTGACCTTTCACATTTTATTTTCTTCCTGAATCAGGATGAAAAGTCAAAATTTCAGATTTTGCAAGGAACAGAAATTCAGCAACATTTCAATTCTGAAAGACTGAAGAACCTTCTTGAAAGGTTTTGATTTTGAAGAAACAGCATTTTTCTCGTCGAAAACTCTTCCACTGGGTATTTCTAGACCAGCTCTGCACACGTCTCTGTATGCTGTACAGATCTCTGGCCCTCACTCATGAAAACTCTCAAGCGTGTGCTCCAGTCCAACTCTGACCAGGACAGCATCTATCTATGTGCTTAACTTTAAGCACCTGCTACAATCCTTAAAATGGCTGTTTGAAGTTAAGTTGTACCTGGGCGCTGTCCCGAATAGTGATACTTCCCTGAAGCAGGGCAGTTCCCACAGGGATGTTTCCTGTCTTGAGGAGCTCACCCTGAGAGCTGGGGGGTGGAGGGAGCGGGGATCCAGATTTGTTGCCACAAAAAATTGTGACGAAAACCATTTCATTCAGAACTTGTGATGGGAAATTTCAGTGTTTTGAGGAAAAAAATATTCATGAAGCTCAACACACATTTTTCACTTGGCCTCAGTTTGACTAGATGGTTTCCTTTCCTGGGTGGTTTCGGAACCACTATGAGACAAAACTGTCAATTCAAAACTAAACTAAATATTGTCTTTCATTTCAAAATTATGTTTGTGGAAAGACTAAGAAGGTCCTTGCACATGAATTGTTTTGGGGAAAGATTTTGATTTCAGATAAACTGTGTTTTGATTTTAAAAAAATTGGCAATTTTTTTTTTTTTTGGAAAAACTTCAACGAACTTTACTCACAAAGAACAGCCAATAATGTCACCCTGCAGATAACCACAGTTATGGTCATAAGGACATTAGGGGTCACTTACCACAGGGCTCAGCCAGCTCCAGCCAGTGGGGACTTGCCGGTGGCTGCTTGGAGAGGCCATTCACATCGAGGTTCTTTCCTAGATCTGGATCTGAAGCTCCCGTTGGGAATTACAATCCCTGCTGTCCTGGTTCTGGCTGTGGTGCTTTATCTGCTGGGAAAGAAAGGTGGGTATGACAGTGAGACCAAGCAGTGTTAGCAAATGTACAGACAGACAAGGCAGAGACAGCCCCTTAGATCCCCTGTGCCCAGTGTGTCTGCTGGGATGGGGCGGGGGCGGGGGCGGGGGGGTGAGAGATGAACAAAGACACAGTGAAATTGTGTTTTTGGGAGGCTGGCTGGAGAGAAAAATCAAAGAGATGATGAAAGAGATTATCATTGTGATTATTTCTATTGCATTAGCACCTTGGTGCCCCAGTCAGGAATCAGGTCTCCACTGTGTCAGGTGCTGCACAGGTCAGTAATGAAGGGGACAGCCTCTGCCCCCTAGATGGTCACAATCTAGGACTCAGCCAGGGGAGTGTGTACGGCTGGAATATCAACACACAGATACCTAAGGCTGCAGTTCAGGAAGGCATCCGCTAGTCAGGAAGGGCCCTTACGCCTGTGCCCGTGTGTAAGTGCTTTCCTGAATCAGGGCCTAACAGCTCTGGAAATAGAGCTCTGGACACAGCTCTGCCCTGCCAACCTTTCCTCACACAGCATCCCCAGTCCCAGGCTTTCAAAGCACTTGAGTCACCCCAACAATCTCGAGATTGGCTTAAAACTCATGGGATTTCCAAGAAGTTACCAGTGTGGGGTCTTTGTATTTGCCTGGGGGGATTTGATCTTTGGGGGTCTCTCAGGTCACATTTTCAGGCTTTTCTTGCCAAACTCGAGGGTTATAAATTTACACTTTTTTTTTAATGGAAGCCGAGATTCTCAGTGAAGCCCCTGACTCTCAGACCTGGGGCTTTATGTAGAACATGAAATGCCATGAGACTGGAACTTAAATTGTGATACTTGGGGACAGCGCTCCCAGGGGCAGTCAGTGGGGCTGGCACAGGGGAGAGCTGGGCTGGGCCATGGGGATGGGGCTCTGCATCAATGTGATGATGAATTGGGGCTGTGTCACTCAGTTTCCATCTCTCTCTCTCTCTCTCTCTCTCTGCCCACGAGAAAACGTGTCCACGTCTCTGATCACATTGTCTCACTGCTTCTAGTCATGTCTCTACCAAGGGATCAAAGGTAGGAGGAGATTATTCCCTCTCCCATCTCGTTTTCTTTCTGGGTCCCTTCTCTCTGCCTCACGGAAGGGCCGGCAGCTGAGTAGCTCAGCTCTCCTGATGCTGGGGATTTCAGTCTGTACTGGAGGAATTTTTGAAAAGGCCAGGGAAGAATGAACTCCCTGTTTGGGATGGGATCTGGGGGTTAGGAGGAGACACTTTAAGGAAGGGGTTTGCCAAAGCAGCGTGTTCCATCGAATTCACTGGCAGCAGAGTGCGCCTGTTTGAAAATCACCCCGAGATGCTTGAAAGAATGAAAGTGACCCTGCTTCACACTCAGGGGGTGTTGGGGCTAGTCAGCCACAAAGCGACACCGACCAACCCAGCCAGCTCCCTAGAACCGGGTCTGTTCTTCTGGGGCAGGGCTGGGAGTGGCCAGGCCTGGCTGGGAACCAAGGGTCTCCAGTCCATCCAGCTGCAGTGGGTAACATCCAACGTTAGCTCCATCGGCTGCATCTGGTTTAGTGCCAGGCTCGGCGCGTCCACACACGGACTCGCCCCAAAACACCCACAGTAGGTTCCCCCACAGCGGCTGTGATTTCAGTGCAGGTCTGTGCGTGGGGCGGCTGTAGCACTTCTCTGAATGTTGGGGAGAGCCGGGCAGCAGGGATGCCCATGGGGATTCAGAGCGCACTGTCCATGTGAACAATACATTGTTCCAAGGGGGCTCTGAGCCAGTCGCCTCTGCAGCATGGCCCAGGGGGACCAGCTCATTGGGGCCCAGGATGCCCCCAGTTTCCATGGAGCTGCTAAGTGCTGCTGGCTCTCTGCCCACCACCCTGTCAGGGGGTTTTGAGGGATCCCTCCCCAACCCGCCACATACAGAGACTCTGCAGGGGCCCACAGAGGTTGTCTAAGGGTCACTCCCCATTGCTCAGCAGCCAGAACCTGCCACTCAGGGCTCCCACAGACTCCTGCTTCCCTCCCCCCTGACTTCCCAGTCACCTTCCGCAGCCCGCCAGGCCTGCTGCTGCCCTTCTGAGGGCCACGGGGCCCAGACGCTTGTTCTAAGCCCTGCCTGGGCCATGCCGGCCTCACAGCCCCAGATCTTGGAGCTGATTCATCATCTGCACATTGCCCCGAGAGGGATTCCAGCAAATCTACATGGTCCTGACCCAGCTGGATATGATAGGGGGGAGAATCCAGCCCTGTGGGTGGGGCAGAGAGCACCAGGTGGGAGTCCAGGGAGTCCATGGGGTGACCATTTGGACACACAGAGAGGGAAAGGTGCATGGGGAGACTAAGGGCAGTTTCCAGGCTCTGCCAGTGTCCGGCCCAGCCTGGAATCCCAGGGCAGTGACTCTGCCAAGAAAACTGGTGGGGGGTAGGAGGAACACAACACACAGACTCTCAGTACCAGGAGTCCTCTCCCCTGACTCCCAGCAGTGTATGTTCTCTGCCTGACTCCTGCGCCCCATCTATAGGGCTCCTGAGCTGCCTCTCCCCAAATATTCCCTCCCTCCCTCCTCCTGCCATATGACCAGTCTCTGCCCCCAAACACCCCCACTCTGCCCTCCTGGGACGTGGGAGCTGGTTAGCAGACTGGGCCAGAAGTGGGGTCTGAAGCTGCATTTCCACACTATGCAGAATTGAGCCTTAACAATGAATATTCCGTCTTTCTACATTGTGAGCAGCCCTGGCCAAAATTCCAGTTTTATTTGAATGAAAAAATTTCAAATAAACAATTTTGTTCAAAAAATTTCACAAAATATGTTGATATTTTTCTGACAAAATAATTTAAAGTGAAACAAAACAAAATAAAAATATTCATTCAAAATTTCATTAAATGTTTGGTTTTGGCCAAACATTTGATTTTGGTTAAACTATTATTCATGAAAAAAATGTCTGTGGAAAAATGTCACCTAGTTCTAACTTTGTGAAAACTGCCCTGAGATGTCAGGGATTTTTGATTCCCCCCAAATCTTAACTCCATGCTGACCTAGTGGGGTTTTGGTTAGTTGGTTTCTTAGCCATTTTGCTGAAGTAGAACGGAATGTTCAAGTCTCATCTTTATTAGCCTTTCTCTGCATAAATAGTGAAGCCACCATGTCCCCTGATTACCCAGAAGTAGGGCTTGCTGCCTTTCCACTGTGAGCTGAATGGAGATATAAGGTCCTAGCAGCAGAACCAGCCATGGGAAGAAATCTCCTCACAGCTGGATCTCTGAAAACAGATTCAGGTCACTAAGGTGAGAGAGAGAGAGCACACGGTGTCACTGATACCCCCTGTCCTTATTACTCCCCACAGGGAACGAGCCGAGCATGGCACCAGCAACACTCCTGAAGATCATATTGAATGTAAGAGCTTGTGGACAGTATTGGGGTTACTGGAGTCACCTGCACATGAGGGAGAAAAGCGGGGGTTGGGGTAAATTTGTTAATTGGTGGGGGATGGACAGATCCCAGATCAGATTGTCTGGCCAAGAGTTACAACTACGAACTGCCTGTTATCAAAGTGGATGAGGACAAAGAGTTCTTGGGGCCCCAAAGCTCGTGCATCTGAATGCCTGAGGTTCCTTTGTCCCACCCTTTGCCTGTAATCCCCAGTCCTGCATTGCCATGGGTTAGGGGACTGAGCCAAACTGTTACCACTCCCCGTCCTTCATGAAAAGGGCACATCCCAGGGAAAGCTCCCATTGGAAAGTGTCCCACCCCTTTCCCTGGGAGCCAGGTGCAACAGTGCCTCTTGGGAGCTGTAGTTCAGGTGTCTCATCCTTTTGGTCTCTTTGAGCTGGGCTCTCTGGCTCTCCCATGATGCACCACTTTCTCCCCTCTTGGTGATGGGAAGTAGTACATCATGGGAGTCCCTGGTTGCAGTGTATCATGGGAGATAGGTCCAGCCAGCCAGCTCAACCTATAGAAGAGAATATCAGCATGAGGCAACTGAACTACAAGTCCCACTAGGGTGGTATTTGAATCAGAATATTTCTGCTTTTGGCCAAAATATTTCAGTTTTGGGGCACTCATTTTTTGAACAAAATGTTGAAATATTCTGACAAAATAGCTCTGTGGAAAACCCAGACAGACAGTTTCCATTGAACATCTTCAACAGCTGCATTAAATCATAGAATCATAGAATCTCAGGGTTGGAAGGGACCTCAGGAGGTCATCTAGTCCAACCCCCAAAAAATAATAATAGGAGATATACTTATCTCCTAGAGCTGGAAGGGACCTTGAAAGGTCATTGAGTCCAGCCCCCTGCCTTCACTAGCAGGACCAATTTTTGCCCCAGATCCCTAAGTGGCCCCTCAAGAATTGAACTCACAACCCTGGGTTTAGCAGGCCAAAATCCTTCTTCTTCAGTATCCCCTAGCGACCCTGATCAGGATCAGGCTCCATTGTGCTCAGTGCTGCCAAAGGGGGAGCCCTGCCCTGGCTGGGGGAGAGATGGGAGCTGGGGGGTTATAATTTGTGCTCAGCGAGGTGCCTTCCCTTAAGGTCATTTACAGCCAAGTGACCATGTGTAACTGTCCTTCTCTCCCCAGATGCCTCCGTGAATTGGGTGGGAAGCTCTGGGGTGAGTCTCAGCTTTTATTAATGACAAAGTGAAGTGATAGAAAAGAGCGATTTGTTTGCCTGTTCCAGCTCGGCAGTGACCCGTGGGCTTGGAACATGGATTTACTTAGGATTCCCAGGCTTCAGGTTGTGTCTGTTACAGGGCCGCCCAGAGGATTCCGGGGGCCCAGGGTCTTCGGCGGCGGGAGGGCTCCTGCTTCGGCGGTAAGTCGGCGGCGGGGGGTTCTTCCGTTCCGGGACCTGCTGCCAAAGTGCCCCAAAGACCCACGGCCGGGACCCCCCGCCGCCGAATTACCGCCGAAGTGGGACCCACCGCCGAAGTGCAGCCCCCACCGCGGGTCTTCGGAGCACTTCGGCGGCGGATCCCGCAACAGAAGGACCCCCCCCCCGCCGCGGAATGATCGCCGAAGACCCGGCTGCACTCCGGCGGCGGGTCCCACTTCGGCGGTCATTTGGCGGCGGGGGGGGTCCTTCTGTCCCGGAGAGGAAGGACCCCCGGCCAGCGAAGACCTGGAGCGAAGAAGCTCCGGGGGCCTGGGCCCCGCGAGAGTTATCCGGGGCCCCCGGAGCGAGTGAAGGACTCTGCTCCAGGGGCCCCGAAAAACTCTCGTGGGGGCCCCTGCTGGGCCCAGGGCCTGGGGCAAATTGCCCCACTTGCCCCCCCCTCTGGGCTGCCCTGGTCTGTTACTCTGGTCTCACTGCTGCTGACCCAGATCTCCACCCAAGTCCCAGGAGCAGGCAGCTGGCTCCCAGATCTGCTGTTAGCCTGGCCAGTCAGGCCCTGCCCACCACAGACAAGCATCCAGGCAAGAGGAAAACATCCTTCCCAAACTCCACACCACAGTGATGGGGGAAAATCCCCCATGGCCTGAAAATCTATCTGGCTACAGAGGGGCTTTCCCCACCAGCCCCTGCAGTCAAACAAACAACCCAGGCAGAGATGTTCAAGGTTTCAAAGTTCCCATTCAATCTCCTGGGAACTGGATGATCAAATCCCCCAGGCAGGTTTGAAAACCTCCAAAATGTTACCCAAGTGGGAATCGGGTCTAGTGAGACGGATCCTGTTAGTGAAGTCCCAGCGCCACTGGCTGGTAACCCACCCCCCCCAGCCCCAGCCTCCCACAGAGCAAGAAAGACAGACAATGGGTGAAAGCCTGGGAATTTCCCAGTGACTTCAATGGGGGCAGGATTTCCCCCACTGGGTCTCCATGCGCTGTAGGTGTCAGTGGGGCATGCACGGTCTCACAATGCTAGCAGCGGCTGTGCGGTGGTGCACACACTCAGGGTACCATGTTAGTGGCAGGGAAAGCTGCTAACACAGAGCTTCTGTCCCCCAATTGCTTCCATATGATAATTATTTGTCCACACTCTAGCTGATATTGGCAACGAACAATAACCCTGGATTTTTATTTCTCCTCCTCTACAGATGGATGGGAGGAGTTTGGGTCACTGACGTTCTGTTCTAGTATTATTATTATTTTTAATATGTAACATTTTATTGAGTGTTTAAAGCAGTGTCACAAAGGGAGGAGCTGTGCGCTGCTCTCATGGAGGGGTAGCTGGTCTCCTCGGAGTTAAGACTGAAGTTAGCATTCTGTCATTGCTCTTATTTTCACACACACCTCCACAAACCCATTCCAGAGAGTGTGAAATTTGATTTCCATGGCTCATCTCTATGTAGAGCTTGTCCTGAAAGTTTGGGCAAACAACTCGAGTGATCTCAGAGAGAGGGAGTTTCATTCACTTTCCAGAGATTTTCCTAGAATTACTTTGGCTGTTCTTATGCATTAATGATCTGGATGATTGGATGGATTGCATCCTCTGCAAGTTGGCAGATGACACTAAGCTAGGTGGAGAGGTAGATATGCTGGAGGGTAGGGGTAGGGTCCAGAGGAACCTAGACAAATTGGAGGATTGGGCCAAAAGAAATCTGATGAGGTTCAACAAGGACAAGTTCAGAGTCCTGCACTTAGGATGGAAGAATCTCATGCACTGCTACAGGCTGGAGACTGACTGGCTAAGCGGCAGTTCTGCAGAAAAGGACCTGGGGATTACAGTCAGCTGGGTATGAGTCAGCAGTGTGCCCTTGTTGCTAAGAAGGCCAACAGCATATTGAGCTGGATTAATAGGAATATTGCCAGCAGATAGAGGGAAGTGATTATTCCCATCTATTTGGCACTGGTGAGGCCACATCTGGAGTATTGCGTCCAGTTTTTGCCCCCTTCCCCCACTACAGAAAGGATGTGGACAAATTGGAGAGAGTCCAGCAGAGGGCAACAAAAATGATTAGGGGGCTGGGGCACCTGACTTATGAGGAGAGGCTGAGGGAACTGGGATTGTTTAGTCTGCAGAAGAGAAGAGAGAGGGAGGATTTGATAGCAGCTTTCAGCTACCTCTAGGGGGGTTCCAAAAAGAATGGAGCTCAGCTGTTCTCAGTGGTAGCATATGATGGAACAAGGAGTAATGGTCTCAGGTTTCAGTGGGGGAGGTTTAGGTTGGATATTAGGAAAAACTTTTTCACTAGGAGGGTGGTGAAGCACTGGAATGGGTTACCCAGGGAGGTGGTGGTATCTCCATTCTTAGAGGTTTTTAAAGTCAGGCTTGACAAAGCCCTGGCTGGGATGATTTAGTTGAGTTTGGTCCTGCTTTGAGCAGGGGGTTGGACTGGAACCTCCTGAGGTCCCTTCCAACCCTAGTCATCTATGATTCTATGCTAACAAATGATGATTTATCCCTTAGAGCTTTTAGTAATTGACTGTAGGACAGGGCACTACTTGCAGAGATTTTTGTGACTCATGTGAATTCGGAAGCAGTTTAACCCTCTCGATGTTCTATATATTGGTTCTTGTAGCGGGGTGGTCAACCCGCTCCTGCCCGGAGGGGTTAAAGGCAGCCCTGGAGAGGGCTGTGGCTGGGGAAAGGCTGATTGGGGAAGCAGCCACAGCTGAGGCCACGCCCCAATCAGGCCACATCTGTCCCTATAAGAGGGCTGTGAGCCAGGCACTCAAGAGACACTCTCTCTCGCCTTTTGAGAGAGCAGGACCTGGCTTCCTGGGAGCAGGGTAGGGGAAGGGCAGAGGGAGCTGGGGAGCTCCAGCCTAGCAAAACCTCATGCCGCAGGCCTAGTTAAGGGCCCACAAAAGGGCTGCAGGGGGGCAGCTAAGAGATAGGCAGAGGCAGCTGGTCCAACCCCCCTTGCCGATGATGAGTGGTTTACAGACTGCAGTCTGCCCCAGGGAGTGGGGGCTAGATGATGACTGGCAGTTGCCATTGAGGTGAGGTGGGGAAAGGGGGTTCCCCTGAGAGGAGAGACCCAGAGTGAGGGGGTGCTGCAGTGGCCAGAACCCCTGGGCAAAGGGCACCAGGATCCGGGAGGGACACAGGGGCCAGTGGCAGGTGAGACACTGGCCTCCAGAGGGCACTCTGAGATGGAAGAGCTAATTCCTGAGATGCCCCGCAGGAGGTGCCATGCCAGTGAGTTGTTGCCCTGCCACAGTTCTCCTTTAGCCAGTAATTTAGGTCTTGTGCATAGCAAGATTGAGAGGTGAAAGTGATGACAGAGACAGGTATGTTCATAGATACAACCCCATTTACTTACAGAACATCACTTTCTTTCATCCCAGCTCCAAGCCTCTTTCCAGCCAGCACTCTGCCCAAAAACTCTTTCCAGCTGGGGAGCAAAAAAGGGCCAGAACAAGGCTGGGGAGGGGGAAATTGGAGCTCCATGGCTCAGAGGGCTTGATGTGGGAAGTGAGGCTGTTGGTGTTTCCCAGCCTAGATTCCCATTAGAACTGCTCCTCATGTACGTACAGCAGTGCTCTCAGAGGCGCATTTTCTGGTTTCATTTCTCTGGTTTTAAGCTGGCTTAGTAGAAAAGTAACATTACTGTGTTTTATCTTAAAGCATCCACCGCCCCAGAGAGAAGAGACACCGACATACGCGACCATCGCTCTGCAGCGGGACAAATGTCATTAATGTTCCACTTGCTGAAATGCAGGACTCGTCAGTGTGCAGCCACATCACAGAACCTCCAAAGGGGCTGTGCAGCAAGGATGTGTGGGACCTTCTCTGGTACCACAGCAGGACAATGCACAGCACCCAAAGTGCTGTCGGACATTGGAATATTCTTAGGGCAAATGCTACTTGTTTTCTTTTTTGAAAAAAGTTTCTTCTGAATAAAATTGGGAAAAAAAACCAAACAAACTCTGTATTCCTACCCCCTGACTCTTTGTATGGACAACTCAGCTCCCAAGTCCTTTCAGCTCTGTTCAGAAATTCCACTGCCAACCCAAAGTGTACAAAAATCATGAGGCAGCTCCCTCCAAATCCCAAGATTAACTCAAGAATTCATGAGGTGTTTTTAATTCTGCATTTTGTTTGCTTTTATTTGACTTCTGGTGTTTGACCTTTTGGAGATCAGGTTTTCCAGGTGTTCTTCATGACCAGGAGGGCTAGAAATGTACGAATTTCAACAAAACCCAAGATTCTCACATAATCCCAGCACCTCGGGAGTTGGGCTTTAAGAAAAACAGCAAATACACCCCTACCCTGATATAACGCTGTCCTCAGGAGCCAAAAAATCTTACCACGTCATAGGTGAAACTGCATTACATTGAATTTACTTTCATCTGCCAGAGTGCGCAGCTCTGCTCCCCACCCCCAGCGCTGCTTTACTGCGTTATATCCGAATTGGTGTTATATCAGGGTAGAGGTGTATTATGAGAGGCACTGACAACAGCATCTGGATCACCTTTGAATTTGCAGGTCTGTTTAATGTCATGTAGGTTTGTAGGGATGTGATGAACAAAAAGCTATGGCTTGGTGAAACTGTTCATTGGCCTCAACCAGAGAGTGCAGCCATGTAGATGCAGGAGAACATCCTGCCAGTATTTGGCTCCCTGGAAAGCAGTCACTGCATGAAGCAATTACGTCGCTTTGGTGTTTGGGTTTGTGCTGATGTTTGGCAGGAATTCTAGGCTGATGGCCAGGTTTCTGTAAGCGCCGGTACCCAGAGGCTGATACAAATTCTCATTTGAGAGCAATGATTGACAGCTGCTGGGTCCTGGGTGCTTTGGAAAATCTAGCCACTGCGATTAGGAGCCTAACGCAGATCTGAACTCTGGAAAATCTGGCTGTGTTGTGAGTGACATAGGCCCTGCTGCTGGTACAATAACACCTGAGTGATGTTGCTGGATCATGCTGCAGGCACTGGTGGATTTGGGACTTGCTCTTGTACCTTTGTTTTCTGTTCCTAGTTGAAGCTCTTTGGACCATTGTGAGCAGGGCCAGCTTTAGCCAGTGCGGGGCCCGATTTGTGGGGCATGTACTCTCCGGGCAGCACTTCGAATTTCCGCGCTCCAGCGGTGGTAGCGGGGCCACAGGGTTGCCGGGCTCCGGCCACGGGAGCGGGGCCGCCGCACTTGCCACTCTCTGGCCGGGGGTCCGGGGCCGCGGGGTTGCGGGGCTCCAGCCGAGGTAGCGGGATCGTGGGGTTGCGGGACTCTGGCCCGGAGAGCGGAGCTGTGGGGCTGCGGCCTCGGTAGCGGGGCCACGGGACTTGCCGCACTCGACCGGGGGAGCGGGACCACGGGGTGGCGGGGCCGCGGGGCTCCGGCCGGGAGAGCGGGGTTGCGGGGTGGCGGGGCTCCGGCCGAGAGAGCAGGGCCGCAGGACTTGCCAGGCTCCGGCCGGGGGAGCGGGACCACAGGGTTGCGGGGATTCGGCCGGGGGAGCAGGACGGGGGGGTTGCAGGGTTCAGCCGGGAGAGTGGGTGGGCGGGGTGGTGGGGCTCCGGCCGAGGGAGCGGGGCCGCAGGACTTGCCAGGCTCTGGCCGGGGGAGCGGGACCGCAGGGTTGCGGGGATTCGGCTGGGAGAGCGGGGCTGCGGTGTTGCGCGACTCTGGCCGGGGTAGCGGTGCCGCGGGACTTGCCGCGCTGCGACCAGGGGAGCAGGACTGCGGGGTTGCGGGGTTCGGTCGGGGGAGCAGGACGGGGGGGTTGCAGGGTTCGGCCGGGAAAGTGGGACCGCGGGATTGTGGGGCTCTGGCAGGGGGAGTGGGGCCAAAAGGCAAAAGCTGACATTAACATTGTTTCAGTCTGTGTGTTACTTGACATCGTGTATTCAGTGTCACCGTAGAAGGGAAGGGCTCTGCACAGATGGAAATTTGCCTGGGCATCAGTAGAAAATGTTCAGTAACATTTGCTTTAAAAATTAAACCTGGCGCTTTGTCATCTTGTGTCATCATTTTTATTTCTTAGCTTTCAGCTATTTAAGTGAACTATAAAACTTTTATACTATTTCCTATCTGCCATTGTATCTCTCTCATCTCCTTCAGAACCATCACTGACTTTTTTCCATTTTAATACTATCCCATAGTATCAGAGACAGTGAGAAAAATAGCAAATAAAGGTCCATGACTATCTTACTATCTCTATAGAGAATGATAGATACACATGCATCTGTCTCACTTAGAGAGATGTGATGTATTCCCTGCAGCCAGGGCCGGCTTTAGGAAGTGCAGGGCCCAATTTGAATAGTTTCGACGCCCCCCGGCAGGGATGACTAAAAAAAAAAAAAAAAGTAAAAAAACATGTGGGGCTTGTACTCACTGGACAGTGCTCCGAGTCTTCGTCGGCACTTCGGCGACGGGTCCTTCACTTGCTCCAGGTCCTCGGCAGCACTGAAGGACCCACCGCTGAAGTGCCGCCGAAGACCCAGAGCAAGCGAAGAACCCACCACCGAAGTGCCACCGAAGACCCGGAGCAGCACCAGGTGAGTAAAACTCAAAAAGGCGCCTCTAGCCAGGGATGGGATTCTCACTGGGCTCGGGGCCCTCTTAGGCGTGGTCCTGTTTCGGGGGAATTGGTGGAATAGGCCTAAAGCTGGCCCTGGTTGTGAGTGTGTTTAACTATCCAGAGAAGCTCTTTTCTGCAGGGCTTTGAGCTCCCTGGCACATTTCCACAGCGACTCGGGGCAGCTTTCAACTTTCAGGTAATTAAGAAAATGATTGTGTCATGGGAAAAAGCATCATCTTCTTTCTGATCAGACTTTTCTGCTTCAGGTTCATGCAGCCGATAACCCACCTCCTTCCTTCCTTCCTTCCTCTCAGCTGGCTTTTCTTTAACTTTGCCTCCTCCAGCACTCAAAACTAAGAAGTCGGGCCACCCAAATCATGAGATTGGCTTAAAAAAAACAAGAGACTTTTAGAAATGATCAGTGTTGGGTTCTTTGTATTTTCCCTCTGGTTTTGGAGCCTTTAAGGTTTTATCTTTATGGGCTTCTCAGGAAAATTAGTCTGAATTAATTAAAGGTATGAATTTAAAGTGGATTATTTAAACTTCATTACATTCCTGTGTAGACAATCTTACTCAGAATTAAAACCCTAATTCAATTGGTAGCTAAACTCACTTCCAATGTGAACTAAACTGTGAATGGGAGAGTAGAGAGGGGTCTTGGGAGATACCACGGAGCAGCTCAAAGCAGGGTGTTGAGGAGACACCATTGGCCAGTGCTGCTTAATAAGCCCCTGTAGTAAGAGTCTTTGCTCAGGTAACTCTGCCAGCTCTTTGGGGACACCGTCAGTCACTTTGCCCTGAGCCTGCAGACCTCTGCTCACTCCCAGCCAGGCCAGGGCTACACCGAGCTCTGTCAGAGCTTAGCCCTGCCATGAACTGTCCCAGCCAGTCAGCCCAGCCCAGCTCCTTCCTTCTGTGCAAATAATCCCTCCTTCCAGAGAGACTGTGTGGTTAGGGGAAAGGACGGGCTCATGCTTAAGGCATCAGGGAGATTGAGATTCAAGTTCCAGCTCTGCTGCAAAGTCCTTGGGCCTGTCACTTCCTCTCCCTGGGCATCAGCTCCTCATCTGTGAAATGGGGATAATAATTCTGCCTTGTCTAAGGGGAGAATTTTCAAAGTCCTTCTGGGATTTAGGAGCAGAAGTGCCTGACTGTGCTCTGTGCCCACTGCCTCGTGCTTCTAAATCCCTCAGGGACTTCTGAAAATCGTCGCTTAGATCTTGAACTCTTCCGGGCAGGGGCTGCCTCTCACTAAGGGTTTGTCCGCACAGGGAAATGGACCAGCAGATCTACAATAGTGTAACTGAATCACTGCAGTTATCCTGGGATAACTCCCTGTGTGGACGCTCTTATTGCGGAATGAGAGAGCCTTGGGCAGGGTTAGTTTACACCATTTTAAAAGTGACATGGGCTAAACTGGACAAAGCCCCTCGTACACTAGAATAAGAGTGTCCCCTGGGGAGTTATCCCAGGTTAGCTGTAGTGGGTTAGTTAGACCAGTATAGTTCTGTTGGTCAAATTCCCCTGCAGACCGGCCCTTAGTGTCTGCAGCACCCAGAGGAAAGGGGCCCAGACCTTCGCTGGGGTCTCTGGTGGATACTTTTATATAAACAATAACGGCAAAATGCAGTCTGGGCTCAGCCAACAGGTGCTGGACAAGGAGCCAAGGAACAAGGTCTTTGTCCCTGCTAGGGTTGCCAACTTTCCAGTTTCTGAAAATTGCACACCCCTGCTCCGCCTCCTCCCCTGCTCCACTCCTCTCCGCCAGGCCAGGGACCACCGCACTCGCCCACCCCACCTTTTACCTGCAGGGGACGGGAGATTCTCTCTCCATAAGCCAATCACTCAAGTCACACAAAAAGTCTCTGGAGGAGCCGGGGCTAAAACCCAGGAGTCCTGACCTCCAGCCCCCCTCCCCCCCCTCTTGCTCTAACCCATTAGCCACAACTCCCCTCCCAGAGCCAGGGAGAGAGCCCAGGAGTCCTGACTCCCACTTCCTCCAGGCCTGTCTGGGTCTGTAGAAGTGAGGACAGTGGGCTGCTCACTTGCATCTGGGGAACCTGCCCCATTGTTTGTAGTCACCCCCCGGCAGCTGTGACTCGCTCACCTGGGCTGGCACCAGAAAATTTACATGGAAATATTGGTTTCACGGTCTCCCCACTTCTCCAGAGGGGTTTTATGAGCTCTTCTCTTGGTTCCTCTGCACCCCACAGTGAGCGGCTCCTGGGACCCCAGCTACTGGGCTACCTTGGCTGCAGCTGGGGCAGCTGGATGCAAAGTGTTGGAGCCTGCCAACTTCTGTCACCTGGAGCAAGCGGGCGCTCTAGTTCCCAGAGAGTGGTGCCAGGGAGCACCTGGGCGGTAATCGTGCCATGGGAAGCAGCCCTGAGGGTGCGCTGAGCCCAGGCCCCTCTGCAGCTGACAGGGGGAGAATGGAGCAGGGCTGGGACCTGCTCTTCGAACAGCCCATCTCCCGACATCCACATCCCGCAGGTAGCATGTTGCCCCCTTCCTTCCGTGGCCTCTTCGTTGTGCTCAGAGCTTGCCCCCCTCTTGCCCACTCTGCTCGCAGGACCAGTGCAAACCTGTGGGTGCTCCCTTCCCCAGCCCCAGGTCGACCCCCTAGTTAAGTGGAGCTGCTGCCCCGGGCTGCGAGATGACTCCGAAGCCACCACTGAGCATGGGCAGCAGTTATCATAGGCAGGGGGAGCCTGTGCCTTCCCCAACAGCCTGGCACGTCCCACCCACGCTGCACCCCAGGGCCAGGCCCCTCCTACAGTTCCCAGTGCTCTGCCCTGGCTGGCCCAGGCTGGGTGGGGCTGGCCTGCCTGCCTTCTGCAGGGACTCGGGGCAGCTGGGGCTGGGGCCGTGGTTCACCAGTCTGGTTCACCAATTCACTTCTTATTTAAATGAAATAATAAAGAAAAAGTTCATCTATATTTTGGTATTGTCAATTTTTCTATTTGTTTGTAACAGGGTTTTTCATACATATACAGTACTTAATACTAATTAATTAGTGTATTAACTAGGTAACTAAGTAATTTCACAGTCCATCAGAGGTGAAGAAGTGTGCATGAATTCCTAGGGCAGCTCGGACGGCAGGGCAGGAGTCGGATGGCTCAGGCCGGCCAGCCGGTGTTCCTCTGGCCTGGGCGGGCGGGCCCTTAGGCAGAAGAGATTAGGGAGGGGGCTGGCCTCCCCAAATGGGGGCTTCATGTGCCACCCATGGGCTCCAGCAAGACCTGCATCCACACGCCCACATTTGTGTCACAGGCATTCAGGCTAATCTGCATTAACCTCTAGGAGATCACAGAACAAAGCATTGGCAGATTCCACCTGTGATCCGTGAGGGCTTAAGCTTGGTGCACTCTGGGTGAGGTGGAAAAGGGAATTTTTTTCCCTGTGCAAAATTTACATGAATTTTCTTTGAAATTTTCGGCAATAAAATTTTAAATTTTCATGAAAAAAACCTGATAATCTAAAAATTGGCTCAGGGCAGGGAATATTAGGTTTTGGCCACTTCCAAAATATTTTGGGCTTTTGGTTTTCCAATAAAACAAAAATGTTCAAAAAAAGGAGGGACTTCCACAAATAAAAAAGTAAAATAAAAATATTTAGTCAAAATCTAGTTTTCTATCCAAAAAAAGATCTTGATGTCAAATTCTCAGGTGGGCCTGGTGCAGTTGCCACTGAATGTTGTCTTTCCTCAGTGCCATTGGTCTGCTGGTGCTGTACATTCACGTATCATATGGAACAGCCCCTGCCCTGAAAAAAGGACATGGGTTGCACTCTGGAGTGTTAAATTTCCCAGTATCCTTTGTTACAGTCTATCCTGAGCATGTCTGTGGCCTGGCCTAGCTTCCCAGTCAGTCTGTTGGTGTCAGGCCTTCGGTACACACCAGACCAGCACACTCCACTGAGCTTCCTGAAATCTGTGTCAAGTCCAACAGCTCCACCTCATCCCTCTTCCCCATTCATTGTTAGGTGGTTCAACCATCCCAGATTGAGCATCTTGTTCCCTTTCTCTGTCAGACACTGGATCACCATCTCTGGTACCTATTGAACTTTTGCTCAGGGCAGGAGTCCTCACATCCAGACTTTGGGGTTGTCTCTATAGTAAACTCAAACAAGAACCCCAAGTCCACACCCCCAGACTTTGGGAGAGGTCAGATTAAGACCCACAGCTGGAGCTAAACCTCAGGGCCCATTTCCAGTTGCTCTGTCCCAGTCCAGCATCTTCCTTCCCCCTGGTCCCCTCTTGCACTGATCAGCCACAGTCACCTTAGTGTTTAGAAATGTGAGCTGGCTTGGAGTCTTTAAACCGAGAGGGGACGTGTCTTTCTACCAGACAGGCTCTAGCTCAGACAGAAGTGAGCAGCTCAATGCAGGGATCCCTGGGGGAGGCTCTCTGGCTTTGGCTGTGCAGAAGTTCAGACTAGATGGTCCCTTCTGGCCTTTAAATGTATAACAATGAAAATAAACTGCCCTGGAAACCTCATGAGAACAGACTAAATGAGAGAGAAAGAGAATGAGGCAGGTTAACGTGTGAGGACAAAAATAACATTTGGAGAGTGGGTTATTCAATCCCACATCACAGCGTCTGACCCCCCCCCCAGCCCGCTGGGCTGCTAGCTTGGGTCAGGCCGGGGAGAGCTCAGTGCTGGGTGGGGGAAGAAGAGTCTGCACAGGAGACTCTGCAGATTCTCAGGACGCTGTCAGCTAGTCCTGCATTTCCCGCCCTGCGCAGCTGCACTTAGCAGCTGGACTGTGTGTGGAAAGTGTCGCTGAGCTGGAGCACTGACTCCCCTCTCCCTTCTCTTTTCTGAGCAGCAGCTGATCGCTCTCCAGCCCTGCAGCATCTGGCTCCATTAATATCCCCACCAGGGCTGGAGAGCCGGGTCTAATTCTGCCCTGGGGTTTGGGCCAGGGGAGGGAGGCAGGATCTAGCCCAGAGGCAACAGGGGGTGGGATTGTCTGTGAGATCAATTAAATCCCCTGTGGCAGATTTCCCAGCTTGTGTCTCTGACATTTTCCCTGTCCCGCCCCATTCAGGCTCTTCCTCTCTTTGGGTGAAATATCCGAGGGTCATTGGCCTTCCGGGCAGGTACCCGGTTGGTCACTGTCACCCAGGCTTTTGGGACAGCCAGGGACTGAAGGGAGGAAGAACAATCTTGTGCCCAGGGCTGTGGACTGGTGCTCAGGAGCCCTGGGTTCAACCCCTGACTCAGCTGCAGACTCCTGTGTGCCCTGGGCTCAGTCACTTAGTCTCTCTCTGTGCCTCAGTCTCCCCACCTGTGAAAGGAGGATGAACTTCAGGAGTGTCTGAGGATAAATCCCATTAGTGATTGTGAGGGGTCAGATACTCCAGTGACAGGAGATGTACAAGGAAATGGAGAGCATTGATGGGAAGAGCATTTTATGCCAGGGCTTCTCCATAGACAGGGACATTTACCAGTGTAATTAAACTGCTCTAGCTTTGCTGGTGTAACTCCCATGGGGACACTCTTGTTCTCCAATCAGAGCCTTTGTCAGGTTCATTCATAGATTCTAAAGCCAGAAAGAACCACTGTGATCACATAGTCTGGCCCCCTGTATCACACAGGCCAGAGACCTGCCCCCAAATAATCCCTGTTTGAACTAGATCATCTATTTGAGGAAAACATCCACTCTTGATTTTAAAATTGCCAGTACTGGAGAATCCACCAGAAGCCCGTGGTAATTTTTTCCCACAATTAATTATCCTCACTGTTAAAAATGTACAGTTATCGTTAATATTGCTTCCAAAGCAAGATAAGATAAACCAAAAAAAAACCAAAAACCCTTAGCTCATACCAGATAACATCCCATGAAGTACTCTAGCGGCAGAGACTGCGTGTTTCAGGGGCAGGTGCGGGGTCGAGTTCATCTACTTTGGGAACATGTCAGCGCTGCCTACAGCTTTCACACAGCTGCCTCTATTGCCACAGCAGGAAATGATCAATGTTCACCTTGCAGGGAAGTTTGAGGCAGCTGAGAACTGGACTGGCTGCTCAGCCAGTGTGGTTGTGCCAGAGCTTTATCACAAAATCCCCAACACAACTGGCACTGACCACTGTTGATTGCAGTCTGCCCGAGGACGAAGGTTAGAATGGGCCATGGTGACACAGCCCCACACACCCCTACAGCTGGTCTCACACACAGATTCGGCACGTGAAGAACTGGCACAAACAATTTTGGCCAAACCTTCAAAAATGGCCAGTGATTTTGGGAGCCCAACATGAGACACCTTAAGGAGTGACAGACAAACAGACCGCACTGAGCCCCCACCTGCTGGAAATCAGCCTCTTTAAGATGGCTTAAATGTGACCCCAAATTCACTAATCATTTTTTAAAGTCTTGGTCTCTGTGCTTAACCATGTGATAAACCAAGCACGGTATTTAAAAATAATATTGTGTCTGTCTATCTACCTCCATATACATCCTCTTTCTGTCTCTCTATCCATCAATCTATCTATCAATCTCTCTCTCTCTGTTGCAGGCTCTGTGCAGCTGATTCCTTTCACGTGTCTATTAAAGCACTAGCCTAGAGAGGAGCCATGGTCATTTCTTCCCTGTTTGGAGCTGTCTCTCTGCTCCTTTCAGGGTCTGTGCAGTGAGGCAGCTGCAGGGTCTGTGCAGCAGGGGGAACTCACTCTGCGGATGCTCTTGCTTCATGTATCAGCTGTGTTTGCAGCTCGGCGGGCAGCAGGGTGAGTTCCTCTTCTTCACATCCCATTTTGCACTGTTCATGATCCTGTCATCAACCTCCCCTTCACCCTCCCATGGTGGAGACTTTCCCTGTTCCTGTTTCTCTGGCTGGTCTGGGTTGGGGTCTCTCCAAGTGAAAGCTCTGGAGCCATTTCTCTGTCACAAGAGAACCGACCCTCTTACACAGGGGCCTGATCCCCAGGCCAGTGAGGTCAGTGGAGTCTTTCCATTGACACCAATGGGCTTTGGATCAGGCCCTTTCTGGGCAGCATTGTCTGAGCTACAAGCAGTGCCCGGCTGCCACCCAAGGGTGCCAGCAGCTCAGCCTGACCCACAGCCCCGGGATCACTCTTGGCGGAGCCACCACAATGCCGTGATCTAACAATGACAGATTTTATCAAACATTTTCATTTTTTCAAAGTTCCCATTTTTAAAAAATTAAAAAGTATAACATTTTTGGGGGGGGGGGGGGCGGGGAGGGTTGTAAAAACAAAACTGGAAAATTAAAATAATTTAAAAAAAAAAGGTTTTCAGGTTTTTTTCCCCCCTCCTTCCATTTTTACCATTTTACCACCAAGATATGGGAAAAATATTTTTCACAAAAGGTTTTGAAACCATCATTTAAAAAAATACTTGCCACAAATATTTACCCTTTTCCACCCAGGTGTTTTCTGGGCACTGCTTATGACAGGTAGTGTCAAAATCTGCTCCTCTGACCCTCACCTGAGAATCTAAGCTCCCCCCACGCACCCCATCTAGCTGCTCTGCAGAGCTGACTCCATCCCAAGGGTGCAATGTGCCCAGCCACCATCCCAGGACAATCTGTTTCTGCATCAATTACCATGAAAAGTTGCTTTGTAAAACTGCTCCGCCTTGTGCTCCTGACACACTTCCCTTGAAGCTCTCAGCTACTTGGCTTCCCACAGAGCTGTTAACGTCTGTTCACAAGACTTTCTTTCTGTAAGTGGGGAAATGGTCCGGCTATTGTGGGGAACTTTCCTGGGTTACTCACTACCCCAGTGGAATGGGCTAGCGAAAGGATCTGAGTCCTCGCTCCCACTCCCTTTACCCAGAGACCTGCCTAACCTTGAGGACTCCGACTCTCCTGTGTGGCACAGTCCTTGTAAGCCCGACAAGGTTGGGCCCAGGATTCCTGAGGTCTCCTGCCCAGGCCCTGGCTGTGCTGCAGGGAGGGCACAGATCAGACACTTGCTCTGGCTGTGGCCACACACCCTCAGGCTCGAGGTGGCAGAACCCTTCTTCCCAGCGTCAGCCCCCCCGTAAGGCCTGCAAGGCCTCTTGATTGGTGGATCTCCCCGCACTGGGCCTTCTGCCCAAGGGTCCCCATCACACTCCCCAGCTGCTCACCACACCCAGCTCTGGACTGCTGCATCCCCAACTCCAGCCCGAGTGCTGCGGCTGCTGCGGCTGCTCTACCTCTTCTGGCCTCTCTGGCTCTGGTTACTGCCCTGTCCTCCCAGTACGGATCTGCTCCCTGGGCTGCTTCTCTGGTTCTCTCCGGCTCCGGTTGATGCGGCTCTGCTCCCAGCTCAGCTTGTGCTCCTGCTTTCTCCTTAGCTCTGCCCCACTCTGACCTAGGGCAGTTCCAGCTCACATGGAGGACGGGACCCTCCTGGCCTCCTGACTCCCTCATTAGTCTGCTCACCCTGTCAATCAGGCTGACCTGGAGCATTGGCCTCTCTCCACTGCCTCTGGGGACTGTCAGTCTCAGGGTCTTGATTTTCCATCAACACTTCCCCTTGGTACTGGGAGCTACACAACCAAAAACCCACCTCAGTTTTAATAAGGGGCCAACAGTCCCTTACATTTCTATCCCACATGTTACTTTGGCTTTTTCCCCTGGTCCCCCACTTGCTTAGTTGCACTGGTTCCAGCTCCTCACCTGCTAACAGCTCATTTCTGGGGCTCTTTCTCCACTGTCTTGTGTTCTCCCCCCCCGGGCAGTGGGGGGTGAATTGAGAGGGAACCAGGTTTGGGAGAAGGGACCTGGTGTCTGTCTCTCAGCACGGACAGCAGACTCCTCAACAGCCCAGAATGGGGAGCGGGGGCAGTCAAGACAGGAAGTGCAGAAGCAGCTAGAGCTGGGTGTGAAGGATGGGGCAGGTGGAGACTAAGCAGGGGGCGGGAAGCCAGTGCAGTCCCATGGCTACTGTTCTCTGGGGCACAAATTCACCCCTATGCAGAGGCTCTCACATGAAGCCCAGACCCCATTTATGCCACCTTAACCCCAGAGGGTGAATTTCCCCCCGGGGGAGCTGGATCCTTCTCACCAGGGACTGGAGACCAGGGTGGAAGCAAAAGGTTCAGACTCCCCCAACATCCCAGGCCCCCCCAGTCACCCAGTGACCTTTCACCCCAGTCCAGCTGTGCCTTTAGCCAGGGGGCTGTCTCGGTCCCCAGGCAGTGAGGTGGGATGGGAAGCGTTTCCTCAGTCTATGTTTAGACTCAAATAAGCAAACCAGGCCCCTTCGGCTCTCAATCTTGCAGCCCTAAATAGAGACGCTGTGGCCGGAGCACAGAAGGGGGGCGGTTCAGGGCAGGAAATGGGGAGCGATGATGATTATCAGACCCAAGGAGGAGACAGAGCAGGTCAGAGAGAGGCTGCAGCATCTCTGCTGCCTGAGCCCTGCAGACCCCAGGGGGCCTGGGATGATGCCCTGATGATCCTGTCTCTGTGCCTCTTGCTGCCCGGTGAGTATGTGGGAATCCTGAGCTAATTCGTTGCAGGTTGGGAGGAAACAGCCGAGAGCTGCCCCTGGCCCAGACTGTCGGCAAATCCTCTTCGGCGGGAGAGAAATGGGAACCAGTGTAAACACTGAGTGTGAGAGCTACTGGGCCAGATCCCCATCTGGTGTAAATCAGTGTAGCTCCACTGGAGTCAATGCCGGTTTACACCAGGATCTGTCCTCTAGACTAAGAGCTGAAGGGAAAGGCGGTTCCCAGCTCAGCCAAGGTCTGTGTGGGTGAGGAATCTGCCAAGTCCCAGATTTAACGTCCTGCCTGGTTCGCTTCTTCACCAAAAGAAGAATCGAGAATTTTTGTCCTATCTATTAAAGGCAGATTTTGTCTCTGAAGAGGGACCTTGGAAAAGGGGGAGGGGATTTTATCTCCAGCACTAACCACCCATCACCTTTCTGTTCCCAGCGCTGAGTCCCAGCAGCCAGGAGATCTGCTCGGCTCCCGGTGAGTCCATTTGTCTGTCTGCCCCCAATCTTCTCATTGTATTTACCCCTGCCTCTCCAGGGCGTTTAGTCGGTTGATCCCTCCCTTTACTGCTGCCTCTCAGCTCTGCTCTGACCCAGGGCCAGTGTGACAAGCGGGTGAGAGGGGGATGTCTCTGGGAAGCAGGGAACGCCACGGTTCTGATCCCAAGGGATTTAGCTTCTCACGGCCCCAGCTCTCAGCCCCTCATGGTAACAGGTTTCTCCCCTGGAGCTCACCCCCCATATAGACTCCACCTGCACCTCGTTCTTAAATGTCAGCAGCACTGTTAACAGTCAGCCCTGGGCGGGCAGGCAGCATTCGAGAGGGTACGGCCAGAAGAGACCATTATATAACCCAGGCTGAGCTCCCGTATGACCGAGGCCGAGGTGTTGGCTGGGCCCTAGACAACCCTCAATCACCAGGGTCCGGCCACGCTGAGTGGTCGCCTCTCTCCCAGCCATACTGCCCCTGCTGGGTGAGTGGATGCCTGCATCAGGGCTGACAATGGGAGCCCAGCCTGGCTGACCCTCCGACTCTTCAGCAACCCAAATAATCCCACTTAATAAAGCTTCTAGTCTCAAGAGAGAGCTTGTGCCCCCATCTGCATAGGTGGGCTGGAATCAGAGCCTCCATCTGAGACATGGCACAGACCCACCTGTCATTTACCTCCTGCCCCATTGACAGCGCCAGGCACCACCAACACCCCACTGACAGCTCTGACCAATTCCCCTTCCCAGGTGCTCTCCCTGCCCCCGCCCTCCACCTGAGCCAGACGTCTGCCCTGACAGGGGACTCTGTGTGGCTCAAGTGCTCCGTGTTCTCCCAGCTCCTGGCCACCCGCGTCATCTTCTGCAAGGACGGGGAGGAGGTTTCATCCCAGAGGAGCTTGGAGAAGAAGATCACCTACTACTATAACCACATGGTGTCTGGGGGCAGCTCTGGGAATTACTCCTGTGGGTACGAGATCAAGGACAGCTACAACCAGGTGACCAGATCCCAGCTCAGCCCTGCCCAGCACCTCAGCCTCACTGGTAAGAGCGGGCAGGTGTGTGTGTGTGTATGTGTACATATATATACCAGCTCAGCCCTCGCAGGTGGAGTCAGGGACCTCATAGAAATGTCAGGCTGGAAGGGACCTCAAGAAGTCATCAAGTCCAGCCCCCTGCACTGAGGCAGGACCAAGTAAACCTGGACCATCCCTGATAGGAGTTTGTCCAATCTGCTTTCAAAAACCTCCAGTGACAGGGATTCCACAACCTCCCTTGGAAGCCTATTCCAGAGCTTCACTAGCCCTATAGATAGAAAGCTTTTCCTACTGTCTAACCTAACCCTCCCTTGCTGGAGATTAAGCCCATTACTGCTTGTCCTGCCTTCAGTGGGACTGAGAACAATTGATTTCCGTCCTCATTATAACAGCGCGACATGTATTTGGGGACTATGAGGTCTCTCCTGAGCCTTTTTTTCTCAAGACTAAACATGCCCAGTGTTTTTAACCTTTCCTCCTAGTTCAGGTTTTCTAAACCTTTCACCATTTTTGTTGCTCTTCTCTGGACTCTCTCCAATTTGTCCACAACTTTCCTGAAGTGTCACACCCAGAACTGGACCCTGCTCCAGCTGAGGCCTCACCAGTGCGGAGCAGAGCGGGACAATGACCTCCCTTGTCGTACATAAGTTAGCCCTTTTCACAGCTACCTCGCGCTGCTGACTCAGATTCAGTGTGTGACCCACTCGAACCCCAGGCCCCTTTCAGCAGCACGGCCACCAGCCAGGTATTGCCCATGGTGCAGTTGTGCTAGGGCAGCGTATGGGCCTGGAGTGGGGCCATGCTCTGCTCTGATCTCTTGTGTATTTATTGCCTAGGTGATGACTCCAGCAGCGGCGGTGTCGGGGGTTCCTCCCCACAAGGTAAATGCTTCTGAAGCGTTTCTTTATTCTGGGGACTGCATTTAGGGAAAGGTCGGTCCTGGGCTGGTCAGCCCCCAGTCTGAGTGGCGATGGATGTAGAGGAAATACACAACAACACAACAGGGTGACGGGCTCATCCAATCCGGCACATTCTCCCTGCAGCTCTCCCAGGCTTTAACCAGCATTGCTGAGCTGGGCAACATCTTTGCAAGACGGGAAAATGGCTCTTTCAAAGGGGGAATCCCAAACCCTTCTGATCGTGAAGTTTCCTCTGGAATTCACTGACTCCCTCTGCTAAACCGGCAGTCAGTGAATTATTTCCTCTCTCTGCATTTGGTGATGATCTGGCAGGAGGCACCAGACAGCATCATTACTCTTGGGCTCACAAGTTGTGTCTCTCTGTGTAATTAGCTATTTACGCTCTGTGCTCCAGTATTGGAACAGAGGTGTCACAAACAGCATATGGGCAAACCCCTCGTTCAGGAATCTCAGCCCAGCACCAGTACCCGGTTCCCAGGCAGCAACCGGCAGAACCTCAACCTGGTTGTTTGCCCCAGCTCCCCACAAAGCATTTGTATCAGCAAAACAACCCACCCTCTTCTGAGGACACTGCAGGTGCCAAGGCCTCGTCCTGCCCTCTGCCCAGGGCGGGGTCACCCCCGCGGTGAACTGCCAGCCACACTGGAGAGGGGCGATAGGCCCTGGGCTGCTGCATCTGTCACTGGCTCTTGTGTGAGGCCTTTGCACAGAATCCTGGTGCAGCCTGAGCAAACTGGGGCAAGAGTGACCCTGTGCTGGGGGAAAGGGAGAAGCCTCCCCAACAACCTCCCATGAGAGGAACATGCCCCCCTGCAGCATGATGCCCCCTGTTAGATCCAGGCCTCTGGGAGCATTCACGGGGACCCTGTTCCAGAGCTACTGCTCTGTGTCTAGTGCTGGCACTGCAGTCCCACATGCTGCTTTGCACACAGCCGTCACCATGTTCCTTTCCATGTTGCAGGGCCAGACATGTTGTCCATCACCATCTGGGCTGCCCGCTGCACCCTGGTTTTGATCCTCATGGTGTCTGCACCCGTCATCACCTTCATGCTGGAGAAATGGAGCCTGCCCCAGACTGCGGGATTGGAGGAGACTCGTCGTGGGAGCATCAGCATTTTGTGGGGGGATGCAATGGGGAATCCCCAGTGACCAGCTGTGAGCAGGAGGGAGGGTGAGGAGGAGGCTGGGGAGATACCAATGACCAGCTCTGAGTGTGTGTTGAGGAGACACCATTGGTCAGTGCTGCAGAATAGGCCCCTGTGGTAACAGTCTTTGCCCAGGTAACTCCTCCAGCCTCGTTCAGTCCCCTTCCCTTCCCCCATCAGGGACGTTGTCAGTCACTGACTAGAGTTGCCAACTTTCTGCCTCTTCTCCCCCTCTTCCCAGGCCCCGTCCCCTGCTTGCTCCTCTCTCACCTCCCCCCATCATTCTCTGCTCTCCCCTCATTCCTCCTCTCTGGATCGTCTCCTGCCCCCTTCCCTGCTGAGCTCCCTCTGCTCTGGGTCTGGGCTGGGAGCTGCTGGGGACTGGTGTGGGTTGATGACCTGGCGTCTCGCCCCCTCTCCAGTAACTGGACCTTCAGGGCCCGGTCCATACACCTGACTGGACACGGCTAGGTCCCCTTTTTGAATCATAGAATCATAGAATCTCAGGGTTGGAAGGGACCTCAGGAGGTATCTAGTCCAACTCCCTGCTCAAAGCAGGACCAACCCCAACTAAATCATCCCAGCCAGGGCTTTGTCAAGCCTGACCTTAAAGACCTCTAAGGAAGGAGATTCCACCACCTCCCTAGGTAACGCATTCGAGTTCCTCACCACCCTACTAGTGAAAAAGTTTTTCCTAATGTCCAACCTAAACCTCCCCCTCTGTAACTTGTTCTGTCATCTTCTACCACTGAGAACAGTCTAGATCCATCCTTCTTGGAACCCCCTTTCAGGTAGTTGAAAGCAGCTATCAAATCCCCCCTCATTCTTCTCTTCTGCAGGCTAAACAATCCCAGTTCCCTCAGCCTCTCCTCATAAGTCATGTGCTCCAGCCCCCTAATCATTTTTGTTGCCCTCCGCTGGACTCTCTCCAATTTATCCACATCCTTCTTGTAGTGTGGGGCCCAAAACTGGACACAGTACTCCAAATGAGGCCTCACCAGTGCTGAGTAGAGGGGAATGATCACATCCCTCGATCTGCTGGAAATGCCCCTACTTATACAACTCAAAATGCCATTAGCCTTCTTGGCAACAAGGGTACACTGTTGACTCATATTCAGCTTTTCGTCCACCGTAACCTCTAGGTCCTTTTCTGCAGAACTGCTGCCCAGCCATTCGGTCCCTAGTCTGTAGCAGTGCATGGGATTATTCCGTCCTAAGTGCAGGACTCTGCACTTGTCCTTGCTGAACCTCATCATATTTCTTTTGGCCCAATCCTCTAATTTGTCTAGGTCCCTCTGTATCCTATCCCAACCCTCCAGCATATCTACAACTCCTCCCAGTTTAGTGTCATCTGCAAACTTGCGGAGGGTGTAGTCCACACCATCCTCCAGATCATTAATGAAGATATTGAACAAAACTGGCACCAGCACCGACCCTTGGGGCACTCCACTTGATACCGGCTGCCAACTTATGGAACCATTTATCACTACCCATTGATCCCGACCATCTAGCCAGTTTTCTATCCACCTTACCGTCCATTCATCCAGCCCATACTTCTTTAACTTGCTGGCAAGAATACTGTGGGAGACTGTATCAAAAGCTTTGCTAAAGTCCAGAAATAGCACATCCACTGCTTTCCCCTCATCCACAGAGCGGTTATCTCCTCATAGAAGGCAATTAGGTTAGTCAGGCATGACTTGCCCATGGTGAATCCATGCTGACTGTTCCTGATCACTTTCCCCTCCTTTAAGTGGTTCAAAATTGATTCCTTGAGGACCTGCTCCATGATTTTTCCAGGGACTGAGGTGAGACTGACTGGCCTGTAGTTCCCTGGATCTTCCTTCTTCCCTTTTTTAAAGATGGGAAATACATTAGCTTTTTTCCAGTCTTCCGGGACCTCCCCTGACCGCCATGATTTTTCAAAGATAATGGCCAATGGCTCTGCAATCTCATCGGCCAACTCCTTTAGCACCCTCGGATGCAACGCATCCGGCCCCATGGATTTGTGCTCGTCCAGCTTTTCTAAATAGTCCCGAACTACTTCTTTCTCCACAGAGAGCTGGTCACCTCCTCCCCTTACCGTGCTGCAGAGTGCAGCTGTCTGGGAGCTGACCTTGTCTGTGAAGACAGAGGCAAAAAAAGCATTGAGTACACTAGCTTTCTCCACATCCTCTGTCACTAGGTTCCCTCCCTCATTCAGCAAGGGGCCCACACTTTCCTTGACTTTCTTCTTGTTGCTAACATACCTGAAGAAACCCTTCTTGTTACTCCTAACATCTCCAGCTAGCTGCAACTCCAAGTGTGATTTGGTCTTCCTAATTTCACTCCTGCATGCCTGAGCAATACTTTAAAACTCCTCCCTGGTTATTTGTCCAATCTTCCACTTCTTGTAAGATGGTTTTTTTGTGTTTAAAACGAGCAAGGATTTCACTGTTAAGCCAAGCTGGTCGCCTGCCATATTTACTTTTCTTCCTACACATCGGGATGGTTTGTTCCTGCAACCTAAATAAGGATTCTTTAAAATACAGCCAGCTTTCCTCAACTCCTTTCCCTGTCATGTTTTTCTCCCAGGGGACCTTGCCCGTCAATTCCCTGAGGGAGTCAAAGTTTGCTTTTCTGAAGTCCAGAGTCTCTGTTCTACTGATCTCCTTTCTTCCTTGTGTCAGGATCCTGAACTCAACCATCTCATGGTCACTGCCTCCCAGGTTCCCATCCACTATTGCTTCCTCTACTATTTCTTCCCTGTTTGTGAGCAGCAGGTCAAGAAGAGCTTTTCCCCTATTTGGTTCATCCAGCACTTGCACCAGGAAATTGACTGGACATTCTGGACACAAACCAGGCACCTGTCATTGGCAACCCCCTGTTCTGTAGCCTGCAGACCTCTGCTCACTCCCAGCCAGGCCAGGGCCATGCTGAGCTCTGTCAGATCTTAGCTCTGTCATGAACTATCCCAGCCAGACAGCCCAGCCCAGCTTCTTCCTTCTGTACAAATAATCCCTGCTGCAGAGGGGCTGTAAATTTAGAGGAGGAGGATGAGCTAATGGTTAAGGCACCAAGGTAACACTTTTAGAGGTTTATGGTTCAATCCCCAGCTCTGCTTCAGAATCCTTGGGCCTGTCACTTCCTCTCCCTGGGCCTCAGCTCCCCATCTGTGAAATGGGGATAATAATTCTGCCTTGTCTCAGGGGAGAATTTTTCAAAGTCCCTAAGGGATTTAGGAGCACAAGTGTGTGACTGTGCTCTGTGCCCACTGCCTTGTGCTCCTAAGTCCCTCAGGTCTATTTTCACCTGAAACTGGAAAAAGCCCCTCCTGCACTGGAGTAAGAGTGTCCCTACTGGGAGTTATGCCGGGATAGCTGTAGTGGTTTAACTAGGCCAGCATAGTTCTGCTGGTCAATTTTCCCCTGCAGAAGCCATTAGTGTCTGTGCAGCACCGAGTACAAAGGGGTCCTGCCCTTGGCTGGGATTTCCGTGGCTGCTGTAATGTATATAATCAACCGGAAAATTTCTCTCTCCCGCTGTCTGGTTCTGTTCCTTCAGTTCTAACCCCTCTCCTACACTTCCCAACCAGCAGGGAATCTCATGACAGCCTCAGCTAAAAACAGCACTCACAGGGCCATGGTTGCAACCCTCCAATCTCAGCCAGAAATGAAATAGGATATGGGGCCTTTCCAATAGAGGGGACTCAGGCTCTGATCCAGTCCCAGGTTGGGGGAACTGGCTGGCGTGTACGATGAGACACAAACTGTACAATCAATACCCCAAAGAGTCCATCACTGGCTAAAGATTATAACCCAGGTTTTGTTTTATTAAAACTCACTCAAAACCACAGTATATCCATCATCCCTTCCATTGTCAAAACACAAATGTCTTTAACGCAACCCTAGCTCTGGTTTAACTACGGATGCACCATAATCCAGACAGATTCCAGCCACTGGTTATGTTTTGCTTCCATGACCAAAGGTGTCATTTCCATGCATGGACAAGACATGAGACTTGCCATTGCAGAGGGTGGGAAGAAGGATCTTGGGGCTAACGCTCAGGGCTTGGTGCATTACTGGGTTTCATTCCCAGCTGTGGTACTGACTCACCTTGTGAGCTTTGGTAAGTCCTGCTCCTGACTGGGTGCCCAAATTTACACATCTAATGCCAGGGCAAGTAACATTTGTGTGCTTCAGACGGGTGTTAACAACCAAGGCAAATCTGAAAGCAGACACGGAAATGAAAACAAACCATTTTTTCCAGGGAGATTGAAGTGTTTTCCTACTGGCATTTATATGTTACCATTCCTGATGTCTGATTTGTGTCCATTTATCCTTTTACGTAGCAACTACACACCACACCACACCACAGAAACACCAACCCAGGAACCAGTCCCTGTAACAATCCCCACTGCCTGAACAATCCCCATTGCCTTCTCTGTCCCCAGATCTACTCTAGTGACACCATCATAGGACCCAACCACATCAGCCTCACCATCAGAGGCTCATTCATCTGCACATCTACCAATGTGATATATGCCATCATGTGCCAGCAATGCACCTCTGCCATGTACATTGGCCAAACCGGACAGTCTCTATGTAAAAGGATAAATGGACACAAATCAGACCTCAGGAATGGTAACAAACAAAAGTAGGAGAATACTTCAATCTGCCTGAATACTCAATAACAGATTTAAATGTAGACGTACTTTGACAAAAAACTTCAAAAACAGATTTAAAAGAGAAACTGCTGAGCTACAATTCATCCACAAATTTAACACCATCAATCTGGGCTTGAATAGGGACTGGGAGTGGCTGGCTCACTACAAAAGCAATTTCCCCTCTCTTGGTATTGACACTCAATCATCAATTATTAGGAGTGGACCACATCCACCCTGATTGAATTGGCCTTTAACATTGGTTCTCCAGTTTTAAGGTAACTCCCTTCTCTTCATGTGCCAATATATATATTTATGCCTGTATCTGTAATTTTCACTCCATGCATCTCAGGAAGTGGGTTTTTTACCCATGAAAGCTTATGCCCAAATAAATCTGTTAGTCTTTAAGGTGCCACCAGACTCCTCATTGTTTTTGTGGATACAGATTAACACAGCTACCTCTCTGATACTTGTTAAACCATGAAAACAGACAACAGCGTTGGGGCCACTACACATAAGTCTGTCTAGAAGTCTTGTGAGATCCATAAACTTCACACCTGGCAGGCAAGTCACCATGTGGTTCTCTTAGTCATTGCAAACCGAAATATCCATGTTTCTGTAAGCAGAGTCAGGATGAGCTCTACCCTAACATCTGGTGGTGAATTATGGCGAGTGTGGAAAAGAATTTCAGGGGCTGATTGTGTTTGCATAGGCACAATCACCCCGCCTAGCATAGCACACGGCAGCCTAAAGTGGTTAATTTGACAGCTGTGGGATCCCCTATTTCTTTATTATTGGGGCAGGAGGAATAAAGTGTATGTCACCCTGATTATGCGAATGAGGAACTATCAAACTGTTTTATGACAGAGAGTCTCACCATCAATTAAGTAGAACTTGCTAGACCAGGGACATGGGTGCCAAAACCCAGTGAATTAAGAGAAATTGGGGATCGGTGTGTGTATTTGATGGCCTGGGTCCTTTTTGAAGGCCTGGCATGCTAATTGCACCTTCTTCTCACTCTCTCTACACTGTTGAATAGCAGAGCTAGTTTTGATTCTATTAAGAGTCTATCTAGAGACTGCTCAGCTGAATTCATTTTGGTCCTGTGGTGCACCAGCATTGGGGCTCCCCTGCTACAAGCTGAAAATGCTAAGAGCTGAAATCACTCCAAGAGCTAAAATTACTGAGCTGAGGTCACTGAGTCCTGTGTTAACTAGTGGGGGAGCCTGAGATATATTGCTAAGCGGCTGGCAAAGCAGTTGGCTGGACAGTTGGAGCGGCGCATGCCACAGAGTGGAGCTGAGCTCTGTGTGGGAACACTTGGAGGAGTAGAGCAGCTGGTGGAGCCAAGCAGAGTGTGGGATGGTTGGAGTGGCCCATGGAACAGCAAGTGGAGCAGAGTGGAGCAGTCTGCAGGGGCGACTGGAGGAGCGGAGCGGAGCAGAGCAGAGCTGTTTGTGGTGAAGGCTGCAGCAGATCTCCATGGAGAGGCGGGGCAGTCGGCCTCGGCCCACATAAGGTGCCCCTTTGTACCCTGTGTGCCCCCCCATTTCCACCCAGGGTGTGTGTGTAAAACTCTGCAGATGAACTTTTGAACTCTGGGGTGGCACTGACCAGCAACAGAGACTTTTGGGGTTGGACTTTGCGGTGATTTGGACTTAAGACCCTGAGGGGGAAAGGACATTGCCAAACATATTTGGAGGTGGGTCTTTTGCTCATGGTTTGTGTTATAATCCTGTTTGTGGTGTTTCCCCAATGTAATGCCACGTTGTTTCCCTCCTTTATCTAAAGGATTTTGCTACACTCGGACTCCATGCTTGTGAGAGGGGAAGTATTGCCTCCTAGAGACACCCGGGGGAGTGGAATGTAATTGTCCCAGGTCACTGGGTGGGAGCTTGAGCCAGTTTTGCATTGCGTTATCAAAACGGAACCCTTGGATTCTGAACCCAGCCCTTGTTGCTGCTAACTCAGAGGGGCAGAAGGGTTACATTTTTGGGGGCTCATCCAGGATCAGTACCCCTCACAAGCACCTGTTGAGTGTTCTACTATATTGGGAAATAATTGTGTTTACATTTTGAGGAAATTACTGCTTGTATAAGGGCTAATACATCAGGTTTGTTAGGCCCCAGTCCTGCAGCCTCTAGCTAGACTCCTCATAGAATCAAAATCAGATCTGCTATTCAACAGTGGAGGAAGATACAATAGTCTTACCATCAGGTACATATACCTGTCCCCCAACCTCTTTCAATTCATTGGGTTTTGGCACTCATGTCCCTTGTCTAGCGAGTTCTACTTAAGTGATGGTGAAACTCTGTCATAAAACAGTTTGATAGTTCCTCATTCTCATAATCAGGGTGACAACACTTTATTCCTCCTGCCGCAATAACAAAGAAATTGGGGATCCCAAAACTGTCAAAGCAACCATTTTAGGCTGCCGTGAGCTATGCTAGGCAAGGTGGGTGTGCCTATGGAAACACAATCAGCCCCTGAAATTCTTTTCCACACTTGCCATAATTCACCACCAGATGTCAGGTAGAGCTCATCCTGACTCTGCTTACATTTCTAATGATCAATTCTTCATTACTATTACATGTCTCCAGGAGCGGCACCAGGGGTTTTGATGCTCTAGGAGGCAGCGCTCCTCCTCTGAGCATTTGGTGGTGGGGTTCCTTCCGCTCCGCATCTTCGGGGCACTTTGGCAGTGGGTCTCGGAGTGAGTGAAGGACCCACCGCCAGATTTCCACCGAAGAGCCAGAGCGGAAGGACCCCCCGCTGCCGAATTTCCACCGAGGATGGCAAAATGCCACCCCCCAAATCCTGCTGCCCTAGGCGACTGCCTAGGGTAGCCTAGTGGAAGCGCCGGCCCTGCCTGTCTACTCCTAATAACAAGAGTTCCCTGCCCCAGAGAGGTATCCTCAGAGTGAGAGGACACCCTGACACCATCTGGAGGGAGGGTCCCAACTATGGGATCGTTTTCTTCTGCTCCACTTGGTTGTTCTCCTTCCCTGAGTCCCCCTCAACAGCACAGAGGCTGTCCGACTGCAGGTGGGACTGCTCCACTGTGTCCGGGAAAGTCTCCTCTATGTACCACTCTGTCTCCCTTAGCTCCTCCAGTTCAGCCCTCTGGTCTCCAAAGCCTGTACATGCCACATGGTTTCTAACAGCCAAGAGCGCCTTGCACCAGATACACACACATGCCACTCACTCACAAGGCAGATAATCCTATATGCTGCATTCAGTGCAATAAATTGGACAGCCCCCACTCTGCTGCCGGACCTCTGCCAGCCTTTGTTTTACTTCTGCTAAGTTTTGTCTTTTTTTTAGTGGGGGAGGGTTTATTGCCCTAAGTTGAGAGGAATAAACTTTATTTTTTAGGAATTCATTTTATAAAATGTTATAATGGTAAAAATGCTAGCTTAATTGTTACTAAATAACAAGGCCATTTTATAACATACATATATTATTTTCATTACATATAAATATAAAGAAAAGAAAAAAATTTCTTTAAACAGATTAGCTTTAACAAACAGCAAGAAGTAACAGAGTTCTCAACTGAGTTCACATGAGTTTCAGTTAGAGTGTTTGTTTATGAACTTTATATAATTTGCTCAGTGAAAAACGGTAAATATTTTTTCTCTTGCTTACAGAAGTTTTTAACTGGAATTCATGGAGACTTTTTCCTATCTGTTGGACTGTGGAATTACTTAGTTAATACTAATTAATTTGTAAATTAGCTAAATATATAAATGAAAAACCCTGTTACATACAAATACAAAACCTGAGAATGGCAAAATATAGATGACTTTTCTTTACTATTACATTTCAGTAAGATGAGAGTTGGTGAACCAGACTGGTTAAGACCATTCAATAATGTTTGAGGTATGCAATTATAATGAAAGAAGTTATAATGAAAGCAATTTTCCCACAATTTTTTTTTATAACTAACAATTCTAGTGCTTCCTGTTGGGAAGTTAACAATAGCACTAACTTGGTACAAAATAATTCAGAGCTACAGGAAAGCAGTTTGCTTGTTGCTCCTGGAGCTGAGCTTCTCCCAGCCCATGCAGGTCACATGTTTTTTAGTAAAGCAGCTGCCCTGACTACTGGCTTTCAATAGAGTTGTCAGAGTCTACCCTCACTTGAAACTGGGCGGTTTCAAAGTGAGGACCCGCATGTCTTCCCCCCACCCCAAAATCCTAGGGTAGGTCTCCCCTTCGGCTGCCACCACCCGGTCAATTCCGTGGGCCGGGACACCCCTGTTTCCCCCCTTGGGAACACAGATCAATTCACAGAGGAGGAACCTTCCCCCTCCCCCCTGATTCAACTCCTTGAATCTCACACACACAGGGAAGCAGCCCACTTCCCCCTCCCCTTCCCCTGAATTTCCCCAAGGGAAGGAATTAACCAAGTCCAAAGAAAAGAAAAGAATTTATTAAGAAAACAAAAGAAAATACAGAATCTCTATGAATCCAAGCTGGGCACTCATAGGGTATAACCTTGCTAAGTTCTGGAGAGAATCCTCTCTCTTTCTCAGTACAACCAGTACAAGCAGAATTAAGAATAATCAATAACAACACACAGAATTGCAAACATAGGATTATTAGATAAGGACACAAAGTATCTTTCTAATACTCACTATCTTGACTAGAAGAAATTAGTTCAGAAAGGTGGAACTTGTAGGGACTTGATTAACTCGTCTGGTCTCTTGAACTCCAAACGGCCAAAGACAAAGACCCCCCCAAACAGAGAGAAAAAGTTCCCTCCTAGGAGTTTCAAAATCTCTTCCCTGATTGGTCCTCCGGTCAGGTGCCCACCAGTACTATGCTTTAACCCTTTACTAATGTCGGGGACTCGAACCCCAACAGCGAAGTTCGTTGTCTGACCGCAGAGAGACCAGGCAACACCAGCAAGGTCCGATCAAAAGTTCTTTATTGATAAGTGCACGTATCAGTAAAGAACAGCTCGTATCCGAAAAGAACCAGCCCCCTCTTTACAGCTTAGTATTAGCTTATATAGACAGTTTTACTACGTCATAGATCATTCACTAGAGCAATCCACCCCCTTTGTCTAACAACTAGAAATTAGACACCTTTTAATATATACGCATGCCTAGTCTCTACAATATTGAATTGTTAATATCTCAACAAGCGCCAAAGGTTAGGAATGTGAGGGAGTTAAAAACACACCGAACACTAAACCAGGGAGTTAGTCAGAACTGTGAGATGCTTGTGTTTCTTATCGGTCCTTCAAACACTGTGTCTTAACACAACACAGCTGGCATCAGCCCCCTCACTTATCTTGCTCTTTCCCAGGGCTTTGTGAGACAATTCTGCCTGTCAGTATTTCACTCTGGGTTTTCCCAGAAACCTCTGCTAGCCTGATTTTAGTCAGGTTGGCACAACTGGTTTTGTGCTACATCTTTATTCAGGCCTAACAATCCCCCCTTTGTCCCTAGAGGACCAACGGGACTCTTGGGACAACAAATGATCGCTTGGCAGGGCACAACCGGGTTACGGTTTCTTCAGTTGCAGACGAAGCTTCAAATCGCCTTCAGGGGTAACAGTTCATTGGTCTGGGGCACTGACTATAAATCAGTTAGGTATACCAAGGGGTCTAATGTCCCAGATCTCTCGGTAAATAATTCAGTCCCACACGCCTCCTCCCCATGGACCCGGCAGGATCTGGTATGTGGGAGCCCACACCCACCCTAACCGGTCCAAATGCTTGGAAGGAGCACTGTGAATGTCCACACTTCCATCCAGAAAGTGTCCAAGTATGTCTTCATGACCACAGATCAGATGGTACTCCTGTGTGTCTGTAAGGGCAGTGGGCCAAGTCCAGTGCTCAGGATCAATTTAAACATATTAGATCCCACTGCAATGCCTTTCCAGCCTCAGTGATATTTAGTACCATCTCTGTCAGTAACTTCTGGGTCACAGAACTAAGGGTGGAAATGACATGTAACTCACCAACTCCAGCTTGTACTTAAGATAGCTGAGCATCAAAAATAAGGCTATTGGCCTTTTCTAGTCGGCCCAATTTCTTATCACGTTCTTGGCCTTTAAGAATATTCCAAATGGCTGTGTACCATTGGCCCCTAGACCACAGGGATTTGGTCAATCCTCTTTCTTTCCAGAGGAAATAACCCAGGCCCTCTGTTGTGCTAATCTAATGGCAGCCCCTTGTGAGCAATCTGGGTATGTAAAAGCGATCTGAAAACTGGATAAGGACAATGTTATTCAAAATGCAATGAGGGAGGCAATACATGCTGAAGGATTTATCCAAAACACAGGGCGCAGCCTGTAGAATAAACCCCAAAATCCAATTAATACCACAGTTCCAAATATAAGTCCCACAAATTTCTTCCTGCCAGTGTGTAATTGTTTGTTTCTTCACCAGGGTCAGTTCTTAATGTTCTTTTTAGTCAGGAATTCCTGGACTTTGGCAATGTCAGTGGAGTGAGTGTTTCTTCTTCTTTCCCAAAACAATTGTGGTTTAGCATCCTACAGGGGAGAGGTTTCCAGCACATATCACCCTGTAATAGCTGTGCTTTTTCTATAAAAGTCTAAAGGCACAGTTGGTCTGTCAGTGGACAAGGGAAAGGTTACCAGTACGTTACCTTGTCCTTCTTCCCTGCTGTCCAGAAGCACAGTAGAACTAGAAGAAAGAATAGGCGAATCATCAATAGGAAAATTCTTCTGATGTGGAGGGGTCTTTTTTGCAGTGAGAATCCTGGGTCCAAGCAGTTAGTCTTTGGCACTTCACAGCAGTGTTGGTAGACAGCAGGACTCAATACGGGCCTTTCCAGCATGGAGCCAAGGCAGTCTTTCGTTGATGGATCTGTATGTAGACCCAGTCTCCTGGTTCCAAGGAGGGGCAGGCTGCTAGGATCTTTGGGTTGTTTCTTCTTTACCTGTGAGAAAAAAAAACCTAACACATTGCATTAGTGTCTTTGCAGATTTTACAAATTTTATAGCTGCATGGGCAAATTTAAGTCCCCCCCTTGTTCCTTTTGAGGGTTAGCCAAGTCTTAGCTGTGAGGAGTGTCCTTGACGTCTCATCTTTAAACCAAGCATGTTAACTATTTTTTTCTCAGTCAACTTGTCCTTTCCTTTTCCCTCCTCGGCTGTTTTTTTTTTTTTTTTTTTTTTTTTGTAACCTACAAAAGAAACTTTTACTTTTTACTTATGTACCGTTTGTTAACAATGAACACATACACATTGCTGTTTTACAGTACATTAGTCTTATCTAATATATGCCACATATACCATTTCACTAAAATAATGTTATTACAGAACTTGAGAACAACAAACCAAGACAAGCACACCCACTTCGATGAGTTCATTTAATACAAACTGTAGTCCAATAGCTGTCCACCATCCCCAGCCCTCTGGCTAGAAGTCTGAGGTAGCCAGAAGGATCCCATGTACAATATGGGGAGTGGGTTAACTTTCCATGCCCTTGCTTTCAAAGACTGTTAATATGCAAATTTCAATAACAATTGTCAATTAAAAGGTTTGGCCAATGTAGTATCTTTCTCCTACTTAAGAAAATGTATAAGACTTTAGTATATCACATTTTTCTGATGCATCCAAACACTTTGTATTCTAAGTTGAACAAAACAAATATCTGCATTTTAATCCAACACTGCTGCTTGATTTTAAGTCAGACCATCCCATAAAAATATTAAACCCATCAATTTTGGCCACAGGACAAACACCACAAGACAGAACATAGAACACAAAACACAATTTTTACTGTGCCAGCAAATCATGGTACGTTGAATGCTGTTCAGCCGGCATCAGTTGTCTCTGATTCTCTGAAAGACAAAAAACAGAAGTCTACCTCTTCTGGGCAGGCAATCATTACTAAAAATATACAAATACTCTTGTTGATTTTAGGCAAAACAAGGGAATTACCCCATATTGTCTTGTATGTGTTTTATAGGCAGCCCCTGTTTTAGTGGCTCCTATCTTATTAGTTAGATAATTTGCATTAATACAGATGCTTGCTGGCTCACTTTTTACTTGTAACTCCTGCTTGTAAACACTGAAAGAAAACATCATCACTCACAGTGCTCTTAGAGCCTAATACAATTTTAATTACATAGCAGTGGATACATTCTTCAGCTAATTTAACAAAATTGGTCATAGCCAAATGACTGCAATCTAATAATTTCTTTGCCTGAATTTATTTACAAACATTTCAAAGACACCAAGAACTTTTTACTTTAGTACGTTTACAAAATTCAACTGCTGTTCCCTCCAGCAACTATAGAGTTAACTTTTCACTGTGCCTTAAATCACGTGCTTGTCCTTTCAACAACCACTTACCAACTCAGATCACCATGCCAAATATTCTTCTAAGTATTTGAACCCCTATGTGTATACTTACTTACTCCGTTCTTGTTTTTTTTTCACTACACCCTAAAAGTTTCCAACCTGTTCTCCAAGCTCTCTGTCTGTTGCCGGGCCGCCTGGGCCCGATCCTTTTTTTTTTTTTTTTTTCTGAACCGTTTCTTTCCATGGGTACCAACGTATTGCACTACCAGTTAGCTAGGAGGGTGGGCTTTTTAAGTAGCCCCCACCCTTCTGGTCCTTTCCCTAAAACATTTCTACTCACAAAACTACTCGAGTCCTCCCCTGTGAGGCTTGCCACCTGGGCAAAACACATGGCCCACTGGCGTTGAACTATTTAATTTCCTCTTGTAGCAAACACACTGCTGTTACAACATATGCTGAGCACAAATGGTTAAATTTTAACAAGTCCCTGAAGGACTGGTACTTGCTTAGCCAGGGCTTCCTTTTCTAACTGGAAATCCTGTCTCAAGGCCTGCAACTTGCCCTGGCGCAGGTTTGAGTTGCCGCCTGGTTCATGTTCCATGCTCTTAATTGCTCAATTCTAGTTATCAAGTACACATCTCGGCCCTTTTCTCCAACTACTCTATTGCCCAGTCCTGCTACGACTGGGGGCAGATCCACCTGCCACCCTTCCGGTCAACCAGGGTGGAGAGAAAAATGCTAAACCCCTCTCCAGTTCTCAGACTTACTGCAGCTGAGAGTAGGCTCACCTTTAATCATGCAATCCTCAACATATAACACCAAAAGTACCAAACAAAAGAAACACAAAACAAGGGTAAAACAGATAGATGGTGTAAATTCTATAGGGCTCCCCTATTCTCAATTGCTCACCAAACTGTGACAAATTTGTTACCAATTCATCTACTGCAGGACGTTGGGGGAACACACCATATAATCAAATTTTAAAGCTTAATTAAAAATAATAAAACAACAATGAAGAGTGTTGGGAACGCTCCCACATTACTCAGGAAGAACATGAATACTTTAACCCTTAAGCCACTTTAATACTCACACATGTCCAAACTGACCACGTCTGTATAACGTTCAGAGAAGGGGAATAGGCAGACGGGAGATTATCCTGTATACAGCTTGTCCAGAATTTCCAACATGCTTCTGCTCTTGGGAGAGCTGTTTTTTACACCCTGGAATCTCCTGCAGTGTCTCTTTTAGAGAGTTCAGTTCAGATTCCAGCCCGTGGCTTCTCCAGTTTCACCAAGGCAAGCTGAATTTCAAATTAACCCGTTCCTAGACAAATTGCTCACACTGTGTCAGAGGCTTTTCTTTGGTGATTAAAAGCTCCTTTGAGATATATGATCTTATCTAGATTGAAGGTACCTTCTAATGGGCATTGTTTAGATAGGTTTTCACGCGTGTAAAGATTCCAATTCTTTAAATACCTGCAGGTTTTAAGACCATAATGTACGCACATGTAACATGCTGGGGTACCCTTAGGGGGTGAGGTGGAATATTTAGACTGTCCCTCCCCCATTTTCCACACACACACACACACACACACACCAAGGCCATTATTTCCTATTACCACGATGCATCATATCTTGCTGCACAGTCAATAAATTCAGATGGCGTGAGCCCAAGAGAGACAGACGTCCCCACGGACAGTCTTCCTCCCAGTGTGGCTCTGGGGCATATGCTGGGGGATTTTTACAAGAGCTCTCCATACAGCTTTAAACATACAGCTCCAAAAGCTACCTGGTTCCAGAAATCTTCTTTCAATCTTTAAGTATTAGAGACAATGGGGCGTCCCCCAGGCACTTACTGCCAAATTGTTCCATTTTGTAAGGGGACTCTAACCCCTCTTCCCCGCGTCAAGGTAAAGGGACTCTAACCCCCACCTCCCGCGTCGAGCGCTCACTTACCTCTCCAGGGGACTCGAACACCTGGACTGGGACTCAAACCCAGGCTGGGACTCTAACCCAGACTACTTGGATCCTGTGCAAACCTGGACTGGGACTCTAACCCAGACCTGGACTGGGACTCTAACCCAGACCTAAGTTGTCAGGGACTCTAACCCCGACAATCTGCACTGGGACTCTAACCCAGGCAACCTTAACCCTACTCAACGGGTAGGTGGATGTTGCTGGATTTCTACGAGCTTCAGCTGGTTCACAGAACTCGCCTTATCGCCGACGCAGAGATCAGATTACCAGGCAAGGCTCCTCTAAATCAGAGGATGCGCGCTGCGTTGCCTCAAAGTCTGATCCCCCGCCGGAGAGTCAGACAAAGTCCCGGCGGAGTCGCCAAAGATGTCGGGGACTCGAACCCCAACAGCGAAGTTCGTTGTCTGACCGCAGAGAGACCAGGCAACACCAGCAAGGTCCGATCAAAAGTTCTTTATTGATAAGTGCACGTATCAGTAAAGAACAGCTCGTATCCGAAAAGAACCAGCCCCCTCTTTACAGCTTAGTATTAGCTTATATAGACAGTTTTACTACGTCATAGATCATTCACTAGAGCAATCCACCCCCTTTGTCTAACAACTAGAAATTAGACACCTTTTAATATATACGCATGCCTAGTCTCTACAATATTGAATTGTTAATATCTCAACAAGCGCCAAAGGTTAGGAATGTGAGGGAGTTAAAAACACACCGAACACTAAACCAGGGAGTTAGTCAGAACTGTGAGATGCTTGTGTTTCTTATCGGTCCTTCAAACACTGTGTCTTAACACAACACAGCTGGCATCAGCCCCCTCACTTATCTTGCTCTTTCCCAGGGCTTTGTGAGACAATTCTGCCTGTCAGTATTTCACTCTGGGTTTTCCCAGAAACCTCTGCTAGCCTGATTTTAGTCAGGTTGGCACAACTGGTTTTGTGCTACATCTTTATTCAGGCCTAACACTAACTATTCATGACAAGAGTTTATGTGTCCAGCTATAGAGAGCCTATGGAGCCTGCCCAAAATTACTACTCCCAACTTCAAAACTTGTGGGTGTGTGATGCTAACTGCACATCTGCCTAGCAATAATGCCCCAGACAAAACCTATTCCTCTCCCCACGTCTCTAGATCTTTTACAGAGATATCTCCCTGTTAGGAATGTGGGTTACACTCCCAGTCTGACAGCTGAATCCCAAGGCTCCACTGGAGACAGAAGAAAACCCAGCCAAGGTATGGAATATCGAAGCAGGGACAGAGACCTCGTTCCTTGGCTCCTCGTCCAGCACCACTGAGCCCCGACTGCATTTTGCCATTATTATTTATATAACAGTACCCTCCAGCGTAGGGCAACCTGACAGCAAGTGTGAATAATCAGGACGGGGTGCAGGGTAATAGGAACCTATATAAGAAAAAGACCCCAAAATCAGGACTGTCCCTATAAAATCAGGACATCTGGTCACCCTACTCCAGCGGGGTCAGGGTCCCTTTGTGCTGGGTGCTGCAAACAGTAATGGCTGGTCTGAATGGGGAAATTGACCAGCAGAACCATACCGGTCTAACTAACCCACTAGGCTATCCCGGGATAACTCCCCGTGGGGACACTCTTATTCCAGTGTACAAGGGGCTTTGTCCAATTTTATCTTATGTCACTTTGAAAATGGTTTAAACCAGTGGCTTTCAAAAGCCAGTCTGCCGCTTGTTCAGGGAAAGCCCCTGGCAGGCTGGGCCAGATTGTTTACCTGCCGTGTCCGCAGGTTTGGCCGATCGCAGCTCCCACTGGCTGCAGTTCGTCACTCCAGGCCAATGGGGGTACAAGAATGGCGCAGGCTGAGGGACGTGCTGGCCGCCTGTCCTGCAGCCCCCATTGGCCTGGAGCGGCAAACTATGGCCAGTGGGAGCCACAATCAGTTGAACCTGCAGATGCAGCAAGTAAACAAACTGGCCCGGCCTGCCAGGGGCTTTCCCTGAAGAAGCGGCGGACCAGTTTTGAGAACCACTGGTTTAAACTAACCCTGACCCAGGGTCTCTGATTCTGGAATAAGAGTGTCCCCAAGGGGAGTTATCCTGGGATGACTGTAATGGTTTAATTACACCAGTGTAGTTCTGCTGGTCCAGTTCCCTGTGCAGATGAATCCTTAGTGAGAGGCAGCCCTCACCTGTAAGAGTTCACAATCTAAGGGGGAGATTTTCAAAAAAGTGATTTAGGAGCACAAGGCAGTGGGCACAGGGCACAGTCACACAGTTGGGCTCTTAAATCCCTTAAGGGCTTTGAAAATTGTCCCCTTAAACAAGGCAGAATTATTATCCCCATTTCACAGATGGAGAGCTGAGGCCCATGGAGATGAAGAGGCAGGCCTAAGGACTCTGTATGTAAGCAGGAGAATGGTTCTGCTATTGTGGGGAACTTTCCTGGCTTCTGCAATACCCCGGTGAAGTGGGCTAGTGAAAGGATCTGTGTCCTTGCGCCCACTCCCTTTACCCAGAAGCCTGCCTGACCTCGAGGACTCCCCTTCCTTCCTCCTGTGTGGCAGAGTCCGTGTAACCCCAATAAGGGTGGGCCCAGGATTCCCAACCTTGTCATGGTCACTTGGGACAGAGGCTCGGGTGTCCCCACTCTGGGGTGCTCTCTCTGCACTGGATGCTTCCCTGTATAGGCACCAACTTCTCCTGATGCCAGTGGGTGCTTGACCCCCCGCCGCCCCTGGCCCCGCCCAGACTCTGCCCCTGCCCCACCTCCATTCTAACCCCTTCCCTGCCCCATTGGACTCCTTCCCCAAATCCCCACCCCAGCCCCGCCTCTTCCTCGCCTCCTCCCCTGAGCATGCCACGTTCCTGCTCCTCCCCTCTCCCTCTCACAGTTTGTTATGCCGTAAAATAGCTGTAAGGTGAGGTGAGCTGGGGTGGGGCAGGGAGCTTGGCTGCTGGTGGGTGCAGAGCACCCACCAATTTTTCCCCATGGATACTCCAGCACTGAGTCAGTGCCTATGCTTCCCTGACCCATGTAACCCCTTCACTTTGCAGTTGTAAATATGGGTGTGGACCTTTACCCTCCCCAGTATTTCAGTTGCATCTAGGTTCTCCTCAATTTCATTTGGTTCCATCTCTTCTGGGAACCCTGCCACCAGCACAGCTTTGGTTACTGGTATTTGTGCCCCTCGGCACAGGTCTTCTAATAATCCTCTCTCCCTTTTTTTTTTAAACTGAGATGAAAGTCACTCAGGAGTTTCTTTGCTCTGTGAAGAAGAGCCCAGGGTGCACAACGTAGGGTGTGCGTGCTGCAAAGTTCCCCGTACAGGCCACCAAGTGTAACTTTAGCACCCTCATGGCCAAGATGGAGTCTGCTCTGCAGGCAGCTCTGGACAAGAGACAGTGCACGCAGGAATGCAGCTGGAAAAATCCCTTCCACCACAGGGGCACCTGTTCCAACCCCCCCAGAGTGAACACACCCACCCACAGGAAAAGTACAATGGATATAACAAAGGGAGATATTTATTTACCGAGGGATAAGACGAAAAAAACAACAAGAGGAAATATAAGGGGAGCAGTAAAACAGGGCTGCATTCAAACCCAGGCCCCACAGGCCCAGTGGTAGCACAGTCTGGAGGGGCAGGCACTGAGCAATGTGTCTGCACACAGAGTTCACGAGTCCTGAGCAAAGTTCCAGTTTAATGGTGAGTCTTGGGTGCTCCTGGTTGTCTTCTTCAGCGCCAGTGACTTTTCCCCAGCAAACCCCTCCGGTGCCCTCATCTGCCGCTCTCTGCACAGCCACACAGAGCGACCCCCTCCCCACTTAAATAGCTACAGCCTCCCTCCTTGTTCCCAGTGCAGAGTCACCAGCCCCAGTGCTCCCAGCCCCACGCAGCTCTGGGCAGGCGTGATACTGGGTCCAGCTCCGGCCTGTCCTTCTCGGGTGATTCCTCCCTGGCACAGGGCTGCTCCTGGCTCCTGTCCTGGGCTGTCCCTGATCAGGCCTGTCCTCCTCAGGCCTCAGGCAGGTTCTCCCTGCTCCCTTCTCCAGGGCCTGCAGACAGTCTCCCTCCCGCTGGGGCTCCAGACCCGCCCCCTGGAGTTTCCCTCCTTTTTTCTTACTCTCCCCCTCCCCCCGGGAAAAAGATTTAAAACATGCTCTCTAAACCCCAAAGGGGTTACACCCATTACATACAATTCAAGCAAATACAATTTATTAAACAGCAATCAATTTAAAAAATAAGGAAAAAATGGAAAAGGTTAAAGGAAAACACATCCCCCCGCTCTGTGGTATGGGAACATCACAAACAGCCATTGCAGAAATTTATGGGCAGTTCACAGTCTGTTCCTCACATGTGCCAAGAACCCTCCCAGGCCCTGGCTGTACTGTGGAGATGCTGCGAGTTGGACACTTGCTCTGGCCACACACCCTCAGGCAGGGCCGGCTCCAGACCCCAGCGCACCAAGCGCGTGCTTGGGGCGGCGTCCCACGGCAGGGCGGCAGGCGGCTCCGGCAGACCTGGTCCGCTGGTCCCGCGGCGCTGGTGGACCTCCCGCAGACGTTCCTGCGGAGGGGCCGCTGGTCCCGCGGCTCCGGTGGAGCATCGGCAGGCATGCCTGCGGGAGGTCCACCGGAGCCACGGGACCAGCGGACCCTCCGCAGGCAAGTCTGCGAGAGCTCCACCGGCGCCGCGGGACCGGCGACCGCCAGAGCACCCCCCATGGTGCGCCGCCCTGCTTGGGGTGGCGAAATTACTAGAGCCGCCCCTGCCCTCAGGTGCCGGGTGGCAGGGCCCTTCTCCTCGGTGTCACCCATGTCGGGGTTACGATCTGTCTCCAAGGCCTCTTGACCAGTGGGATATCCCTGCACTGGGCCCTCTGCCTTGGGCCTACTCCCCAGTTGCTCACTGCACCCGGCTCCGGGTGGCTGCAGCCCCAACTCCAGCCCCAGCACTGCTGCTGCTCTGCCTCCAGCTCCCTGGGCTGCTTTTCTGTTCCCTCTGGCTCTGGTTGATGCAGCTCTGCTCCCAGCACAGGTCTGCTCCCTGGGCTGCTTCTCTGGTTCTCCCTGGCTGGCATGGCCCTGCTCCCAGCTCAGCTCAGGCTCCTGCTCTCCTTAGCTCTTCCCCACTCTGGCCCAGGTAGCTCCAGCTCACATGGAGGATGGGACCCCCTTGTCTTCTCACTCCCTCGTTAGCCTGCCTGCCCGGTCAATCAGGCTGACCTGGAGCATTGGCCTCTGCCCATTGCCCTTAGGGACTGTCGGTCTCAAGGACCTGATTTCCTATTAGCCCTTCCCCTTGGTACTGGGAGCTACCCAACCAGTAGCCGAGCTGGGAATTCAATCTCTGTCTCCCGGAAGTTCCAGGATGGTGCCTTAACCATGAGCCCATTCGTTCCCCCAGTCATACAGTTTCTCTGCAGGAGGGATTATTTGTACAGAAGGAAGGAGCTGGGCTGGGCTGTCTGGCTGGGCCATTCATGGGGGCTAAGATCTGACAGAGCTTGGTGTGGCCCTGGCCTGGCTGGGAGTGAGCAGAGCTCTGCAGGCTGCAGGGCAGAGTGACTGACAGCATCACTGTCTGGGAAAGAAGAAGGAAACTGAAGGAGGCTGCAGCAGTTACCTGTTACAGCAGGGGCCTATTGTGCAGCACTGAACAATGGTGTCTCCTCAACCCCCTGCTTTGAGCTGCTCAATGGTATTTCCCCAGGCCCCTCTTCACTCTCCCACTCAGTTTAGTTCCCTTTGGAAGTGAGTTTAGCTACAAGTTGAATTAAGGCTTTAATTTTGAGTAAGAGTGTCCACACAGGAATTTAATGTAGTACTTTAAATGTATACCTTTAGTTAATTGGAATTAATGTTCCTGCACCTCTCTGTGTTACTTTAAAGGCTCCAACACCAGGAAGCAAATATAAAACCCAACACTCTTGTTTTTTAACCTTGATTTTTTAGCGTTGGGGGTGGCAAAGCTAAGGAAAAGCCAGCTGAGAGGGAGGAAAGGAGGTGGGTTATTGTCTGCATGAACCTGAAGCAGAAGACTCCAATCACAAAGATGACACTCCCCCACACACAATTCAGTTCATTAATTACCTGAAAGTTGAAAGCTATCCCCAAGTCACTATGGAAATGTGTCAGGTGTTGTGTATTTGGTTGTCATGGTTTTTTTTTCCTATGGCAACTGAGTTAGATTATTAGGGGATAGCTCGGCCAGCTTCGGCCGGTTGAGTGAGCTCTGTGTCTGTAAAATAAAGTGGTAGTTTTGTTAGCTGTCTGCTGTCTGGCCTCAAGTGATTTCTTCCTAAACCGGCTGCCCCCAAGGATATAACATCAGGGAGTTCAAAGCCCTGCAGAAAAGTGCTTCTCTGGATAGTTAAACACCCTCACCGGGGTTCAAAGAGCTTGAACTAGCAACACAAAAGAAAGATATGGGAGGGAAAGAACGATTCCCAAATCCATCAGTGCCTACAGCATGATCAGAGACATTGCTCAGGAGCTGACTGTATGATCAGTACGGCCTCTGTCACTCATTTGAAAGCTCACAACATGGCCAGATTTTCTAGAGTTCAGGTCTCAATTAGGCACCTAAATGCAGTGGCTAGATTTTCCAAAGCACTCAGAACACAGCGGTAGACAATCACTGTTATCAAATACAAATTTTTCTCAGCTGCTGGGTGCTGGCACTTACAGAAATTTGGCCGCCAGTCTAGAATTCCTGCCAAACATCAGCTCAAACCCAGACACCAAAGCTGTTTAATTGCTTCAAGCAGTGACTGTTTTCCAGGTAGACAAATACTGGCAGGATGTTCTCTTGTGTTGCATCCATATGGCTGCACTCTCTACATGAGGCTAAAAACAGTTTCACAAAGCCATAGCTTATGAAAAATACTTTTTGTTTGTTATTTATATTTCATCACATCCATACAAATGTGCATGACATTAAACAGATCTGCAAATTCAAAGGGGACCTTGATGCTGTTGTTAGTTCTCATGATTTCACAGCACATCTCATAACATTCACTGTTTTTCTTAAAGCCCAACCCCTGCGGTGCTGGGAGTATGTGAAAAACTTGGGTTTTGTTGAAATCAGTAAGTTTCTAGCCCTCCTGGTTGTGAAGAACACCTGGAAAACCTGACCTCCATACAGTCAAACACCAGAAGTCAAACAAAAGCAAACAAAATGCACAATTAAAAAATAATCTCATGAATTCTTAAGGCAATTTTGGGATTTTGGGGTGGCTGCCTCATGATTTTTGTATATGTTGGGTTGGCAATGGAATCTCTGAACAGAACTGAGAGGACTTGGGAGCTGAGCTGTCGATATAAAGAGTCAGAGGGCAGTAATACAGAGTTTGAGTATTTTCCCAATTTTATTCAGAAGAAACTTTTTTACCAAAAGCAAAACAGGCAGCATTTGCCCTAAAAATATTCCATCGTCCTACAGCACTTTGGGCACTGTGCATTGTCCTGCTGTGGTCCTGGAGAAGGTCCCCCACTTCCTTGCTGCACGACCCCTTTGGAGGTTCTGTGATGCAGCTGCACACTGACGAGTCCTGCATTTCAGCAAGTGGAGCATTAATGACATCTGTCCCTCTGCAAAGCGATGGTCGCGTATGTCGATGTCTCTTCTCTCTGGGGTGGTGGATGCTTAAAGATAAACACAGTAATGTTACGTTTCTGATAACCCAGCCTGTAGCCAGAGAAATTGTCAGGGACTCGAACCCCGACAGCGAAGTTCGTTGTCTGACCGCAGAGAGACAGGCAACACCAGCAAGGTCCGATCAAAAGCTCTTTATTGACAAGTGCACGCGTCAGTAAAGAACAGCTTGTATCCGAAGAGAACCAGCAGCCTCTTTTACAACTAAGTATAGGTTATATAGACAGTTTAGTCGCATCACAAATTATTCATTTCACACAACCCATATTCCACCCCCCTTTGGTTAGTAACAAACCCTAATAACAAAGCACATCTGTCTTTCTTTATAATGTAAGCAAGTTGTGATGCCCCAGCAACTTTCTTATCAGCATGGTTGCCAAGCACCAGAAACTGGAAGACAGGAGTTAAGAACGGACCTAAGACAGAAACAGGGAGTGAATACAGGAAGGCTGACTTCCTATTAGTTCTTCATAACACAGCGCAGCTGGTACTATGCCAGGAATGCAATTCCCTCACTTATCTCACTTTTTCCCAGGGCTTTGTGAAACATGCTGCTTCTCAGTATTTTTCCACGCTGGAATTACCCAGAAACCTCTGTTAGCCTGACTTCAGCCAGGTTGGCATAACTGGTTTTGTGCTACATCTTTATTCAGGCCTAACAAAATGAAGCCAGAAAATGTCCATCTCACAGCACTGCTCAGGGGTGGCTCCAGGCACCAGCACGCCAAGCGCATGCCTGGGGCGGCAAGCCGCGGGGGGCACTCTGCCAGTCACCACAAGGGCGGCAGGCAGGTTGCCTTCGGTGGCATGCCTGCAGAGGGTCTGCTGGTCCAAGGCTTCAGCAGACCTCCCGCAGGCTGCCACCGAATTCGTGGGAATGGGGACCTCTCGCAGGCAAGCCGCCGAAGGCAGCCTGCCTGCTGTGCTTGGGGCAGCAAAATAACTAGAGCCGCCCCTGACACTGCTGTACATACATCAGGGGCTGTTCTAATGGGCATCTTGGCTGGGAAACACCAGCGGCGGGACTTCCTATTAAACCCCTCTGAGGCAGCCAGCTCAGATTTTCCCCTCCCCAGAACTTGGTTTGGCCCTTTTCTGCTCCCAGACAGCTGGGCTTTGCCATGACACCTGCCAGCTGGGCAAAGGAGCCCTTCTCCCTCTCTCCATGCCAGCTCCATTGAGGTAGCGCCGAGTTCTCCCTGTGATGGGCTGTTATTATAGACTCATAGACTTTAAGGTCAGAAGGGACCATCATGATCTTCTAGTCTGATCTCCTGCAGTTTGCAGGCCACAGAACATCACCCACCCTCTCCTGTAACAGACCCCTAACCTCTGGCTGAGTTACTGAAGTCCTCAAATCATGACTTAAAGACTTCACATTACAGAGACTCCGTCAGTTAGACTAGTTTAAATCTGAAAGTGACCCATGCCCCATGCTACAAAGGAAGACAACAACACCCCATGGTCTCTGCCAATCTGACCTAAGGGAAAATTTCTTCCCAACCCAAAATATGGTGACCAGTTAGACCCTGAGCACATGGGCTACACACACTAGCCAGACACTTGGCAATGAATTACCTGTAGTAAGTCAGAGCCCGACCTAGCTAGTGGAGATTGGTAAATATCTCCAATTATTACCTTTTAGCCTTTTTCATGGTTTATCTTATCTGAAATAAGTATTCATGTGTGCTGCAGGCAGTGTACTTATTTCCTGTCCAGTTTGGTATCTCAATGATCAATGTTATTAATGGCAATATTTATAATGGTTCCAAGCACTTTTTATTATTCCATTGTTCTGTTGGAGATTGGGTGGCTCCCAACAAGTGGGTTTTTGATTTATGGGCAATTGCAGCACCTTGCTGAAGTTGGTGGCTGTGATAGCCACTTTCTATTCAAGCTAAATAAGGGAACCATTAAATGCCTTTTATTTAGTTTCAACGGAAGCAATGGAAAACCACCACCCAAGGACTAGACATCAGAAAAGCCTGGGCATGGCAGGGACGTGTGGTCCAAGAACGTTCCTTTAGGTCTGATAGGAAAAGCAAGTGAGGCTATGTGACAGAAGTAGCAGAAACACCTCAGAAGCAACCATAGAAAGCAACAAGAGGAGCACTTGTAGCAGGACACTGAAAGCTGAGAGAGAGTGAGAGCTTTTGGGCAGAGTGCTGGCTGGAAAGAGGCTTGCAGCTGGAATCAAAGAAGGTGCCTCTGTTATCTGGTTCCTGTTGTGTTCAGGGAAACAGGACTTTGTAGCTGTTATGTAAATAAGTAGAGTTGCATCAACAAACATACCTGACTCTGTCATCACTTTCTTCTCTCAGTGTAATTACTGTATGCCAAGACCCAGAATACTGGCTAACTGCTTGGCTCAAAGGGAAACCTATATATATAATTTTTATAGGGTTAAACTAGCTTCTGAATTCACAGGAGTCATAAATATCTTTGTCAGTAGTGCCCTGTCCTACAGTCATTTACTAAAAGCTCCAAAGGATAAACCGGTGTTTGTTAGTATAAGAACAACCAATGTAATGCTAGGAAAATCTCTGAAAAGTGAATGATATGCCAACTCTCTGCGATCACTTCAGTTCTTTGCCCCAAACTACACAGTGATCTACACAGGGGGTTGGACTAGATGACCTCCTGAGGTCCCTTCCAACCCTGATATTCTATGATTCTATGTGAGGTGGTTATCAACTTTCATATCCTCTGGAATGGATTTGTTGGGTGTGTGTGAAATTCAGGCTGATAATGGGATGCTGACTTCAACCTTAACTCTGAGGAGACCAGCTATGCCTCCATGACAGCAGCGCACAGCTCCTCCCGTTGTGACACTGCTTTAAACACACAATAAAATGTTACATAATAAAAATAATAATAATACTAGGAGAAAACTTCAGTGACCCAAACTCCTCCTATGGATCTTTAGAAGAGGAGAAATAAAAATCCAGGGTTATTGTTCAATGCCAATATTAGCTGGAGTAGGACAAATAATTATCATAAGGAAGCAATTGGGGGAAGAAAGCTCTGTATTAGTAGTTTTCCCTGCAATGCCACTGCCATGATAACCAGGGTGTGTGCACCACCGCACAGCCGCTGCTAGCAGTGTGAGATCGTGCATGCCCCATTGACACCTACATCGCATGCAAACCCACTGGGGGAAATCCTGCTCCATTGTTCTCAATGTGAAACTCCCAGGATTTTACCCATTGCCTGTATACCTTCCCCATGACGGGGACGGTTAGCAGTAAGTGGTGCTGGACTTCTTACTACAGCCAATTCCCACTTGGGTAACATTTCAAAGGTTTTTAAACCCGCCTGGGGGATTTGAACGTCCAGTTCCCAGGTGTTTTATTGGGAACTTTGAAACCTTGAACATCTCTGCCTGGGTTGTTTGTCTGACTGCAGAGGCTGGTGTGGAAAGCCCCTCTGTAGCTGGATAGATTTTCAGGCCATGGAGGTTTCTCCCCTATCGCTGTGGTTTGGAGTCTGGGAAGGATGTTTTCCTCTTGCCTGGATGCGTGTGTGTGTGTCTGACTGGCCAGGCTCACAGCAACTATGGGAGGCAGCTACCTGCTCCTGTGTGGAGATCCGGGGCAGCAGCAGTGAGACCAGGGTATCAGACACAACCTGAAGCCTGAGAATCCTGAGTAAATCCAGGTCCCAAGCCCATGGGTCATTGCCAAGCTGGAACAGGCAAACGAATCGCTCTTTTCTATCACTTTACTTTGTCATTAATAAAAGCTGAGACTCACCGCAGAGCTTCCCACCCATTTCACAGAGGCATCTGGGAAGAGAATGACAGTTACACATTGTCACTTGGGTGTAAATGTCTTTAAGGGAAAGCACCTCGCTGAGCACAGACTATAACCCCCCAGCTCCTACCTCTCCCCCAGCCAGGGCAGGGATCCCCCATGGGCAGCACTGAGCACAATGGAGCCTGATCCTGAGCAGGGTCGCTAGGGGAGAAGAATTTAATGCGGCTGTTGAAGATATTCAGTGGAAACTGTCTGTCTGGGTTTTCACAGAGCTATTTTGTCACAAACAGAGGTGGCTTTTGCCAGAAAATGTCAACATTTTGTTCAAAAAGTGAGTGCCCCAAACTGAACTATTTTGGCCAAAACCAGAAATATTCTGATTCAAATACCACCTGGGTTCCACATGGGACTTGTAGTTCAGTTGCTTCATGCTCATATTCTCTTCTACAGGCTGGACTGGCTGTCTGGGCTTCATCTCCCATAATTCACTGCAGCCAGGGACTCCCATGATGTACTATTTCCCATCACCAAGAGGGGAGAAAGTGGTGCATCACGGGAGAGTCAGAGAGCCTGGCTCAAAGAAGAGACCAAGAGCATGAGGCACCTAAACTATGCCTATGAGGCACTCTTGCACCCAGCTCCCAGTGAAGGGGGTGGAACACTTTCCAATGGGAGCTTTCCCCAGGATGTGCCCTTTCCATGAAGGACGATAAGTGGTAACACTTTGCCTCAGTCTCCTAAGCCATGGCAATGCAGGACTGGAAATTACAGGCAAAGGGTGGGACAAAGGAACCTCAGGGTCTCAGATGCATGAGCCCTGGGACAACGAGAATTTTTTCTCCTCATTCACTTTGATCACAGGCAATTTGTTGTTCTATCTCTTGGCCAGACAGTCTGACCTGGGATCTGTCCATCCCCCACCAATGAACACATTTACTCCCAGCCCCTGCTTTTCTCCCACATGTGCAGGTGACCCCAATACTCTCCAAAAGCTCTTACATTCAATATGATCTTCAGGAGTGTTGCTGGTGCCGCGCTGGACTCGTTCCCTGTGGAGAGTAATAAGAACAGGGGGTATCAGTGATGCTGTGTGCTCTCTCACACACCTTGGTGACACTGAGTCTGTTTTCAGAGGTCCAGCTGTGAGGAGATTTCTTCCCATGGCTGGCTCTCCCTGCTAGGACCTTACGTCTCCATTCAGCTCACACTCAGTGGAAAAGCAGCAAACCCTACTTCTGGTTAATCAGGGAAGATAGCAGCATCACCATTTATGGAGGGAAATGCTAATAAAAATGAGACTTAAATATCCTGTTCTACATCACCAAAATGGCCAAGAAACCAACCACCCAAAGCCTCACTAGGTCAGCATGGAGTTAAGATTGGAGGGAACAAAAAATCTGTAACAACTCAGGACAGACGTTGAAGAGAACGTTGTCATTTTCACAAAGTTAAAACTGGGTGACATATTTCAACAGGATTTTTTATCATGAACAGTATTTAAACCAAAGTCAAATGTTTGGCCAAAATTGTATGATTTAATGAAATTTTCAGTGACAATTTTTTTAAACAAAATGTTCATTTTGTTTTCTTTCTAGTGGACATTTTGTTTAGTTTCACTTTGAATTTTTTTTGGCAAAAAAACACATTTTCTGTAAAAATTTTGAATAAAATTTTTTATTTGAAAAATTTCCACCATTTAAAAGTGGATTTTTGGCCCAGGTCTGCTCACAATGTAAAAAGGCCGAATGTTCATCCTTAAGGCTCAACTTTAGTGTCTTTGCATAATGTGGAAATGAAGCTTAAGAGCCTCCTTTCTGGCCCAGTCGGCTAATCAGCTCCCATGACACAGGAGGGCAGGATGGGGGTGTCTGTGGGGAGAGACTGGTCATATGGGAGGAGCATGGTGGGAAGGAATGTTTGGGGAGAGGCAGCTACAAAGCCCTACAGATGGGGGGCACGGGAGGCAGGCAGGGAACATACACTGCTGGGAGTCAGGGGAGAGGACTCCTGGTACTGAGGGTCTGTGTGATGTGTCCCTCCTACCCCCCACCAGTTTTACTGGCAGAGTCACTGCACTGGGAACCCAGGCTGGGCTGGAGACTGGCAGAGCCTGGAAACTGCCACTAGTCTCCCCATGCACCTTTCCCTCTCTGTGTGCAGCTGGTCACTCCATGGACTCCCTGGTCTCCCACCTGGCTCTCTCTGCCGACTGCCTCACCCTCAGGGCTTAGAATGAGCATACAGGCCTTGTGGTCCTCAGAAGGGCTGCAGAAGGGACAGAGGGGGAAAGCAGCAGTAGCTGAGGGGAGCCCTGAGTGACAGGTGCTGGCTGCAGCGCAATGGGCACCGACCCTTAGAGACTCTCTGAAGGGCCCTTGCAGGGTCTCTGGGTGGGGTGGTGGGCAGACGGGGAGCCAGGAGCACTTGGAAGCTCCCTCTCTGCCCCGTGTGTTATTCACATGTACGGTGCACTCTGAATCCCCATAGGCATCTCTGCTGCCCGGCTGTCCCCAGCAGGCGTGTGTGTGGGAGCAGCGCCTTGGCCGCCCCACACACAGACCTGCACCAAATTCACAAATGCTGTGAGTGAACCCACTGTGGGTGTTTCGGGGCGAGTCCATATGTGGATGCACCTTGCCTGGCACTAAACCAGCTGCACATGGGTGGCGGGTATCGTAGGCCAGGGAGGCTAGGCCCCCCCAAACAGCCAGGCACGGCCCCACCCACTCTCTGCCCTGAGGCCCCTTTCCCACATCATGCTCCTCCACCGTGGTCCCGCCCACACGGCTCCCAGTCGAGGCTGCTTTGTGGGTGAGTAGCCCCGACACCCCCTGAATGTAAAACGGGGTCACTTTCATTCTTTCAAACACCTCAGGGTGATTTTCAAACATGCTCACTCTGCTGCATGTGAATTCGATGGGAACACGCCGCTTTGGCAAACCCCTTCCTTAAAATGTCTCCTCCTAACTCCCAAATCTGACCCCAACCAGGGAATCCACCCTTCCCTGGCCTTTCCCAAAACTCCTGCAGAACAACCAGACTGAACCCTCCCGCAGCAGGAGAGCTGAGCTCCACTTGGATGCTGGAGCGGCTGCTGGCCGTTACTTGATGCAGAGAGAACAGACCCAGAAAGAAAATGAGACGGGAGAGGGAAAAAATTTACTCCTACCTTTGATTCCTTTGTAGAGACACAACTGGAAGCAGTGAGATATCAGAGATGTGGACACGTTTCGTCATGGGCAGAGAGAGAGAGAGAGAAAAACTGAGTGACAGGCGTAAGGGCCCTTCCTGCCTAGGGGATGCCTTCCTGAACTGTAGTATCTGTGTGTCGATATTCCATCCAGACACACACCTCTGGCTGAGTCCTAGATTGTGACCATCTATGGAGCAGGGTCTGTCCCCTTCATTACTGATCTGTGCAGCACTAGCTGCAGTACGGGTCTGATCACTAATTGGGGCTCCAGTGCACTACAGTAACATACCTAATAAATAATGTTCAGCACCTAGCACAGTGGGGTTTGACCCCTGACTGGAGCTCCAAGGTGCTACTATAACCCACACACCTTCTGGGTGTGGTGTTCTGTCCCATCTAGTGTTTGCTCTACAGCCTTAGCTAACAGCCAGTTGGCTTTTAACTCATGTGGTAGAGGATCATGCAGTAAGCTCCAGAGGTCCCTGGCCTGCCAATGACCAGGGTCTGTCAATGGTACACTACTGCAATACAAATAATTAATCACAATGATCATCCCTTTAATCATCTCTTTGATCTTTCTCCCCAGCCAGCCTCCCAAAAACAAATGATCAATTTCACTGTCTTTGATCATCTCTCTCCCCCACATCCCAGGTGCACTGGGTACAGGGGATCGAAGTGAGTGTCTCTGCCACGTCTGTCTGTACATTTGGTAACACTGCTTGGCCTCACTGTCATACCCACCTTTCTTTCCCAGCAGATAAAACACCACGGCCAGAACCACGACGGCAGGGACTGTAATTCCCAACAGGAGCTTCAGACCTGGCACTAGGAAAGAACCTCTATGTGAATGGCCTCTCCAAGCAGCCACTGGCAAGTCCCCACGGGCTGGAGCTGGCTGAGCCCTCTGGTAAGTGACCCCTCAGTTAAGCACATACACAGGTGCTGGCCTGGATAGGGCTGGATTTGAGCACACGCTTGAGAGCTTTCCTGAGTGAGGGCCAGAGATCTGTACAGCATGCAGAGACGTGCACAGAGCTTGTCAAAAAATACCAGTGGAAGAGTTTTCCATCAGAAAATGCTGTTTCTTCAAAATCAAAACCTTTTGACAAGGCTCTTCAGTCTTTCAGAATCGAAATGTTGCTGAATTTCTGTTGCTTGCAAAATCTGAAATTTTGACTTTTCATCCTGATTCTGGATGTGAAAGGTCAGAATTTCTCACAGGACAGAAATGCTATGTTCCCAGGAGTTCTTGAGGCACAGATGATATTAGTGTTGCTTTCTAGCAGGAGAGCAGAAGTCACTAGGTGGTGCTGTTACGCAAAGTCTGTTACCATCTTCTCCTTGCAGTGGGAGCTGTGCACACAGCCTTTGCAGGCATACTGCTTGGGTGTTGGACTGTTGATGTAGGCACTTTGCGGGGAGCTGAGGAAAACAGACACGTTTGGGCTCTGCTAAAGTCAGTTCCTGGGACACAGTTGCTGCCTGGGAATTGGGAACTGGTGCTGGGCTGAGATTCCTGAAAGAGGGTTTGCCCACATGCTGTTTGTGACACCTCTGTTCCAGGACTGGAGCACAGAGCGTAAATAACTAATTACATAGAGAGACAGAACTTGTGAGCCCAGGTGTGATGATGCATCTGGTGCCTCCTTCCAGAACAACACCAAATAGAGTGATTGTAGAGGGAGGAAATAATTCACTGACTGCCGATTTAGCAGAGGGGGTCAGTAAGCTCCAGATGATACTCTTGCTTATCATAAGCAGGGGCAGCTCTAGGCACCAGCAAAGCAAACACCTGCTTGGGGCAGCCCATTTGCAGGGGCGGCATGGGAGCCGAGAACCAACAGGTGGCTCTGGGAGCTGTAGTTCCTTGGTTAGCTCCCTGCCTATACAGCCAGCCCTGGAGCAGGGAAAGAACTACATTTCCCAGCATTCCCTTGGCCACTACCAACTGGAAAGGAAGGAAGGGGACCTCATGCAGCAGTGTGCTGTGAGTGCTGTGAATGGTAGGGAGACCACATTTTAAGATTCAAAGAACAGGACACTCCAGGGGGAGGGAAGCCCCCTCTGCCACCATCCACTCCCTCTGACTGCCCCCCACAGAAACCCCAACCCATCCAACCCCCCCCTGCTCCCTGTCCCCTGATCACCCCCTCCCGGGACCCCACCCCTAACTGCCCCCCACGACCCCACCCCCTATCTAAGCACCTCTGGTCCTTGTCCTCTGATTTCCCCCTCCTGGGACCTCTGCTCCAACTGCCCCTTGGGACCTCAGCCCTTGTCTAAACCTCCCTTCTCCTTGTCCCCAATTGCTCCCTCCTGAGACCCCACCAACTTGCCCCCAGGACCCCACCCCCTACCTGTCTCCTGACAAACCCCTGGGACTCCCATGCCTATCCAACTTCCCCCTAAACCCCTGACTGCCCCCCCTGAACCATCTAACCCCCTCTTCTCCCTGCCCCTGACTGCCCCCCCGAACCTCTGCTCCATCCAACCCCCCTGCACCCTGTCCCTTGACTGCCCCCCCAGAACCCCCTACCCCTTCTCCAACCCCCCAAACCCCTACTGTGCCACTCAGACCAGCGTGTCTGGCTCCGTGCAGCTCCAGACACACTGCTGCATAAATGCTGCCGTGCTCCCCTGCAGATCCCCCCGCCCCCCCCCCCCCCCCAGCCCCTGCCTTCCAGATTTGAACACCTCAAAATTCAGGAGTGCTCAAGCTCAAATTGGGCAGCTGTTACTTCATTTCTCCCATATTAAATATACTGATCCACTGTAACTTGCTGTAGAAAAAGTAGGATAAAATTGACCAAGTGGTTATTAGGACTGGAATTGCTATTTTCAACAGCCATTGCCTTTTTGTTTGTTTGTTTGTTTAAAAGGAAGACAGTGATATTGCATTGGCAAATTCCACATAGAAAGAAAGAGTGAAACAAAAGAATAATGACGGCACCTCAACTTTTCCTCATTTATAGAGAACAGTCTTATAATATGCATCCAGATATCCTCCAGTCACACCAGCTGAAAATTGTTCCACTTTACTGCAGCTCTGTAACCATATGGGAACCAATCCTGTCTGTGTTCTGTGCACATCCAAAATTCCTGCTGAATGACCTGCCCTGGGAGCAAGTTACCAGTGACCCAGGGCTGCGGAGGAAGGAGGATGCCGGTGGGTGGGTGGGTGGGAGAGCCCAGGGCTGGGGCGGCAGGAGGTGCGTCTGGGGGGCAATGGTGGGGGGAAAAGGGGGAGCCCAGATCTGGGGCATCAGGGGGTGTGGGGGCGGGGAGAGCCCAGGGCTGGGATGGGGGGGTGGCCCTGATCAGAAGCATTTACCTTCTGTGAGGGAGAAACCCCCGACACCGCTGCTGCTGGAATCATCACCTAGGCAATAAATACACAAGAGATCAGAGCAGATCATGGCCCCACTCCAGGCCCATACGCTGCCCTAGCACAACTGCACCGTGGGCAATGACTGCCGGTTGAGCAGAGGGAGTCTGTGAACTCCAGAGGAAACTTCACCATCAGAAGAGTTTGGGATTCCCCCTTTGAAAGAGCCATTTTCCCGTCTTGCAAAGATGTTGTCCGGCTCAGCAATGCTGCTGAAAGCCTGGGAGAGCTGCAGGGAGAATGTGCTGGATTGGATGATCCTGTCACCCTGTTGTGTGGTTGTGTATTTCCTCTACATCCATCGCCACGGCGATCACACTCATTCTGGGGGCTGCCCAGCCCAGGACCGACCTTTCCCTAAATGCAGTCCCCAGAATAAAGAAACGGTTCAGAAGCATTTACCTTGTGGGGAGGAACCCCCGACACTACCGCTGCTGGAGTCATTACCTAGGCAACGAATACACAAGAGACTAGAGCAGAGCATGGCCCCACTCCAGGCCCATACGCTGCCCTAGCACAACTACACCATGGGCAATACCTGACTGGTGGCCGTGCTGCTGAAAGGGGCCTGGGGTTCGAGTGGGTCACACACTGAATCTGAGTCAGCAGTGCGAGGTAGTTGTGAAAAGGGCTAACGTTGTGGGTAAGACACGGGAGGTCATTGTCCCGCTCTGCTCGGCACTGATGAGGCCTCAGCTGGAGTATAGGGTCCAGTTCTGGTTGTGACACTTTAGGAAAGTTGTGGACAAATTGGAGAGAGTCCAGAGAACAGCAACAAAAATGATGAAAGGTTTAGAAAACCTGACCTAGGAGGAAAGGTTAAAAGCACTGGGCATATTTAGGCTTGAGAAAAGAAGCCTGAGGGGGGGACCTGATAACAGTCTCCAAATATGCTCATGGCTGTTATAAAGAGGATGGGGATCAATTGTTCCCAGTCCCACTGAAGGTAGGACAAGCAGTAATGGCCTTAATCTGCAGCAAGGGAGGTTTAGGTTAGACGGTAGGAAAAGCTTTCTACCTATAGGGCTAGTGAAGCTCTGGAATAGGCTTCCAAAGGAGGTTGTGGAATCACTGTCATTGGAGGTTTATAAAACAGGTTGGACAAACTCCTATCAGGGATGGTCCAGTTTTACTGGGTCCCGCCTCAGTGCAGTGGGCTGGATTTGATGACAACTTGAGGTCCCTTCCAGCCTGACATTTCTATGACGTCCCCATCTCGTACCTGTCAGGTTTGGGCCGTCTGAGCTGAGATGGGTAAAAATAGGGGGCGGGGTTCCCTGAGTCAGATTTTGAACAGAGCTGTTTTGTTTCAGATTTTGATGAATTTCAGCATTTGGATTTTCAGGGGTTTCTTATTGAATTTTTGTTCTCGCTCTGCCATTCACCCCCCTATTTGGTGTGGTAGTGAGTTGCTCAGCAGGGCTGAGCTGGGACATAGACACAGACACACACACACTTACCGGTGATGCTGAGGCACTGGGCAGGGCTGAGCTGGGATCTGGTCACCTGGTTGTCACTGTCCTTGATCTCGTACCCACAGGTGTAATTCCCAGAGCTGCCCCCGGACACCACATGGTCATAGTCATAGGTGGCCTTCAACTTTGAACCTCTCTGGGACGAAACCTCCTCTGCCTCCTTGCAGAAGACGACGCGAGTGGGCAGGTGCTGGGAGAACACAGAGCACTGGAGCCGCACTGAGTCCCCTGGCCGGGCAGACGTCTGGCTCAGGTAGAGGGCGGGGGCAGCGAGAGCACCTGGGAAGGGGATTGGGTCAGAGCTGTCAGTGGGGTGTTGGTGGCGCCCAGCACTGTTTGTGGGGCAGGTGGTAAATGGTGGGTGGGTCTGTGCCATGTCTCAGATGGAGGCTCTGATTCCAGCCTAGCTGGGCAGACTGGGGGACAATCTCTCTCTGGTGACCAGAATCTTTATTCCCCGGGATCATTTGGGTTATGGAAGAGCCTGGAGGCTCAGCTGGGCTGGGATCATAGTGTCTGGCGCTGTTCACTCTCCTAGAATAAGAGCCCCCAGTGCGGGCACCCCGCAGCCCCAGCTGGGGCAGTACGGCCGGGAGAGAGGAGACCCATCAGCGAGGCCGCCCCTGGCCATTGGGGGCTGTCTAGGGCCTGGCCAACACCTCAGCCTGTCCCCGCAGCCCATGCAGTGAAGGCCAGTCACTGCCCCTGGAGCTCACAAGCTGACAGCCAAGGAGCTGTGTCCAGTTCCTAACCCCTCTGACGTCTGCTCTAACATCCTCCCTGTCCATGTGCCCCTCCTGCACTACAACCCCCCAGCAGACCCAGACTAAGGGAAGGTCCTAGAGTATCTGCAGGGAGTGGATCCCCCTTTCCTGGGAATCGCCATGGCAATGAGACCCAACTGTGAATTCCCAGGGGAATTGCTGCTGTCACTGGGTCAATATCTGCCCAAGACCTTCCCCACCCCAATGGTGTCCCCTGCTGGTGCCGTGCCCAGGCAGCCAGCAGAGAAACGGCTCCACCAACTGCTGCTGGGCTGGACACAGAGTCTCTGGGTGCGGATCAGGTCATACAGGAGCTAAGCCTGGGTTATATAATTGTCCCTTCTGGCCGTACCCTCTCGAGCGCCACCTGCCCGCCCAGGGCTGACTATTAACGGCGCTGCTGATGTTTAAGAACGAGGTGCAGGCTGACTTTATATGCGGGGTGAGCTCCAGGGGAGAGACCTGCAGCCGCAAGGGGAGCCAGTGTGTGGGAAGCTAAATCCCTGGAAGGTCCAAGCCATGATGTTCTCTGCTTCCCAGGGCTAGTGCCCCAGGGGTGGGACAGGCTGTGGATGTGACTCTCTTACCCACATGTCACACTGGCCCCGGGTCAGAGAAGAGCTGAGAGGTAGCAGGGCAGGGAGGGGTCAACCGAGAGATCTGCTCACCCTGGTCAGATCCCACTCTGCCTTCCCGAGCCATTTCTGCCGACACCACAGTGAGCAGGGAGCAGCCCAATGGGTGGTGGCTGGACAGGGAGGGGTAAATGCCATGGTTAGATTGGGGACAGACAGACAGACAGATGGACTCACCGGGAGCTGAGCAGATCCGTTGGCTGCTGGGACTCAGGGCTGGGAACAGAAAGGTGCCGTGTGGTTAGTGCTGGAGATAAAATCCCCCCTTTTCTGAGGTCCCTCTGCAGGGACAAAAACTGCCTTTAGTAGGAGAAAATTCCTGATTTGTGTGTTGCTGAAGAAGCAAACCAGGCAGGACTTTATATGTGGGGAAGGGCAGATTCCTCACGGGCACAGACCTTGGCTGAGCTGGGAAGCACTTTTCCCTTCTGCTCTGTTGAGGGCCAGATCCTCAGCTGGTGTAAACCAGCATTGACTCCAGTGGCACTACACTGATTTACACCAGCTGGGGATCTGGCCCAGTAGCTCTCACACTCAGTGCTTCTACTGGTTCTCATTTCTCTCCCACTAAATAGGATTTGCCGACAGTCTGGGCCAGGGGCTGCTCTCAGTTTTCTTTCCCCCAACCTGCTATGAATTAGCACAGGATTCCCACATACTCACCGGGCAGCAAGAGGCACAGAGACAGGATCATCAGGGTACTGGTGAGAACCGATCAGGATGGAAACAGCCCAGCAGCTTCTGTTACTGATGGGGTAGGGAGGGGACAATCCACAGTCACTCCCTTCTCCCACCTGCCCCCTCTGCTCTGTCTGATTTCAGCAGAAGGGAAGCTCTGGTCTCTCTCTCTGCTCTGATCTGCCCCGTCTGCTTCCCCGCATTGGATACTCCAGCCAGCCCCTCTCCCTGCTCCAAGGCCCCTGGGATCTGCAGGGCTCAGGCAGCAGAGACACTGCAGCCTCTCTCTGACCTACTGTTTCTCCTTTCTGGGTCTGATAGTCATCATCGCTCCCAGTTTCCTGCCCCGCACCACCCACCTTCCGTACTTCGGCCACAGCATCTCTATTTAGGGCTGCAAGATTGAGAACCAAAGGGGCCTGGTTTGCTTGTTTGAGTCTAAACATATCACTGAGGAAACGCCTCCCATCCCATCTCACTGCCTGGGGACCGAGACAGCCCCCTGGCTAAAGGCACAGCTGGGCCAGGGTGAAAGGTCACTGGGTGACTGGGGGTGGGGGAGCTGGGATGTTGGATGAGCCTGAATCTTTTCCCTCAACCCTCCAGTCGCTGGTGAGAAGGATCCAGCTCCCCCAGGGACAAATTCACCTTCTGGGCTTAAGGGGCCATAAATGGGGTCTGGGCCTTGTGCTGCACACTCTGCACAGTTGTGAATTCACCCCCAGAGAACACTTAACGTGGGACTGCACTGGCTTCCCACCTGCTAAGACTCCACCTATCCCGTCCTCCACACCCAGCTCCAGCCACTTCTGCAGGCTCTGCCCCGACTGCCCCCACTCCCCATTCTGGGGTGCTGAGGAGTTTGCTGACCCTCCTGAGAGACGGACACCAGGTCCCTTCCCCCTATCCTGGTTCCCTCTCAAGTCACCCCCCATTGCCAGGGAAGGAAGAACAAAAGGCAGCTGAGAAAGAGCCTCCAGAAGTGACTCGTGAGCAGGTGAGGAGCTTGAATCAGTGTAACTAAGCAAGTGGGGGACCAGGGAAAAAGCCAAAGAAACATGTGGGATAGAAATGTAAGGGACTGATGTGGGTTTTTGGTTGAGTAGCTCCCGGTACCAAGGGGAAGAGTCGATGGAAAATGAGGACCCTGAGACTGACAGTCCTCAGGAGCAATGGGGATAGGCCAACACTCCAGGTCAGCCTGATTGACAGGGCAGGCAGGCATATGAGGGAGTCAGGAGGGGTCCTGTCCTCCATGTGAGCTGGAATTGCCCTGGGTCAGAGTGGGGCAAAGCCAAGGAGAGAGCAGGACCCTGAGCTGAGCTGGGAACAGAGCCGCATCAACTGGAACCAGAAAGAAGCAGCTGAGGGAGCAGATCCATGCAAGTGTAAGGGACTGTTGCCCCCTTACTAACATTCAGTGGGGATGTTTGGTTGCTAGCTCCCAGCACTAAAAGGGGAGGGATCAATGGGGAATCAGGACCCTGAGACTGACAGTCCCCAGGAACAATGGGGAGAGGCCAATGTTCCAAGTCAGCCTGATTGATAGGGCGGGTAGGGTAATCAGGGAGTCAGGAGGCCAGGGTGGGTCTCGTCCTCCGTGTGAGTTGGGGCAGACAGAGGGGTCAGAAAAGCAGCCACAGAGCCAGAGACACAGCCCAGGGAGAGCAGATCCTGTGCTGGGAGCAGAGCTGCAGCCACAGAGCCAGGTGTGGTGAGCAACTGGGGCCATCCAAAGAGGGACCTTGACAAAGGGCCCAGTGCAGAAAGACACCCCCAGCCAAGGGTCCTTGCAGGTCAGACTGGGAGGAGGATCTTAACCCGACGGGGGACCAACTCTGGGAAGAAGGGTCCCACCACCCAAAGCCCGGAGGTGTGTGGTCACCACCAGAGCAAGTGTCCAACCTGCAGCATCCCTGCAGCACAGACAGGGCCTGAGAAGGAGGCTTGGGACCTACAAGGAACAGACTGTGAAGTGCCCTCATGTGCAGAGACACTGTTTGTAACGTTCCCTGCCACGGAGCAGGGTGGTGTGTTTCCTTTAACCTTTCCCATTTTTCTTTACTCTTTTCTTTAAATTAATTGTTGATTAAACAACTTGTATGTCCGGGTGCAGTGAGCAGCTGGAGAGTGTGAGGTGGGACACGTGGGCAGAGGGCCCAGCACAGGGAGACACCACCAGTCAAGGGGCGTTATAGGCCAGATTGAGGGGGAATCATAACCCTGATGGGGAGGCTGATGCTGGGGAGATGGGTCCTGCCACCTAGAGCCTGAGGCCATGTGGCCACAGCCAGAGCAAAATTCTGACCCATGGCATCCCTGCAGCACAGCCAGGGCATGGGCAGGAGCCCCCCAGGACTACAAGGACTTTGCCACACAGGAGAGTGGAAGGGGAGTCCTCAAGGTCAGGCAGGTCTCTGAGTAAAGGGAGTGGGAGCAAGGACTCAGATCCTTACAGTAGCTAATTCCACTGGGGTTGTGTATAACGCAGGAAATTTCCCCACAATATCGGGACCATTCCCTCACTTACAGAAAGAAAGTCTTGTGAACAGACATTAACACCTCTGGGGGAAGCCAAGTAGCAGAGGGCCCTCAAGGAAAATCTGTCAGGAGTACAAGGCAGAGCAGTTTTTCAGATCAACTTTTCATAGTAATTGATGCAGGAGTGGATTGTTGTGGGATGGTGGCTGGGCACATTTCACCTCTGAGATGGAATCAACTCTGCAGAGCAGCTGGACAGGGGTGCGTGGGGAGCTCAGCTGCTCAGGGGATGGCAGCACTGCTCAGGTGAGGGTCAAGTGGAGCAGAGTTTGACACCACCTGTCATAAGCAGTGCCCAGAAAACGCCAGTGTGGAAAAGGGTAAATATTTGTGGCAAGTTTTTTAAAATGATGGTTTCAAAACCTTTTGTGAAAAATATTATTTCCCATTTCTTGGTGGCAAAATGGTAAAAATGGAGGGAGGGGAAATCCAAAACCTGAAAACTTTTTAAAAATTCCCTGAAAAAATAGGTAAATTTTTATTTTTTCTTATTTTAATTTTCCAGTATTGTTTTTACAAAACCCCCAAACAGTTTTAACTTTGTCTTTGAAAAAACTGAAACTGGAAAAAATGGAAATGTTTGATAAAATCTGTCCTTTTCAAAATCTGTCCTTTTTAGATGAGAACATTGTGGTGGCTCTGCCCAGAGTGATCCCCGGGGCTGTGGGTCTGGCTGAGCTGCTGGGACTGTTGGGTGGCAGCTGGGCCCTGCTTGTAGCTCAGATAATTCTGCCCCAAAAGGGCCTGATCTAAAACCCCTTGTGTCACAGACTCACAAATTGTGCCCGCTCTTGGCCCCATGCGGGAACCCCTTTCAGTGCGACAGCCCTTCCCGGGATCCACTCTCTCTCGGGGTCAGGCCTCTCACCTCCTGGAGCCGCACCTCTCTGAGCCTTAGCACATCTGTCTCTGCCGTGGGCCCCCTCAGGGAGTCTACTCGCTCTGGACCCTCGGGGCCTCCATCCCCCGAAGGGGTTGATGCAACCCTGTTCTCTAGACTGGAGCGACTCTCAGCCAGCGGAAAACAAGAGGGTTTATTGAGCATTGAACACAGAACAGGAAACTCTCAGGGCCTCAGTCCTGGCCTCCCTCAGCCCAGTACATCCTAGTCTCCCCTGCATCCAGGTGGGCTCTGCCTGCTCCCCCTCTCCAGCCCCAAAGTCCCCCTGCTTCCCAGCTGGGCATCTGATATCACCAGCCCCAAGCCCCGCCTCTGTCCATTGTCTTCTCACCAGGTAAACAGAGTCGCCTGGGCCTCCTCTCCTCTCTTCTGTCCTCTGGCCTCTCTGGCTGGAACCGTCTGGTTAGGTCACCCAGGTCCTCTTTTTACAGCCAATTGTCCTCCCACTGGCCAGAACCGCTGTAACTCCTGAGCTGGGTCCTCGAGTCGTCAGGTCACCAGTTGCTGGGGTCTCCATCCTCCAGGCCATTGGCTGGGGTCCCAAGTTCCCTCTCCAGTCCTCTGTAACAACAGACTCCCTCTTCCCTCACCTCGTTAAACCAGTAACACCCAGGGAAACTGCATCCCACCCCCTCTGCATGCAAATCATTGGAAAAACAAGGAAAACACAAGAAAATCCCCCACTTCATCCCACCTTGGTGTCAATGGAAAGGCTCCACTGACTTCACTGGCCTGGTGGTCAGGCCGCTGTGTAAGAGGGTCAGTAAGAGACCCCAGCCCAGACCATCTGAAGCAACAGGCAAAGTCTCCACCATGGACGGGTGAAGGGAAGATTGGTGACGAGATCATGAACAGCGCATAAGGGGAACATATGAAGAAGGGGGACTCACTTCCCTCACCCCGCCAGAGCTCCAAATGCAGCTGATAAATGAAGCAAGAGCATCCACAGAGTGAGTTCCTCCTGCTGCACAGACCCCGCAGCTGCCTCACTGCACAGACTGTGAAAGGAGCAGAGAGACGACTCCACACAGGGAAGAAATGACCAGGTCTCCTCTCTATGCTGGTGCTTTAACAGACACCTGAAAGGCATCAGGTGCATAGAGCCTGCAATAGAGAGAGAGAGTGACAGATAGATTGATGGATAGAGAGACAGAGAAATAGACAGAGGATGTATATGGGGGTAGTGCTTGGTTTAGCTCATTGTTAAGCACGGAGACCAAGAGTTTCAAAACTGGTAGTGATTTTGGGGGCCTGATTTAAGACACCTTAAAGGGGCTGATTTCCAGCAGGTGGGGGTCAGTGCAGTCTGTCACCCCATAAGCTGTCTCACGTGGGGCTCCCAAAATCAGTGGTGCTTTTGGAAGGTTTGTCCAGAAGTGCTTGTGCCAGTTATGCATGTGCCAAATCTGTGTGTGAGCCCAGCTGTAGGGGTGTGAGGGGATAAGTGCCCACAGCCCATTCTATCCTTGTCCCTCGTGCAGACTGCAGTCAAGGGCGATCAGTGCCAGTTGTGATGGGGATTTTGTGATAAAGCTCCTCTGGCACAACCACATTGTGCGGACACTGAGCAGCCAGTACAGTTCTCAGCTGCCCCAACCTTCCCTGCAGGGTGAATATTTATCATTTCCTACCGAGCTGTGTGAAAGCTGGGGGCACCCTGACATGTTCCCAAAGCACTTGGACTTGACCCAGCACCTGCCCCTGAAACACAACCCCTGCTGCTATTGGTCACGAGGTTATTACATGGAGGGTCGTGAGCCGTCAGCCTCCACCCCAAACCCAGCTTTGCATCCAGCATTTATAATGGTGTTAATACATTGCAAAGTGTTTTTAACTTTTAAGGGGGGTCACACTCAGAGGCTCGCTATGTGAAGTGGGAAGTTGTCTGGTATCAGCTAAGGGGTGAATTTATACTGTCCAGTTACACCAGTGTAAGTCCCTGTGCACTTCTGTGACTGGCATAAGAGACCCTTTTTCTGATTTATCTTATCTTGTTTGAAAGCAATATGAACAATAAGCTGTACATTGCAGTGGGGGAAATTTAGGTTTGATATTAGGAAAAACTTTTTCACTAGGAGGGTGGTGAAGCACTGGAATGGGTTATCTAAGGAGGTTGTGGAACATCCATCCTTAGAGGTTTTTAAGGTCAGGCTTGACAAAGCCCTGGCTGGGATGATTTAATTGGGAATTGGTCCTGCTTTGAGCAGGGGGTTGGACTAGATGACCTCCTGAGGTCCCTTCCAACCCTGATATTCTATGATTCTATGATAACTGTGAGGGTAATTAACCATGGGAAAAACTTACCAAGGGCTGTGGTGGAGTCTCCATTACTGGCAATGTTTAGATGAAGGGTGGATGTTTTTCTAAAAGAGAAGCTCCAGTTCAAACAGGGATTATTTAGGGGCAGTTCTCTACCTTGTGTTATACAGGAGGTCAGACTATGTGATCACAATGGTCCCTTCTGGCCGCCTTAGAATCTATGAATGAAGCTGACAAAGGCTCTGAATCCACAATAAGAGTGTCCCTGTGGGAGTTACACCAGCAAAGCTAGAGTGGTTTAATTATAGTGGTAAGTTTCACTGGGTAGAGAGAAGCCCTGGCATAAAATGCTCTTCCCATCAATGCTCTCCATTTCCTTATACATCCCCTGTCACTAGAGTATCTGACCCCTCAAAATCATTAATGGGATTTCTCCTCAGACACTCCTGAAGTTCATCCTCATTTCACAGATGGGGAGACTGAGGCACAGAGAGCGACTAAGTGACTGAGCGCAGGGCACACAGGAGACTGCAGCTGATCAAGGGTTGAGCCCAGGGCTCTTGAGCACCAGTCCACTGCCCCGGCCACTAGATCATCCTACCTTCCCCACAGCCCCCAACCCTCCCAAAAGTCTGGGTGACAATGACCAACCTGGTACCTGCCTAGGCAGCCAGTGACTCTCAGCTATTTCACCCAAAGGATGGGACAGGACTGGGAAACAGGGAAAATGTCAGCGACGCAAGCTGGGAAATCTGCTGCAGGGGATTTAATTGATCTCACAGACAGTCCCACCCTCTGTTGCTTCTGGGCTAGATCCTGTCTCCGTCTCCTGGTCCAAACCCCAGGGCAGCCAGGGCAGAATTAGACCCATCTCCCCACTCTGCAGGGGATATTGATGGCGTCAGATACTGGAGGACTAGAGAGCAACTGGCTGCTGCTCAGCAACACTCTGCACACCCAGTCCAGCTACTGTGTCCGGCCGCACAGGGAGGAAACCACAGCACGAGCTGACAGCGCCCTGAGCATCTGCAGAGACTCCCCTGCAGACACCTCTTCCCCCACCCAGCAGTGAGCTCTCCCCAGCCTGACCACAGGGTAATAGCCCAGTGGGGTGGGGGGTGTAACATGCTGTGATGTGGGATTGAATAACTCACTCACACAATGTTATTTTTGTCCTCACACATTAACCCGCTTCATTCTCACTCTCTCTCCAGTTAGTCAGTTCTCATGAGGTTTCCAGAGCAGTTTATTTTCATAGTCGCACATTTAAACTCCAGAAGGGACCAATGGGACCATTTAGTCAGAGCGTCTGCACAGCCCAGGCCAGAGAGTCTCCCCCAGGGATCCCTGCATTGAGCTGCTCACTTCTAGCTGATAGAGCCTGTCTGATAGAAAGAGACGTCCCCTCTTGGTTTAAAGACTCCAAACCGGCTCATATTCTAAACACTAAGGTGATTGTGGCTAATCAGTGCAAGAGGGAACCAGGGGGAAGGAAGATGCTGGACTGGGACAGAGCAACTGGAGATGGGTCCTGAGGTTTCGCTCCAGCTGTGGTTCCTAATCTGAACTTTCCCAAAGTTTGTGGGTGTAGACTTGGGATTCTGGTTTGGGCCTATCATAGAGACAGCCCCAAGCCACACAGTTAGGATCTAAACTCCCCCAAAGTCCTGGTGTGGGGACTGTCCCTCTGAGACCAAAAGCACAATAGGTACCAGAAAGGACGATTTTCTGTTTTCAGATGCCAAAACTGACATTTCCCTCACTGTTTTCAGGTTTTCAGTTTGTTGATGAAAATTTAAGCTTTTATTGCTGAAAATTTCAAGGGAAATTCATCTAAATTTTCCACAGGAATATCCATTTTCTGCCCCGCCCCGGAGTGCACCATGTTTAAGTCCTCACTGGCTGCAGGTGAAATCTGCCAATACTCTATTCTGCCCTCTGTCTCTGTGACCTCCTAGATCATCATCATATTCCCATTACACCTCTGGCGCTTAGGGCAGTGACAAAGCTCCTCCACTCCTGTCTGTTTCTGGCAAGTCTTGCAATAGTTTCCTAGCTGCTCCGCAGGTTTTTCAGCTCGGCTTCCGCAGCTCTTCACCATGTTGTTTTCAGGCGGCCTCATTTTCGCTTGTCTTCAGGTGTCCATCTTATTGCTACTCTGGTGATGGAATCAGTTCCCATCTGAAGCACATGGCCAATCCATCTCCAACACCTCTTGGTAACGATGGTGCTCAGCTCCTCTTGGCTGCATTGTGTGAATGGATTTTGGTCTGAGATTGTTCTGGGCCAGAAGCTATAGAGGATTTTTCTGAAGCAGGTTGTATGGAATGAAGACAGTTTGGACATGTCCAGAGGCGGCTCTAGGCACCAGCAAAGCAAGTAGGTGCTTGGGGCAGCCCATTTGCAGGGGCGGCAGCCGGCAGGGATCCAGCCTGGCAGCTGAGACCCAACAGGGGGCCCTGGGAGCTGTAGTTCCTTGGTTAGCTCCCTGCCTATAGAGCCAGCCCTGGAGCAGGGAAAGAACTACATTTCCCAGCATTCCCTTGGCTGCTATCAACAGGAAAGGCAGGGGGAGGGAGTATGCTATCTGAAACCTGATGCTGCAGCTTGCTGTGAATGGAGAGATCACTGCTAGAGCGGGGTGGCACTGTGAATGGGGAACTGCCTAGGGTCGCCTAGTGGAAGCACCGGCCCTGCCTGTCTCCTCCTAATGACAAGAGTTCCCTGCCCCAGAGAGGTATTCTCAGAGCGAGAGGACACCCTGACACCATCTGGAGGGAGGGTCCCAACTATGGGGTCATTTCCCTCTGCTCCACTTGGTTGTTCTCCTTCCCTGAGTACTCCTTAACAGCATAGAGGCTGTCCGACTGCAGGTGGGACTGCTGCACTGTGTCCCAGAAAGTCTCCTCTATGTACCGCTCTGTCTCCCTTAGCTCCTCCAGTTCAGCTCCTCCAGTTCAGCCCCTTTGGTCTCCAAAGCCTGTACATGCCGCACCGTCTCTAACAGCCAAGAGCGCCTTGCACCAGATACACACACATGCCACCCACTCACAAGGCAGATAATCCTACATGCTGCATTCAGTGCAATAAACTGGACAGCCCCCACTCTGCTGCCGGACATCTGCCAGACTTCGTTTTACTTCTGCTGAGTTTTGTCTTTTTTTTTGGTGGAGGAGGGTTTATTGCCCTAAGTTTAGAGGCATGAACTTAATTTTTTAGGAATTCATTTTATAAAATGTTATAATGGTAAAAATGATAGCTTAATTGTTACTAAATAACAAGGCCATTTTATAACATACATATATTGTTTTCATTACATATAAATATAAAGAAAAGAAAAAAAATAATTTGAACAGGTTAGTTTTAACAAACAGCGAGAAGTAATAGAGTTCTCAATTGAGTTCACATGAGTTTCAGTTAGAGTCTTTGTTTATTAACTTTATATAGTTTGCTCAGTGAAAAACACGATAAATATTTTTTTCTCTTGCTTACAGAAGTTTTTAACTGGAATTCATGGAGACTTTTTCCCATCTGTTGGACTGTGGAATTACTTAGTTAATACTAATTAATTTGTAAATTAGCTAAATATATAAATGAAAAACCCTGTTACATACAAATACAAAACCCGAGAATGGCAAAATATAGATGACTTTTCTTTATTACTACATTTCAATAAGATGAGAGTTGGTGAACCAGACTGGTTAAGACTATTCAATAATGTTTAAGGTATGCAATTATAATGAAAGAAGTTATAATGAAAGCAGTTTTCCCACTTTTTTTTTTGTATAACTAACATTTCTCGTGCTTCCTGTTGGGAAGTTAACACTAGCACCAACCTGGTGCAAAATAATTCAGAGCTACAGGAAAGCAACTTGCTTGTGGGTCCTGGAGCTAAGCTTCTCCCAGCCCATGCAGGTCACATGTTTTTTATTAAAGCAGCTGCCCTGACTACCGGCTTTCAATGGAGTTTATGTGTCCAGCTATAGAGAGCCTATGGAGCCTGCGCAAAACTACTACACCCAATTTCAAAACTTGTGGGTGTGTGATGCTAACTGCGCATCTGCCTAGCAATAATGCCCCAGACACAACTTATTCCTCTCCCCATGTCTCTAGATCTTTTACAGAGATATCTCCCTGTTAGGCATGTGGGTTACACTCACAGCCAGGGTATGGAATATGAAAGCAGGGACAGAGACCTCGTTCCTTGGTTCCTCGTCAAGCACCACTGAGCCCCAACTGCATTTTGCCATTATTATTTATATAACAGGACCCTCCAGCGCAGGGCGATCAGACAACAAGTGTGAAAAATCAGGACGGGGGAGGGGGGTAATAGGAACCTATATAAGAAAAAGACCCCCAAATCAGGACTGTCTCTATAAAATCAGGATATCCCATCACACTACTCCAGCAGGGTCAGGGTGCTGCAGGAAGTGGCGCGGGACGTGCTGGCCGCCCTTCCCACAGCCCCCATTGGCCTGGAGCAGCGAACCACAGCCAGTGGGAGCCACAATCGGCTGAACCTGCAGACGCAGCAAGTAAACAAACCGGCCCGGCCAGCCAGGGGCTTTCCCTGAACAAGCGGCGGACTGGCTTTGAGAACCACTGGTTTAAACTAACCCTGCCCAAGGCTCTCTCTCTGATTCCGGAATAAGAGTGTCCCCAAGGGGAATTATCCCGGGATGACTGTAGTGGTGTAATTACACCAGTGTAGTTCTGCTGGTCCAGTTCCCTGTGCAGATGAACCCTTAGTGAGAGACAGCCCCTGCCCGGAAGAGTTCCCAATCTAAGGGGGAGATTTTAAAAAACACCCAAGTGACTTAGGAGCACCAGGCAATGGGTACAGAGCACAGTCACACAGTTGTGCTCCTAAATCCCTTAAGAGCTTTGAAAATTATCCCCTTAGACAAGGCTGCATTATTATCCCCATTTCACAGATGGGGAGCTGAGGCCTAGAGAGATGAAGTGGCAGGCCCAAGGACTCTATGTAAGAGGGGAATGGTCCCTCTATATTTGGGGAACTTTCCTGGCTTATACACTACCCTGGTGAAGTGGGCAAGTGAAAGTGTGCCTGAGCGTGCCACATTCCCTTAAGAGCTTTGAAAATTATCCCCTTAGACAAGGCTGCATTATTATCCCCATTTCACAGATGGGGAGCTGAGGCCTAGAGAGATGAAGTGGCAGGCCCAAGGACTCTATGTAAGGTGGGGAATGGTCCCTCTATATTTGGGGAACTTTCCTGGCTTATACACTACCCTGGTGAAGTGGGCAAGTGAAAGCGTCCCTGAGTGTGCCACATTCCTGCTTCTCCCCACTGCCTCTCACAGCTTCTTACGCCACAAAAGAGCTGTTGTGCGGCAGCAAGCACTGGGAGGAGAAGCGGGGATGCGCCACACTCAGGGGAGGAGGCAGAGGTGAGGTAAGGTGAGCTGGGGCGGGGCGGAAAGCTTGGCTGCTGGTGGGTGCAGAGCACCCACCCATTTTTCCCCATGGGTGCTCCATCCCCGGAGCAGCCACAGAGTCAGTGCCTAAGCTTCCCTGATCCATTGATCATTACATACAGTTCAAGCAAATACAATTTATTAAACAGCAACCAATTTAAAAAATAAATTAAAAATGGGAAAGGTTATAGGAAAACACTGTGGTACGGTAACATCACAAACAGCCATCACAGAAATATAAGGGCAGTTCACAATCTGTTCCTCACATGTGCCAGGCGTCCTTCCCAGGCCCTGGCTGTACTGTGGAGATGCTGCGAGTTGGACACTTGCTCTGGCCACACACCCTCAGGCTCTGGGCGACAGGGCCCTTCTTCCCAGCGTCGGCCCCCCTCCCCATCACAGTTACAACCCCCCATCCAAGTCTGGCCTGCAAGGCCTCTTGACCGGTGGCATCTCCCTGCACTGAGCCCTCTGCCCTGGACCCTCTCCCCAGTTGCTCACTGCACCCGGCTCCGGATGGCTGCAGCCCCAACTCCAGCCCCAGCACTGCTGCTGCTCTGCCTCCAGCTCCCTGGGCTGCTTTTCTGGCCCCTCTGACTCTGGTTGCTGCAGCTCTGCTCCCAGCACAGGTCTGCTCCGTGGGCTGCTTCTCTGGTTCTCTCTGGCTGGCATGGCCCTGCTCCCAGCTCAGCTCAGGCTCCTGCTCTCCTTAGCACTTCCCCACTCTGGCCCAGGTAGCTGCAGCTCAGACAGAGAACTGGACCCCCTGGTCTCCTCACTCCTTCATTGGCCTGCCTGCCCTGTCAATCAGGCTGACCTGGAGCTTTGGCTTCTGCCCATTGCCCTTGGGGACTGTCGGTCTCAGGGTACTGATTTCCCATCAGCCCTTCCACTTGGTACTGGGAGCTACCAACCAAAAAATCCCCCTGAGTTTTAGTAGCCACGCTGGCAATTCAATCTCTGTCTCCCGGAAGTTCCATGATGCTGCTTTAACCATGAGCCCATCCTTTTCCCCTAATCCTACAGCTTCTATGCTGGAGGGTTGTTTATACAGAAGGAAGGAGCTGGGCTGGGCTGTCTGGCTGAGGCATTCATGGGGGCTAAGATCTGACAGAGCTCGGCGTGGCCCTGGCCTGGCTGGGAGTGAGCAGAGCTCTGCAGGCTGCAGGGCAGAGTGACTGACAGCATCACCATCTGGGGAAGGAAGAAGGAAACTGAAGGAGGCTGCAGCAGTTACCTGTTACAGCAGGGGCCTATCGTGCAGCACTGAGCCTGAGCGCCGGAGCGGCCTGGTCTGAGGCCTCCGCACCGAGCTCAATTTTTTTCCTCTCCCCGTTGCCGGGGTTCCGTTCTGTGGTCCCGGCCGGCCGGCCTGATGCCCCCGCTCCGCCGCCATGAAGCTCGTGAGGTTTCTAATGAAATTGAGTCATGAGACTGTGACCATTGAACTGAAGAATGGAACACAGGTGCATGGAACAATCACTGGAGTGGATGTCAGTATGAATACGCATCTTAAAGCTGTGAAAATGACACTGAAGAACAGAGAGCCTGTACAGTTGGAGACATTGAGTATTCGGGGAAATAATATTCGATACTTCATTCTGCCAGACAGTTTGCCTCTGGATACCTTGCTAGTGGATGTTGAACCAAAAGTCAAATCCAAGAAAAGGGAAGCAGTTGCAGGAAGAGGCCGTGGCAGAGGTCGGGGCAGAGGCCGTGGCCGTGGCAGAGGAAGAGGGGGACCTAGGCGATAACTTCTCTCACACCACAGATACATGTTACAAAATTCTAAGCAGTCTGATATTTTTTGTACAGGTTTTGTTTACAATGTCGATTTTTAATAAACACAAATGTGGAAAAAAAAAAAAAAAGCACTGAGCAATGGTGTCTCCTCAACACCCTGCTTTGAGCTGCTCAATGGTATCTCCACAGGCCCCTCTTCACTCTCCCACTCAGTTTAGTTCACATTGAAAGTGAGTTTAGCTACCAGTTGAATCATGGATTTAATTTTGAGTAAGAGTGTCCACACAGGAATTTAATGTAGTACTAACCAATCCACTTTAAATTTATACCTTTAGTTAATTGAGATTAATGTTCCTGAACCTCTCTGTGTTACTTTAAAGGCTCCAACACCAGGAAGCAAATATAAAACCCAACACTGATTATTTATAAAAAATCTCTTGTTTTTTAAGCCTGATTTTTTAGCGCTGGGGGTGGCAAAGCTAAGGGGAAGCCAGCCAAGAGGGGGAAGGAGATGGGTTATAGTCTGCATGAACCTGCAGCAGAAGACTCCAATCACAAAGATGACACTTCCCGCCTCACAATTTAGTTTCTTAACTACCTGAAAGTTGAAAGCTGCCCCGAGTTGCTGTGGAAATGTGCTAGGGAGCTCAAAGCCCTGCAGAAAAGAGCTTCTCTGGATAGTTAAACACACTAACAACAGTTCAAAGAGCTTGAACTAGGAACAGAAAACAAAGGTACAAGAGGGAAAGAACGATTCCCAAATCCACCAGTGTCTGCAGCATGATCCAGAGACATTGCTCAGGTGCTGATTGTACCAGCAGCAGGGCCAATATCACTCATTTGAAAGCTCACATATTTCCAGAGTTCAGCTCTCAGTTAGGCACCTAAATGCAGTGGCTAGATTTTCCAAAGCATCCAGAACACAGCAGCAGCCAATCAGTGTTATCAAATGCAAATTTTTCTCAGCTGCTGGGTGCTGGCACTTACAGAAATCTGGCCACCAGTCTAGAATTCCTGCCAAACATCAGCTCAAACCTATACACCAAAACCGTTTAATTGCTTCAAGCAGTGACTGTTTTCCAGGTAGACAAATACTGGCATGATGTTCTTTTGCATTCATATTGTTGTGTATTTGGTTGTCATGGTTTTGTTGCTATGGCAACTGAGTTAGATTACTATGGGTTAGCTCAAGCGGTTTCAACCGGCTGAGGAGCTCTCTGTATATATGTAAATAAAATGGAGGTTTTGGTTAGCTGCCTGCTCTCTGGCCTCAAGTGATTGCTTCCTACACCGGCTGCCCCAAGGATATAACACTGGCGACGAGGGTGAGACTCGGTGCTGCTCCAGTAACAGAAGGAAGTAGAAGTTAAGGTAAAGAACAAACAAACAAACAAAAAAAGCTGCTTGTTTGCACTGACTGTGAAAGTGAAACTAAAAATCATGGCTACTCTGACCAGGCCCCTGGAGCCTTTTGATGAGAATACAGAGCAGTGGCATGTGTATACTGAGCGTTTTGAGCTTTTTGGTATTGCAAATGACATTACAGAAGCGAAGAAGGTGCCAATATTCTTAACTGTTGTAGGGGCTAAAACCTACTCTCTGCTACGCAGCTTACTACACCCTGTTAAGCCTGAGACTAAATCTTACAGTGACATTGTGGAAATCCTGGGGTCTCATTTCTCCCCAAAACCACTGGTAATTGCTGAAAGATATAGGTTCCACAAAAGAGACCAAAAGGAAGATGAAACAGTTGTACAATTTGTAGCCATTTTAAAAAAGCTAGCAGAACACTGTGAATTTAAAGAAATGTTACATGATGCCCTGCGTGACAGGTTAGTGTGTGGCCTGTACAGTGAAGCTATACGGAAGCGCCTACTGACAGAGGCTCAGCTTACATTACAGAAGGCTGTTGATACTGCTGTCTCCATGGAACTGGCTACAAGGGAGGCGCAATACATCGGTGCATCCCCTAGGGTGCAAAAAGTGTCACAAGAACCGACCCACAAAACTGTGCAGAGTCAAGAATGTTACCGCTGTGGTAAGCCGGGTCACCAGGCATCAGAATGCTGGTGTAAGGACCTGGTGTGTCGACACTGTGGCAAAAAGGGACACATTGAGTGTGCCTGTAAACAAAAGAAAAAGAGGCCTGTGGTCTGGCCGACAAAAAGAGGAACCCTGCATACCCTAGAGCAGACCCAGGATGATCAAGGTGACACCTCATCGCAAGAGGAAGTGCCACTGCATGTTTTGTCTTTGGCAATGGGCTCACATGAATACTGGGTAACCCCGTTATTGGATGGCAAACGTATACGCATGGAACTGGACACCGGTGCAGCCGTCTCACTGATCTCCGAGACTGTGTATAAAGAAAAGCTACAGCATCTTCCGCTTAAGGCAACAAAAACTGTTCTGAAGACGTATACAGGAGAAGCTGTGCCTATGCTGGGCACTATTGATGTTAAGGTGGAGCTCAATGGACAGGTGGCTAAATTGCCACTGTTTGTGGTGAGAGGTAACTACCCAGACTTAATGGGTAGGTCTTGGCTTGGGAAGATTCAACTGAACTGGGCAGAAGTGCACCGGATGACTAAAGAAGAAACCAGTCTAACCCCTATACTAAGGAAACATGCTGCTGTTTTTGGAGATGATTTGGGAAGTATGAAGGGAATCACTGTGACATTGAACATTAAAACTGGCAGTCCACCAAAATATCTGAAAGCCCGAAGTGTGCCATATGCCATCAGGCCAAAAGTTGAAGCAGACCTGGAGCGCCTGGTCACCAATGGAGTCCTAATACCAGTTACCCATAGCTCATGGGCCACTCCTATCGTTCCAATCGTGAAGAAAGATGGCTCTCTCCGGATTTGCGGTGATTTTAAAGTCACTGTCAACCCAGTGTTGTGTGCAGAGCAATACCCGCTTCCCCGCATCGATGACCTCTTCGCAGGCCTGGCTGGGGGACAAAAGTTCAGTAAGATTGATCTGAGTCAAGCATATTTACAGATGCACGTCGATGAAAAGTCCCAAGAGCTGTTGACTATTGTGACTCATAAGGGGCTTTATCGATACTGTCGCCTACCCTTCGGAATCACATCGGCTCCCGCCCTGTTCCAGAGGGCTATGGACCAGATCTTGTGTGGCTTGTCAGGAGTTCAGTGCTATCTGGATGATATCCTGGTCACTGGAAGAAATGAAGAGGATCACTTAAAGAATTTAGAGGCTACCCTACAAAGACTGGAAGAGTATGGCCTACGAGTTCGCAAAGACAAGTGTGAATTCTTCAAGCCCTCTGTTGAATATTTGGGACACATCATTGATTCTGCAGGTCTTCATAAGGCCCCTGCAAAAGTTAAAGCTATTGTGGAGGCTCCCCCACCTCGAAATGTAAGCCAGCTGCGCTCGTTTCTAGGACTCCTGAACTATTATGGAAAGTTCATCTCACAGTTAGCCACACTGCTAAAACCACTTCATGAGCTCCTTGGGCAGAACAAGGCCTGGAAGTGGACTGAAGCCTGTGATGTTGCGTTTAACAAAGCTAAGGATGCATTGCTAAATTCTGAAGTTCTAACGCACTTTGATCCATCCTTACCACTGCAATTGGCCTGCGATGCCTCCCCTTATGGAGTGGGAGCAGTCGTGTCACATATTATGCCTTCAGGAGAAGAGAGACCTATTGCTTTTGCTTCACGCACTCTAAGCAAAGCAGAAACTAACTACGCCCAAATCGAACGTGAGGCATTAGGAATTGTTTTTGGAATTCGGAAGTTTCATCAGTACCTGTTTGGGCGAAAATTTACTCTTCTCACAGACCATCGACCTCTGACATCAATTTTTGGACCTTACACAGGCATTCCCCCATTAGCTGCTAGTCGTATGCAACGTTGGGCATTGTTACTTTCAGCACACACATATGAAATCAAATATTGGTAATCCACTCTGCACGGAAATGCAGATGGCCTCTCAAGGTTGCCTTTGCCGGTCAAACACCACGATAGTGCCCACAAGGAAATCTTCTACTTTGAACAGGTAGAGAATACACCCATCACTGCTACTCAGATAAAGAAGGCAACTCGCGTTGACCCAGTATTGTCCCACGTTATGGACCTGGTGATGCATGGAACATCTCGACAAACCTCTCCGGTCTCATCCGACCTTGTTCCCTACATGTCCAAGCGGACGGAGTTATCGGTCCAATCTGGTTGTTTGTTGTGGGGGAGACGTGTCATTATTCCACCACCACTGAGATCACAGATGTTAGAACAGCTACATTCCGGTCACTGTGGAATAGTGCGCATGAAGGAAATTGCACAAAGCTATTTTTGGTGGCCTGGACTGGACAGCGCTATTGAAGAGAAGGCAAAAGCTTGTATGTCATGTCAGGGTGTGAGGAATGCACCCCAGTGGGCACCCCTACACCCATGGGACTGGCCTGAAAACCCGTGGCTACGTATTCACATTGACTTTGCTGGCCCCCTTGAAGGAAGCATGTTCTTGGTGGCAATAGATGCCCATTCTAAATGGCCAGAAGTCTCTATAATGCAGTCCACTTCTGCAGAGAGTACTATCCAAAAACTACGAGGACTCTTTAGTCGTTTTGGTCTGCCAGAACAACTTGTGAGCGACAACGGACCGCAGTTCGTTTCTCAGGAGTTTCAAAATTTTATGAAAGCAAATGGGATACACCACATCACGTCAGCACCATATCATCCGTCCACCAACGGATTAGCTGAAAGATTTGTGCAGACAATGAAAAACGCTTTGAAATCAGCAAGGGGACAACACTCCATTCAAAAGCGTCTGGATATCTTCTTACTTTCCTACAGAAACACACCTCATGCTACGACCCACGCATCTCCGGCCTTTCTAATGATGGGACGACAGCTGCGCACTTGCTTTGATCTGCTGAAACCTTCTGAACCCCGACAAATTGTGCAACATCAGCAGCAATATCAAGTCATCAGACGGGCACCCAGAGCAAAAGACCGAACCTTTAGCCCGGGACAGCCAGTTTTGGCTCGGAATTATACTTCCAGAGCTAAATGGGTTCCGGCCACAGTCATCACTCAAACAGGACCTGTTTCCTACACAGTCCGGACTGCAGAGAATCTTACCTGGCGGCGACATGTAGATCAGCTGTTGCCAGGTCATGCCAGTCCTCAGGACCCATCTGCAGTTGAGGGGTCTGACTTCACCTCTTCTGGTGAGGGATCGAATCACGAGTCACCTGTTTCTGACTGTTCTCCTCCATTACTGCCGGCGGCTGAGATACCCCTTTGCCCAGCACGAGCTGATACCACCTCCTCACCTGTTCGTGCTGCGGACCCTGAGCCCCTAGTGCTTTCGGGTTCAATAACACCAGTAGTTCGCCGTAATCCACCTAGAGACAGAAGGCCTCCTCATCGGCTGGATCTTTAGCTAGGGCGAACCCACGGTTATGGGGCAAAATAATCCCCAGGGTTTAGCCGGGAATGGAGGCAGTCTATCCTCCTTCTCTAGTCTAGTGTGTGTTTTATTTAGGGGATGTTCTTATTAGGGGGGGAGGAATATGTTGTGTATTTGGTTGTCATGGTTTTGTTGCTATGGCAACTGAGTTAGATTATTATGGGTTAGCTCAACCGGTTTCAACCGGCTGAGGAGCTCTCTGTATATATGTAAATAAAATGGAGGTTTTGGTTAGCTGCCTGCTCTCTGGCCTCAAGTGATTGCTTCCTACACCGGCTGCCCCAAGGATATAACACATATGGCTGCAGTCTCTACATGAGGCTAAAAAGTTTCACAAAGCCATAGCTTATGACAAGTACTTTTTATTTGTTATTTATATTTCATCACATCCCTACAAACCTGCATGGCATTAAACAGACCTGCAAATTGAAAGGGGACCCTGACTCTGTTGTCAGTTCTCATGATTTCACAGCACATTTCTTAACTTTCACTGTTTTTCTTTATGCTCAACCCCTGAGGTGCTGGGATTATGTGAAAAACTTGGGTTTTGTTGAAATGAGTAAGTTTCTAGCCCTCCTGGTTGTGAAGAACACCTGGAAAACCTGACCTCCATACAGTCAAATACCAGAAGTCAAACAAAAGCAAGCAAAATGCATAATTAAAAAAAATCTCATGAATTCTTAAGGCAACCTTGGGTTTTGGGGCAGGGGGTGTCTGCCTCATGATTTTTGTACCCTTTGGGTTGGCAATGGAATCTCTAAACAGAGCTGAGAGGACTTGGGAGCTGAGGGGTCGATATAAAGAATCAGGGGGCAGGAATACAGAGTTTGGGTATTTCCCCACAATTTTATTCAGAAGAACCTTTTTTTAAAAAAGGCAAACAGGCAGCATTTGCCCTGAGAATATTCCAGTGTCCTACAGCACTTTGGGTGCTGTGCATTGTCCTGCTGTGGCCCCAGAGAAGGTTCCCCACTTCCTTGCTGCACGGCCCCTTTGGAGGTTCTGTGATGTGGCTGCGCACTGACGAGTCCTGCATTTCAGCAAATGGGGCATTAACGACATCTGTCCCGCTGCAGAGCGATGGTCGCGTATGTCGGTGTCTCTTCTCTCTGGGGCCGTGGATGCTTTAAGATAAACACAGTAATGTTACTTTTATGCTAAGACAGCCTGAAGCCAGAGAAATGCAGCCAGAAAATGTCCATCTGACAGCACTGCTGTACGTACATCAGGGGCTGTTCTAATGGGCGTCTAGGCTGGGAAACACCAGCGGCCCCACTTCCTATATCAACCCCTCTGAGGCAGGCAGCTCAGATTTTCCCCTCCCCAGAACTTGGTCTGGCCCTTTTCTGCTCCCCAGACAGCTGGGCTTTGCCATGACACCTGCCACCTGGGCAGAGGAGCCCTTCTCCCTCTCTCCATGCCAGCCCCATCGAGGTAGTGCCGGGTTCTCTCTGTGATGGGCTGTTATTATAGACTCATAGACTTTAACCTCAGAGTGGACCACCATGATCCTCTAGTCTGATCTCCTGCAGATTGCAGGCCATAGAACATCACCCACTCTCTCCTATAACAGACCCCTAACCTCTGGCTGAGTTGCTGAAGTCCTCAAATCATGATTTAAAGACTTCACATTACAGAGAATCCACCATTTATACTAGTTTAAATCTGAAAGTGACCCATGCCCCATGCTACAAGGGAAGACAAAAACACCCCATGGTCTCTGCCAATCTGACCTGGGGGAAAATTCGTCCCCAACCCCAAATACGGTGATCGGTTAGACCCTGAGCACATGCGCAACACCCACCTGCCAGATACCTGGCAACTAATTACCTGTAGTAAGTCAGAGCCCGACCTATCTAGTGTCCCATCTCTGGCCATTGGAGATATTTGCTGCTAACAGTTGCATATCAGCTACTTGCGACTGTAGGCAGTCTCATCATACCATCCTCCCATAAACTTACCAAGCCATTTGGGTTTTTTGCCCCAATTGCTCATCTTGGGAGGCTGTTCCAGAACTTCACACCTCTGATGGTTAGAAACTTTCATCGAATTTCAAGCCTAAACTTGTTAATGGCCAGTTTATATCTATTTGTTCTTGTATCCACATTCGCTTAACATAAATCACTTAACATCCACCTCCCTCTTGGTTATTCCTCTAACATATTTATAGAGAGCAATCATATCTCCCCTCAGCCTTCGTTTGGTTAGGCTAAACAAGCCAAGCTCTTCGAGTCTCCTCTCGTAAGGTGGGTTCTCCATTTCTCAGATCATCCTAGTAGCCCTTCTCTGTACCTGGTTCAGTCTGAATTCATCTTTCGTAAACATGGGAGACCAGAATTGAACTCAGCATTTTAGATGAGGTCTCACCACTGTCTGGTAATAACGTTAATGGTAATAACGTTTCCCTGTCCTACTAGAAATACCTCACCTGGTGTGTCCTAGGACTGCATTAGCCTTTTTCATGGTTTATCTTTTTCTGAAATAAGGATTCTTCTGTGCTGCAGGCAGTGTAGTTTTTTCTTGTCCAGTTTGGTATCTTAATGATTAATGTTATTAATGGCAATATTTATAATGGTTCCAAGCATTTTTTATTATTTTATTGTTATGTTGGAGATTGGTGGCTCCCAACCAGTGTGTTTTTGATTGATGGGCAATTGCAGCACCTTGCTGAAGTTGGTGGCTGTGATAACCACCTTCTATTCAAGCTAAATAAAGGAACCATTAAATGCCTCTTTATTTAGTTTCAACGGAAGCAATGGAAAACCACCACCCAAAGACGAGACTGCAGAAAAGCCTGAGCATGGCAAGGGCATGTGGTCCAAGAGCGTTCCTTTGGGTCTGATAAGAAAAGCAGTCAGGCTGTGTGAGAAAAGCAGCAGAAACACCTCAGAAGCAACCAGAAGAAGCAACAAGAAAACCAGACACAGCCAGAGGAGCACTTGGTGCAGGACCCTGAAAGCTGAGAGAGAGAGCGAGAGAGAGCTTTTGGGCAGAGTGCTGGCTGGAAAGAGGCTTGCAGCCTGGATCAAGGAAAGTGCCCCCTGTTGTCTGGTTCCTGTTGTGTTCAGGGAAACAGGACTTTTTAGATGTTATGTAAATGAGTAGGGTTGCATCAACAAACATATCTGAACTATGCACAAAGCCCAGAATACTGGCTAACTGCTTGGGTCAAAGGGAAACCTATATATATAATTTTGATAAGGTTAAATTAGCTTCTGAATTCACAGGAGTCATAAATATCTCTGTAAGTAGTATCCTGTCCTACAATCATTTACTAAAAGCTCTAAAGGATAAATTGGCATTTGTTAGTATAAGAACTGCCAAAGTAATACTAGGAAAATCTGTAGAAAGTGAATGAGACTCCATCTCCCTGTGATCACTTGAGTTCTTTGCCCCAAACTTTCAGGACAAGATCTACATAGTGATCTACACAGGGGGCTGGACTAGATGACCTCCTGAGGTCCCTTCCAACCCTGATATTCTATGATTCTGTGTGACGTGGTTATCAACTTTCATATCCTTTGGAATGGATTTGTTGGGTATGTGTGAAATTCAGGCTGATAATGGGATGCTAACTTCAACCTTAACTCTGAGGAGACCAACTATGCCTCCATGATAGCAGCGCACAGCTCCTCCCTTTGTGATAGTGCTTTAAACACTCAATAAAATGTTAGATAATTAAAATAATAATAATAATACTAGGAGAGAACTTCAGTGACCCACAGGCATCTTTAGAGACGGAGAAATAAAAATCCAAGTTTATTGTTCATTGCCAATATCAGCTGGAGTAGGACAAATAATTATCATAAGGAAGAAACTGGGGGAAGGAGCTTTCCCTGCAATGCCACTGCCATGATACCCAGGGTATGTGCACCACCACACAGCTGCTGCTAGCAGTGTGAGACAGTGCACGCCCCACTGACACCTACATCACATGCAAACTCACTGGGGAAATCCTGCCCCATTGATGTCAATGTGAAACTCCCAGGATTTTACCCGTTGCCTGTCTTCCTTCCCCATGATGGGGAGGGTTAGCAGTAAGTGGTGTTGGGGCTTCTTAATACAGCCACTTGGGTAACATTCCGGAGGAGGTTTTCAAACCCGCCTGGGGGATTTGAAAGTCCAATTCCCAGGAGTTTTAATGGGAAATTTTAAACCGTGAACATCTCTGCTTTGGTTGTTTGTCTGACTGAAAAGGCTAGTCGGGGTGGGGCGGGGAGGGGAGCCCCTCTGTAGCTGGATAGATTTTTAGGCTGGGGAGGTTTCTCCCCTATCACTGCATTGTGGAATTTGGGAAGGATGTTTTCCTCTTGCCTGGATGCGTGTCTGTTTGTATGTGTGGGGCAGGGCCTGACTGGCCAGGCTAACAGTAGATGTGGGAGGCCATTCTAATGGCCGCTTATGGAAGGTATCTACCTGCTCCTGGGTGGAGATCTGGGGCAGCAGCAGTGAGACCAGGGTAACAGACACAACCTGAAGCCTGAGAATCCTGAGTAAATCCATGTTCCAAGCCCACAGGTCCCTGCTGAGCTGGAACAGGCAAACCAATCACTCTTTTCTATCACTTCACTTTGTCATTAATAAAATCTGCAACTCACCCTGGAGCTTCCCAGCCAATTCACTGAGGCATCTGGGGAGAGAAGGACAGTTACACATGGTCACTTGGCTGTAAATGCCCTTAATGGAAGGCACCTCACTGAGCACAAATTATAACCCCCCAGCTCCCACCTCTCCCCTAGCCAGGGCAGGGCTCCCCCGTTGGCAGCACTGAGCACAATGGGGCCTGATCCTGAGCAGGGTCGCTAGGGGATACCAGAACAGAAGGATTTAATGAGGCTGTTGAAGATATTCAATGGAAACTGTCTGTCTGGGTTTTCCACAGAGCTATTTTGTCACAAACAGAGTCAGATTTTGGCAGAAAATTTCAACATTTTGTTCAAAAAATGAGTGACCCCAAATATTTTGACCAAAACCAGAAATATTCTGATTCAACCTTGGTGCCTCATGGGACTTGTAGTTCAGTTGCCTTGTACTCACATTCTCTTCTACTGGCTGGCTGGGCTTCATCGCCCATGATGCACTGCAACCAGGGACTCCCATGATGTACTTGTTCCCATCACCAAGAGGGGAGAAAGTGGTGTATCATGGGAGAGTCAGAGAGCTCAGCTCAAAGAAGAGACCAAGAGCATGAGGCACCTGAACTATGCCTATGAGCAGGGTTGTCCCTAGACATTGTGGTGCCCTACGCAGCGGCCCCACGTGTGTGTGTGGGGGGTGTGGTCCCATGCCTCCACAGGGCGGAGGGCATCCCCAGGCCTCTTCAGGGGCTGGGGCTGTGCCCAAGGTCTATGGGGGACAGGAGCAGGCTTGGGGGGGGTAGGTGGGAGCCACCCCCCAGCACTCACCAGCAGCGTTGTGCAGGTTGGGGACGGGTTGCTCCACTTTCTCACCCGGTGAGTGGAGGATGCGCCTGACCCCTGCTGCAGTCCCCTGGGAGGTGGCTCAGGGGAATGGGTAGGGTGAGGGCGGGGCTGGGGCAGAGCAGGGGTGGGAAGAGGCGGGGCGGAGCTATGGGGAAGGGATGGAGTGGGTGTGGGGTGGGAGTGGGGGCAGCTTTCCTGGACAGCTCAGTCAGTCAGTCGGGGGATCAGACTGGCCACTGGAGCAACACGCAGCTGCATAGGGCATCAGGAAATTTGGAGCAATTTGGTACCCCACATTTCTTGGTGCCCTACGCAGCTGCATAGTTTGTGTATGGGTAGGGACGGCCCTGCCTATGAGGCACTCTTGCACCCGGCTCCCAGGGAAGGCAGTGGAACATTTTCCAATGGGAGCTTTCCCTGGGATGTGCCCTTTCCAAAGGACGGGAAGTGGTGGCACTTTGGCACAGTCTCCTAAGCCATGGCAATGCAGGACTGGGGATTACAGGCAAAGGATGAGACAAAGGAACCTCAGGGACTCAGATGCATGAACCCTGGGGCCCCAAGAACTTTTTCTCCTCGTTCACTTTGATTACAGGAAGTTTGTTGTTCTAACTCTTGGCCAGACAGTCATAGGCGCCGACTCCGTGGGTGCTCTGGGGCTGGAGCACCCACGGGGAAAAATTGGTGGCTGCTGAGCACCCACCGGCAGCTCCCTTCCCCGCCCCAGCTCACCTCTGCCTCCGCTGCCTCCCCTGAGCGCGCTGTATGCCCGCTTTCTCCCCCTAGCTCCCAGCGCTTGTGCCGCGAAACAGCTGTTTTGTGCGGCAAGCGCTGGGAGGGAGGGGGCGAGAGGGGGAACGTGGCGCGCTCGGGGAAGAGGCGGGGCTGGGGTGGGGATTTGGGGAAGGGGTTGGAATGGGGTGGGGTAGGTGTGGGGAAAGGGTGGAGTCGGGGCGGGGTCAGGGATGGGAGTCGCGAGCATCCACCGTCGCTGGGGAAAGTTGGCGACTATGCAGACAGTCTGACCTAGGATCTGTCTACCCCCCACCGATTAACACATTTACTCCCAGCCCCGCATTTCTTCCCCATGTACAGGTGGCCCCAGTAACCCCAATACTCTCTTACATTCAATATGATCTTCAGGAGTGTTCCTGGTGTCACACTGGACTCGTTCCCTGTGGGGAGTAATAAGGACAGGGGGTATCAGTGATGCCGTGTGCTCTCTCTCTGTCACCTTAGTGACCTGAGTCTGTTTTCAGAGATCCAGTTGTGAGGAGATTTCTTCCCATGGCTGGCTCTCCCTGCTAGGACCTTACGTCTCCATTCAGCTCACACTCAGTGGAAAGGCAGCAAGCCCTACTTCTGGGTAATTAGGGAAGGTAGCGGCTTTACCATTTATGGAGGGAAAGTCTAATAAAGATGAGACATGAACATCCCGTTCTACTTCAGCAAGATGGCCAAGAAACCAACCACTCAAAAACCCACTAGGTCAGCATGGAGTTAAGAGTGGAGGGAACCGAAAATCCATAACATTTTAGGACAGACGTTGAAGAGAACATTGTCGTTTTCACAAAGTTACAGCTGGGTGACATATTTCAACAGGATTTTTTTTCATGAACAATATTTTAACCAAAGTCAAATATTTGGCCAAAACTGTTTGCTTTAATGAAATTTTCAGTGAATTTTTTTTTAAACAAAATGTTTACTTTGTTTTCTTTTTAGTGGACATTTTGTTTTGTTTCACTTTGAATTTTTTTTTGGGCAACACCCCCACATTTTCTGTGAAAAAATGTGAACACAATTTTTAATTTGAAAATTTCCCACCAAATAAAACTGGATTTTTAACCCAGGGCTGCTTCCAATGTAAAAAGGCCGAATGTTCATCCTTAAGACTCGACTTTAATGCCTTTGCATAATCTGGAATTGAATCTTCAGAGCCTCCTCTCTGGCCCAGTCTGCTAACCAGCTCCCATGACCCAGGAGGGCAGGGTGGGGGTGTCTGTGGGGAGAGACTGGTCATATGGGAGGAGCTGGGAAGGAAGGAATGTTTGGGGAGAGGCAGCTACAGAGCCCTACGGATGGGGGGTGCAGGAGGCAGGCAGGGAACATACACAGCTGGGAGTCAGGGGAGAGGAATCCTGGTACTGAGGGTCTGTGTGTCATGTCCCTCCTACCCCCACCAGTTGCTGCACTGGGAACCCAGGATGGGCCGGACACTGGCAGAGCCTGGACACTGCCTCTAGTCTCCCCATGCACCTTTCCCTCTCTGTGTGCAGCTGGTCACCCCATGGATTCCCTAGTCTCCCACCTGGCTCTCTCTGCCTCACCCACAGGGCTTAGAACGAGCATACGGGCCCCTCAGAATGGCTGCAACAAGCGGGCTGCAGAAGGGACAGAGGGGGAAGGCAACAGTAATCGAGGGGAGCCCTGAGTGGCAGGTGCTGGCTGCAGAGCAATGGGCAGCGACCCTTACAGACTCTCTGCAGGGTCCTTGCAGGGTCTCTGGGTGGGGTGGTGGGCGGACGGGGAGCCAGGAGAACTTGGAAGCTCCCTCTCTGCCCTGTGTGTTATTCACATGTACAGTGTGCTCTGAATCCCCACAGGCATCCCTGCTGCCCGGCTCTCCCTAGCAGGCGTGTGTGTGGGAGCAGCACCTCAGCCGCCCCACACACAGACCTGCACCAAATTCACAAATGCTGTGAGTGAACCCACTGTGGGTGTTTCGGGGTGAGTCCATGTGTGGATGCGCCTTACCTGGCACTAAACCAGCTGCACATGGGTGGTGGGTATCATAGGCCAGGGAGGCTAAGCCCTCCAAATAGCCAGGTATGGCCCCACCCACACTCTGCCCGAGGCCCCTTTCCTGCATCCTGCTCTTCCCCCATGGCCCTGCCCAGGCGGCTCCTCTTCCCACCCTCGCTCAGCCTCTCCCCAAAGCTAGCTGGGGTTGAGGCTAGGACGGGCAGGGCAGGTGGGCCAGTCGGCAGCCCGGGGCAGCTGGGGTGGGTCGGCTGGTGTCCTGGACCAGCCGGTGGGCCTGGACTCCGGGTGGCTGAGGCGGGGCTCCTCTGGCCATGGTGTGGGGCTCCAGGCTCCAGGCTCCAGGCGTGGATAGGGACAGAAGCGGGGGAGAGACGTGGCCTTGGACAGAAGGGGTGGGGCCAGGCTAGCCTCCCCGAAGGGGGGACTCACAATCTGCCCATGCAGCTGCAGCCAATGGAGTTAACATTGCATGTTACCCACTGCAGCTAGATGGACTGGAGACCCTTGGTTCCCAGCCAGGCCTGGCCACTCCCAGCCCTGTCCCAGAAGAACAGACCTGGTTCTGGGGAACTGGCTGGGTCAGTCGAGGCTGCTTTGTGGGTGAGTAGCCCTGACATCCCCTGAGTATAAAATGGGGTCACTTTCATTCTTTCAAACACCTTCGGGTGATTTTCAAACATGCTCACTCTACTGCAGGTGAATTCGATGGGAACACGCCGCTTTGGCAAACCCCTTCCTTAAAGCGTCTCCTCCTAATCCCCAGATCCCATCCTGACCAGGGAATCCACCCTCCCTGGCCTTTTCAAAAATTCCTGCACAACAACCAGCCTAAACCCCACCTCTCACCCCCCAGCAGGAGAGGGAGAGGGAATAATCTCCACCTACCTTTTATTCCTTGGTAGGGACACAACTGGAAGCAGTGAGACAATGTGATCAGAGACATGGACACGTTTCCTCGTGGGCAGAGAGAGAGAGAGAAACTGAGTGACAGGCGTAAAGGCCCTTCCTGCCTAGGGGATGCCTTCCTGAACTGTAGTATCTGTGTGTCGATATTCCATCCAGACACACGCCTCTGGCTGAGTCCTAGATTGTGACCATCTATGGGGCAGGGTCTGTCCCCTTCATTACTGATCTGTACAGCACTAGCTGCAGTATGGGTCTGATCCCTGGTTAAGGCTCCAGGGCACTACAGTAACATACCTAATAAATAATGTACAGCACCTAGTACTGTGAGGCTCTGACGCCTGACTGGGGCTCCAGGGTGCTACTATGGTCTGTGATGGGATGTTAGATGGGGGTGGGATCTGAGTTACTACAGAGAATTCTTTGCTGGGTGCTGGCTGTTGAGTCTTGCCCACATGCTCAGGGTTTAACTGATCACCATATTTGGGATCGGGAAGGAATTTTCCTCCAGGGCAGATTGGCAGAGGCCCTGGACGTTTTTCGCCTTCCTCTGCAGCATGGGGCACGGGTCACTTGCTGGAGGATTCTCTGCAGCTTGAGGTCTTTAAACCACAATTTGAGGACTTCTATAACTCAGACATAGGTTAGGGGTTTGTTATAGAAGTGAATGGGTGAGATTTTGTGGCCTGCATTGTGCAGGAGATCAGACTAGATGATCATAATGGTCCCTTCTGACCTTAAAGTCTAGGAGTCTAGGAGTCTATAACCCACACACCTTCTGGGTGTGGTGTTCTGTTCCATCTAGCGGCACTGAGACTACTGAAAGAGAGAGATAAAATGAGTTTGCTCTGTCTACAGCCTTAGCTAACAGTCAGTTGGCTGTTAACTCATGTGGTAGAGGATCATGCAGTAAGCTCCAGAGGTCCCCGGCCCGCCAATGACCAGGGTCTGTCAACGTTACACTACTGCAATGCAGATAATTAATCACAATGATAATCCCTTTTCCCCTGCCAGCCTCCCAAAAACAAATGATCAATTTCACTGTCTTTGGTCATCTCTCTCCCCAAATCCCAGGCACACTGGGTATAGGGGATCGAGGCGGGTGTCTCTGCCACGTCCGTCTGTACATTTGCTAGCACTGCTTGGCCTCAGTGTCATACCCACCTTTCTTTCCCAGCAGATAAAGCATCACAGCCAGAACCACGAGGGCAGGGATTGTAATTCCCAACGGGAGCATCAGACCTGGCCCTAGGAAAGAACCTCAATGTGAACGGCCTCTCCAAGCAGTCACTGGTGAGTGCCTACTGGCTGGAGCTGGCTGAGTCCAATGGAAAGTGACTCCTAATGTCCTCATGAATATACCTGGAAGCTCATCCCACGGTTATCTGCAGGGAGAGTTATTGGCTGTTCTTTGTGAGTAAAGTTCATTGAAGTTTTTCCACAATTTTTTTTGCCAAACATTTTTTTAAAATTCAAACACAGTTTAACTGAAATCAAAAACTTTCCCCAAACAATTCATGTGCAGGGACCTTCTTAGATTTTCCACAAAAATAATTTTGAAATGAAAGACAACATTTTGTTTTGCTTTGAATGGAAAGTTTTGTTTCATTTTGGTTTTCAAAATCCACAAATGTAAGGAAAATGTCCATTAGCTTTGAAATTAAACAAAGTGAAACTCTCTGTGTTTCTAACTGACAGTTGTGTCTCATTTTGGTTCCAAACCCTCCCCCACCCCAAAAAAGGAAACTGTCAACTCAAAATGAGGCCAAATGAATTTTTTTTGTTATTTTATGAATATTTTTGGATCAAAACACTTAAATTTCCTGTCACAAGTTTTGAATGAAATCGTTTTCTTCACAATTTTTTGTGGCAACAAACCTGGATTTTCCCCCAGCTCTCAGGGTGAGCTCCTCAAGGCAGGAAACATCAGTGTGGGAACCACCCTGCTTCAGGGAAGCATCACGATTCGAGGCAGCACCCAGGTACAAACTTAACTTCAAACAACCATTTTAGGTCCAGCAATGGGACTGTAGCAGGTGCTTAAAGTTAAGCACATACATAGGTGCTGTCCTGGGTAGGGTTGGAGTGGAGCACACGCTTGAGAGCTTTCCTGAGTGAGGGCCAGAGATCTGTACAGCATGCAGAGACGTGTGCAGAGCTTTTTGAAAAATACCCAGCAGAAGAGTTTTCCATCAGAAAATACTGCTTCTTCACAATCAAAACCTTTTGACAAGGCTCTTCAGTCCTTCAGAATCAAAATGTTGCTGAATCTCTGTTCCTTGCAAAATCTGAAATTTTGACTTTTCATCCTGATTCAGGAAGAAAATAAAATGTGAAAGGTCAGAATTTTTCACAGGACAGAAATGCCGTGTCTCCAGGAGCTCTTGAGGCACAGATAACATTAGTGTTGCTCTAGCAGGAGTCACTAGATGGTGCTGTTACAAAAAGTCTGACACCATCTTTTCCTTGCAGTGCGAGCTGTGCACACAGCCCTTGCAGGCATATTGCTTGGGTGTTGGTCTGTTGATGCCAGGGGCGGCTCTAGGCACCAGCAAAACAAGCTGGTGCCTAGGGCGGCAAAATCTAGGGGGCATCCCCTGCGGCCGGGGGGGGCGGCAGGCTGGGCCGGCGGACCTGCCGCAGTCATGCCTGCGGGAGGTCCACCGGAGCCCCGGGAGGACCGGACCTGCCACAGGCATGACTGCGGAGGGGGCGCTCGTCCCGCGGCTCGGCTGGACCTCCCGCAGGCATGACTGCGGCAGCTCAAGCGGAGCCGCCGGACCCGCGAACCGTCCGCAGCCGCGGGAGGTCCAGCCGAGCCACGCGGGACCAGCGGACCCTCTGCAGTCATGCCCGCGGGAGGTCCGCTGCTCCCGCGGCTCCGGGGCGCCTCCCGCGCATGACTGCTTGGGGCGGCCAAAAACGTAGAGCCGCCCCTGGTTGATGCAGGTGCTTTGTAGGGAACTGGGGAAAACAGCCAGGTTGGGGCTCTGCTAAAGTTAGTTCCTGGGATACGGTTCCTTCCTGGGAACTGGGCACTGGTGCTGGGCTGAAATAAATTCTTGAAACGGGTTTGCCCACATGCTGTTTGTGACACCTCTGTTCCAGGACTGGAGCACAGAGAGTAAATAACTAATTACACAGAGAGACAGAACTTGTGAGCCCAGGTGTGAGGATGCATCTGGTGCCTCCACACAGAACAACACCAAATACTGTGTGTTTAGAGGGAGGAAATAATTCACTGACTGCCGGTTTAGCAGAGGGGGCCTGTGAACTCCAGATAAAAATTGCCCATCAGAATCATTTACCTTGGGAGGAGGAATCCCCGACACCGCTGTTGCTGGAGTCATCACCTAGGCAATAAATACACAAGAGATCAGCGCAGAGCATGGCCCCACTCCAGGCCCATACGCTGCCCTAGCACAACTACACCAGGAGCAATAACTGGCTGGTGGCCATGCTACTGAAAGGGGTCTGGGGTTCGAGTGGGTCACGCACTGAATCTGAGTCAGCAGTGCGAGGTAGGTGTGAAAAGGGCTAACGCTGTATGTAAGACACGGGAGGTCATTGTCCTGCTCTTCTCCGCATTGGTGAGGCCTCAGCTGGAGTACAGGGTCCAGTTCTGGGTGTGACACTTTAGGAAAGTTGTGGACAAATTGGAAAGGAGAACAAAAATGATGAAAGGTTTAGAGAACCTGACCAAGGAGGAAAGGTTAAAAGCACTGGGCATGTTTAGTCGTGAGAAAAGAAGCCTGAAGGGGAATCTGATAACAGTCTCTAAATATGTTCAGGGCTGTTATAAAGAGGATGGGGATCAATTGTTCTCAGTCCCACTGAAGATAGAACAAGCAGTAATGGGCTTAATCTGCAGGAAGGGAGGATTAGGTTAGATAGTAGGAAGAGCTTTCTAACTATTGGCTAGTGAAGCTCTGGAATAGGCTTCCAAGGGAGGTTCTGGAATCCATGTCACAGGAGGTTTTTGAAAACAGGTTGGACAAACGCCTATCAGAGATGGTCCAGCTTTACTTGGTCCTGCCTCAGTGCAGGAGGCTGGATTTACTGACATCTTGAGGTCCCTTCCTGCCCGACATTTCTATGATGTCTCCGTCCCCTACCTGTCTGGGTTGGGCTGTCTGAGCTGAGATGGGTGAAAATTGGGGGTGGGGTTCCCTGTGTAAAATTTTGAAGAAAGATGTTTTGTTAGAAATTTTTTGTTTCATATTTTGATGAATTTCAGCATTTGGATTTTCAGGGGTTTCTTATTGAACAGTTGTTCTCGCTTTGCCATTCACCCCACCATTTGGTGTGATGCTGAGTTGCTCGGCAGGGCTGAGCGGGACACACACACACACACTTACAATCTACATATCACACAGACTATGCTGAGAGACTGTGTCACACACTCTCAAAGAAACTGCGAAACCACCTGATAAATATCCTATACCGCAAACAGGGAAAGTTTAAGACTGAGCTCTCAAACCTGGATACTCTCATAAAAAAACAACCTTCCACACAAACTTCCTCATGGATAGACTTTACAAAAACTAGAAAAGCCATTTACTACACAAATTTCGTCTCTCTACAAAGGAAAAAGGACACTAAACTATCTAAACTGCTACATGCCACAAGGAGCCAAAACAGTGGTTCCCTTAACACATCCAACAATATTGTTAATCTTTCCAGCTATACTCTTAGCCCAGCAGAAGAGTCTGTCCTATCTCGGGGCCTCTCCTTTTGTCCCTTCAGACCGACAAACATGATACAGTTCTGCGGTGACCTAGAATCCTATTTTTGACATCTCCAGCTCAAAGAATATTTCCAACATACCTCTGAACAGCATACTAATCCACGGAATCCTCCCCACCAGCACTACAAAAAAAAAGGATTCTGCGTGGACTCCTCTGGATGGTCGAAACAACAGACTGGACTTCTACATAGAGTGCTTCCGTCAACGTGGAAAGGCTGAAATTGTGGAAAAGCAACATCACTTGCCCCATAACCTCAGTCATGCTGAACACAACACCATCTACAGCCTCAGGTAAAAACTCTGACATCATAATAAAAAAGGCTGACAAAGGAGGTGCTGTCGTCATCATGAATAAGTTGGAATATGAACAAGAGGCTGCTAGGCAGCTCTCTAACTCCCCATTCTACAGGCCATTATCCTCTGATCCCACTGAGATTACCAAAAAAAACTACACCATCTGCTCAAGAAAATCCCTGACAAAGCACAGGAACAGATCTGTACAGACACATGCCTAGAACCCCGACCAGGGGTATTCTATTTGCTACCCAAGATCCATAAACCTGGAAATCCTGGACACCCCATCATCTCAAGCATTGGAACCCTAACAGCAAGATTGTCTGGCTATGTGGACTCTCTCCTGAGGCCCTATGCTACCAGCACTCCCAGCTATCTTTGAGACACCACTGACTTCCTGAGGAAACTACAATCCATTGGTGATCTTTCAGAAAACACCATCCTGGCCACTATGGATGTAGAAGCCCTCTACACCAACATCCCACACAAAGATGGACTACAAGCTGACAGGAACAGTATCCCCAATAATATCACAGCTAACCTGGTGGCTGAACTTTGTGACTTTGTCCTCTCCCACAACTATTTCGCATTTGGGGACAATATATACCTTCAAGTCAGCGGCACTGCTATGGGTACCCGCATGGCCCCTCAGTATGCCAACATCTTTATGGCTGACTTAGAACAACGCTTCCTTAGCTCTCATCCCCTAATGCCCCTACTCTACTTGTGCTACATTGATGACATCTTCATCATCTGGACCCATGTAAAAGAAGCCCTCGAGGAATTCCACCATGATTTCAATAATTTCCATCCCACCATCAACCTCAGGCTAGATCAGTCCACACAAGCGGTCCATTTCCTGGACACTACTGTGCTAATAAGCAATGGTCACATAAATACCACCCTATACCGGAAACCTACTGACCACTATACTTACGTACATGCCTCCAGCTTCCATCCAGGACACACCACGCGATCCATTGTCTACAGCCAAGCTCTAAGATACAACCGCATTTGCTCCAATCCCTCAGACAGAGACAAGCACCTACAACATCTCTTTCAAGCATTCTTAAAACTACAATATCCACCTGCTGAAGTGAAAAAACAGATTGACTGAGCCAGACGAGTACCCAGAAGCCACCTACAACAGGACAAGCTCAAAAAAGAAAATAACAGAACACCACTAGCTGTCACCTTCAGCCCCCAACTAACACCTCTCGCTCTCAGAGACCTTGAGAGACAGACCTGTCCTCGCTTACAGACGGCTCCCCAACCTGAAGCAAATACTCACCAGCAACCACACACCACTGAACAAAAACACTGACCCAGGAACCTATCCTTGCAACAAAGCCCGATGTCAACTCTTTCCACATATCTATTCAAGTGACACCATCATAGGACCTAATCACATCAGCCACGCCATCAGGGGATCGTTCACCTGCACATCTACCAATGTGATATATGCCATCATGTGCCAGCAATGCCCCTCTGCCATGTACATTGGCCAAACCGGACAGGAATTAATGGACGCAAAGGAATTAATGGACATAAATCTGACATCAGGAATCATAACATTAAAAAACCAGTAGGAGAACACTTCAACCTCTCTGGTCACTCAATGACAGACCTGTGGGTGGCAATTTTGCAACAGAAAAGCTTCAAAAACAGACTTCAACGAGAAACTGCGGAGGTTGAATTGATATGCAAACTAGATACAATCAACTTAGGCTTGAACAGAGACTGGGAATGGCTGAGCCATTACAAACATTGAATCTATCTCCCCATGTAAGTATTCTCACACTTCTTATCAAACTGTCTGTACTGGGCTATCTTGATTATCACTTCAAAAGTTTTTTTCTCTTACTTAATTGGCCTCTCAGAGTTGGTAAGACAACTCCCACCTTTTCATGCTCTCTGTATGTGTATATATATATCTCTTCAATATATGTTCCATTCTATGCATCCAAAGAAGTGAGCTGTAGCTCATGAAAGCTTATGCTCCGATAAATTTGTTAGTATCTAAAGTGCCACAAGTGCTCCTGTTCTTTTTGCGGAAACAGACTAACACGGCTGCTACTCTGACACTTACCGGTGACGCTTAGGCGGTGGGCAGGGCTGAGCTGGGATCTGGTCACCTGGTTGTTACTGTCCTTGATCTCGTACCCACAGGTGTAATTCCCAGAGCTGACTCCAGACACCACGTGGTCATAGACATAGGTGTACTTCCGCTCTGAACCCCTCTGGGACGAAACCTCCTCCCCCTCCTTGCAGAAGATGACACGGGTGGCCAGGTGCTGAGAGAACATGGAGCACTTGAGCCGCACGGAGTCCCCTGGCTGGGCAGACGTCTGGTTCAGGTAGAGGGCAGGGGCAGGGAGAGCACCTGGGAAGGGGAATGAGTCAGAGCTGTCAGTGGGGCATTGGCAGTGCTCAGCACTGTTGATGGACCAGGAGGTAAATGGTGGGTGGGTCTGTGCCACGTCTCAGATGGATGCTCTGATTCCAGCCCAGCTGGGCAGACTGGGGGACAGTCTCTCTCTGGTGACCAGAATCTTTATTCCCCGGGATCATTTGGGTTATGGAAGAGCCTGGAAGCTCAGCTGGGCTGGGATCATAGTGTCTGGCGCTGTTCACTCTCCTAGAATAAGAGCCCCCAGTGCGGGCACCCTGCAGCCCCAGCTGGGGCAGTACGGCCGGGAGAGAGGCGACCCCTCAGCGAGGCTGCTCCTGGCCATTGGGGGCTGTCTAGGGCCTGGCCAGCACCTCGGCCTGTCCCCACAGCCCATGCAGAGAAGGCCAGTCACTGCCCCTGGGAGCTCACCAGTTGACAGCCAAGGAGCTGTGTCCAGTTCCTAACCCCTCTGACGTCTGCTCTAACATCCTCCCTGTCCATGTGACCCTCCTGCACCACAACCCCACAGCAGACCCAGAATAAGGGAAGGTCCTGAAGCAGAGGCAGGGACCGGATCCCCCTTTCCTGGGAATCGCCAGGGCAATGGGACCCAGCTGTGAATTCGCTGGGGAATTGCTGCTGTCACTGGGTAGGTCAATCTCTGCCCAACACCTTCCCCACCCCAGCGGTGCCCCCTGCTGCTGTCTTCTCCCACGGAGCCAGCAAAGAAATGGCTCCACCAGCCCCTGCTGGGCTGGGCACAGGGTCGCTGGGTGCGGCTCCCGAGCCCAGGTCATATGGGAGCTCAGCCTGGGTTATATAATTGTCCCTTCTGGCCGTACCCTCTCGATTGCCACCTGCCCGCCCAGGCTGACTATTAACGGCGCTGCTGACATTTAAGAATGAGGTGCAGGCTGACTTTATATGGGGGGTGAGCTCCAGGGGAGAGACCTGCAGCCACAAGGGGAGCCCGTGCGTGGGAAGGTAAATCCCTTGGGGTCAGAGCCGTGGCATTGTCGGCTTCCCACGGCCAGTTCCCTGGGGGTGGGACAGGCTGTGGATGTGACTCTCTGACTCACTGGCCTTGGGTCAGAGCAGAGCTGAGAAGTAGCAGGACAGGGAGGGGGTGACCAGGAGATCTGTTCTCCCTGTTCAGATCCCACACAGCCCTGTCTGCCTTCCCATGAAATTTTTGTTGATACCACGGTGAGCAGGGAGTGGCCCAAGGGGTGGTGTCTGGCTGCTGTGTAGGGAGAGGGGTAAATGCAATGGGCAGATTGGGGACGGACAGACAGACGGACTCACCGGGAGCTGAGCAGGTCTCCTGGCTGCTGGGACTCAGCGCTGGGAACAGAAAGGTGCCGTGTGGTTAGTGCTGGAGATAAAATCCCCCTTTTTCTGAGGTCCCTCTGCAGGGACAAAAACTGTTTTTAGGAGGAGAAAATTCCTGATTTCTGTTTCGGTGAAGAAGCAAACCAGGCAGGATGCTAGATCTGGGGCATGGCAGGTTCCTCACACACAGACCTTGGATGAGCTGGGATCAACTTTCCTATCAGCTCTCTAGAGGGCCAGACCCTCAGCTAGCGTAAACCAGCATTGACTCCAATGGAGCTATGCTGATTTACACCAGATGGGGATTTGGCCCAGTAGCTCTCACACTCAGTTTTTAGACTGGTTCCCATTTCTCTCCCACTAAACAGGATTTGCTGAGAGTCTGGCCCAGTGGCTGCTCTCAGTTCTGTTTCTCCAAACCTGCTGCGAATTAGCACAGGGTACCCAGATACTCACCGAGGAGCAAGAGGCACAGAGACAGGATCATCAGGGCAGTGGTGGGAACCGATCAGGATGGAAACAGCCCAGCAGCTTCTGTTTCTGATGGGGTCGGCAGGTGAAAATCCACAGTCACTCCCTGCTCCCACCTGCCCCTTCTGCTCCGTCTGAGTTCAGCAGAAGGGAAGCTCCGGTCTCTCTCTCTGCTCCGATCTGCCCCCGTCTGCTCCTCCACGCTGGATACTCCAGCCGGCCCCTTTCCCTGCTCCCAGGCCCCTGGGATCAGCAGGGCTCAGGCAGAAGAGACACTGCAGCCTCTCTCTGACCTACTGTTTCTCCTTCCTGGGTCTGATAGTCATCATCGCTCCCAGTTTCCTGCCCCGTACCACCCACCTTCCGTGCTCCGGCCACAGCGTCTCTATTTAGGGCTGCAAGATTGAGAACCGAAGGGGCCTGGTTTGCTTGTTTGAGTCTAAACATATCACTGAGGAAACACCCCTGGCCCATCTCACTGCCTGGGGACCGAGACAGCCCCTGGCTAAAGGCACAGCTGGGCAGGGGTGAAAGGTCACGGGGGAGCGTGGAGCTGGGATGTTGGATGAGCCTGAATCTTTTCCCTCCACCCTTGTCTCCAGGCACTGGTGAGAAAGACCAAGCTCCCCCAGGGACAAATTCAACTTCTGGGCTTAAGGGGCCATAAATGGGGTCTGGGCCTTGTGACCCATGAACAGGTGAGCAGCTGGAACCAGTGCAACTAAGCAGGGAAAAAGCCAAAGAAGCATGTGGGATAGAAACGTAAGGGACTGTTGGCTCCTTATTAAAACTGAGGTGGGTTTTTGGTTGGGTAGCTCCCGGGGAAGGAGCTGTCATAAGCAGTGCCCAGAAAACACCAGTGTGAAAAGGGGTAAATATTTGTGGCAAATGCAGCTGATAAATGAAGCAAGAACATCCGCAGAGTCAGTTCCTCCTGCTGCACAGACCCCGCAGCTGCCACACTGCACAGAGCCTGAAAGGAGCAGAGAGATGGCTTCTCCTCTCTATGCTTGTGCTTTAACAGACACTTGCAAGGAATCAGCTGCACAGAGCCTGTGATAGAGAGAGAAACTTATAGATAGATTGATGGATAGATAGACAGAGAGATAGACAGAGGATGTGTATGGGGACAGATAGATACAATATTATTGTTAAATACCATGCTTGGTTCATCTCATCTTTAAGCACAGAGACCAAGAGTTTCAGAAATGGTTAGTGATTTTTGGGCCCTGATTTAAGACACCTTCAAGGGGCTGCTTTCCAGCAGGTGGGGCTCAGTGCCGTCTGTCTGTCACCCCACAAGCTGTGCTTGGTTCCCAAAATCAGTGGCCCTTTGGAAAGTTTGTCCAGAAGTGCTTGTGCCAATTATGCATGTGCCGAATCTGTGTGTGAGACCAGCTGTAGGGGTGCGAGGGGCTGCGTCCCCGTGGCCCATTCTATCCTTGTCCCTCGGGCAGACTGAAATCAAGGGTGCTTAGTGCCAGTTGTGATGGGGATTTTGTGATAAAGCTCCTCTGGTACAACCACACTGCGCGGACACTGAGCAGCCCGTCCAGTTCTCAGCTGCCCCGAGCTTCCCTGCAGGGTGAACACTGATCATTTCCTGCTGAGGCGGTAGAGGCAGCTGTGTGAAAGCTGTGGGCACCCTGACATGTTCCCAAAGCACTTGGACTTGACCCAGCACCTGCCCCTGAAACACAACCCCTGCTGCTATTGCAGGGGTTCTCAAACTAGGTGTTGGGACTCCTGAGGGGGTCACAAGGTTATTACATGGAGGGCCATGAGTCGTCAGCCTCCACCCAAAACCCAGCTTTGCATCCAGCATTTATAATGGTGTTAAATACATTAAAAAGTGTTTTTAATTTTTAAGGGTGGGGGTCACACTCACAGGCTTGTGAAAGGAGTCACCAGTTCAAATGTTTGAGAACCACTGCGCTATAGCACTTTATGGGAAGTTATCTGGTATCAGCTAAGGGGTGAATTTATACCACTCCAATTACACCCGTGTAAGTCCCTGTGCACACCCGGGTCTGGCATAAGAGCCTTTTTCTGGTTTATCTTATCTTGTTTTGAAAGCAATATTAACGATAAGCCGAACATTGCAGTGGGGGAGGTTTAGATTGGATATGAGGAAAAACACTAGGAGGGTGGTGAAGCACTGGAATGGGTTACGTAGGGAGGTGGTGGAATCACCTTCCTTAGAGGATTTTAAGGCCTGGCTTGACAAAGCCCTGGCTGGGATGATTTGGTTGGGAATTGGTCCTGCTTTGAGCAGGGGGTTGGACTAGATACCTTCTGCGGTCCCTTCTAACCCTGAGATTCTATGATTCTATGATGTTGGGAATACAGCATCATAACTGTGAGGTGTGGCAAAGTCCCGTCTCAGTCTCCCCAGCCTCTGCTGTTTTTAGCTCTGGTGAGACCGGCTAGGGTAATGCAGTCCCCCTTAGGACTCAGGGGAAGACTGTTCCCTGTCTTCTCACCAGTCTTAATTAAAGTATTTTTTTACCCTGCCTTGTAGGAGAGTGTCCTGCCGCCCTGCCTGGGGAGGCTTGCTGCTTCAACACTCCTGGTAGCCAGGCTCCTTCTCTCTCTGCTTTTCCCCCCTTCCTTCCTCCCAGGAAGGGGTTTAAAAAGGTCTCAGGCAGCTCCAAGTTGGAATCAGCTGATCCTAATTACCCTCAGGTAGCTCCCCTCAGCTGATTCTAATTTGCTACCTTGGTAACCCTTTCTCAGCTGAACCTGGTTGACCTGTAGTTGCCTCTCAGTTGATAAGGAGGAGGGCCTTTTAACCCTCTGGGACTGACTCCTCCCCCACTCTTGCAACTGTCTGTCCTGAGTTTATCACACATCCCCCCCCCCTGCTCAACACTACAGGGTTGGGCTACTTGGGTCGGCAAACAGTGTACCCTTGAAAGGCCATCCGCGTTGCCATGCTTGATTCCAGACCTATGTTGTACTCTGAAGTGGAAGGGTTGTAGCGACAGGAACCACCTGGTCACTCTCGCATTTTTCTCTTTGTTTTGGTGCATCCACTTCAGAGGAGCATGGTCCGTGACAAGGGTAAACTTCCGTCCGAGTAGGTAATAGCGAAGACTTTCAATGGCCCACTTTACGGCCAGGCATTCCTTCTCTACTACGGCATATTTACGTTCCCTGGGCAGGAGTTTCCTACTGAGGAACAGGACGGGGTGTTCTTCCGCTCCAACCAGTTGTGAAAGCACCGCTCCCAACCCAACCTCTGAGGCATCCGTTTGCAAGATAAACTCCTTCTCCCAGTCTGGAGCTACCAGCACTGGGTCGGTGCAGAGCGCGGTCCGCAAATCTGCAAACGCCTCCTCAGCCGCGCTAGACCATCTCACTATATCCGGGCCACGGGCTTTCGTTAAGTCAGTTAGCGGGCATGCCCTGGTGGCGAAGTGGGGGATGAACCGCCTGTAGTACCCCACCAGCCCCAGGAATGCTCTGACCTGTTTCTTCCGGACAGGTCGGGGCCAATTCTGTATTGCCTCTAACTTGTTGAGTTGGGGCTTCACCACACCTCTCCCCACTATATATCCAAGGTATTTGGCTTCTGCTAGCCCAATTGCGCATTTGGAGGGATTTGCAGTCAGCCCCGCCTTCCTCAAGGTGTCCAGGACTGCTTCCACCTTCCCCAAGTGCGTCTCCCAATCCGGACTATGTATAACGACATCATCAAGATAGGCGGCCGCATACCTGCCATGTGGGCGCAACAGTTTGTCCATGAGCCGTTGGAAGGTTGCAGGAGCCCCATGTAAACCGAAAGGGAGGACAGTGTATTGATACAGTCCCTCTGGAGTTGAAAAGGCCGTCTTCTCTTTGTCGGCCCTGGCCAAGGGAATTTGCCAATAACCCTTAGTCAGGTCAAGGGTGGACAAAAATCGTGCTTTCCCCAGTCGGTCAATTAGCTCATCTATCCGGGGTATAGGATACGCATCAAATTGGGACACCTCGTTCAGTTTCCGGAAGTCATTGCAAAATCTCATACTGCCATCCGGTTTAGGTACTAGGACCACGGGGCTTGACCATTGGCTATGAGACTCTTCAATGACCCCTAACTTCAACATTTTCCTGACTTCTGACTTGATCTCTTCTCTTTTTGCCTCCGGGATCCGGTATGGCTTTACATTCACCTTCACTCCAGGCTCTGTGAGGATGTGATGGTGAACCTCAGTAGTCCGGCCTGGCTTTTCTGAGAACACGTCCTGGTTGCGTTCGATCATGTTGATCACCTCCGCTCGTTGGTCAGAGGTCAATTCTGGGGATATTCCCACTTGGCCAGGCAGGTTGCTCTCGGGAGGAGGTGACCCTATAGCGACCACATGCGCTTCTCTGTCTTGCCAAGGTTTCAACAGATTTACATGATAGATTTGTTCCAGCTTCCGGCGTCCGGGCTGTCGAACTTTGTAATCGACCTCTCCAACGGCTTCTATTATCTCGTACGGCCCCTGCCATCTGGCCAGGAGCTTGCTCTCTGCTGTGGGTACGAGTACCATCACCCGATCTCCCACCTGGAATTTTCGGATCGTCGCCTGGCGATTGTAATATGTTTGTTGGGCCCCTTGTGCTCTCTCCATGTGTTCCCGCACTATGGGAGTGACTTGGGCTATCCTGTCTTTCATCTGCAACACATGCTCGATGATGTTTCTCCCTGGGTTCGGCTGTTCCTCCCAACTTTCTTTGGCAATGTCCAGTATGCCACGGGGGTGGCGACCATATAACAGTTCGAACGGGGAAAACCCAGTCGAAGTCTGAGGCACCTCCCTGATCGCAAACATTAGGTACGGTAGCAGGGTGTCCCAGTTCCTCCCATCCCGGCTCACCACCTTTCGTATCATGTTCTTCAACGTCCTATTAAAACGCTCGACGAGGCCATCGGTCTGAGGATGATAGACTGATGTCCTTAGGGTCTGTATGTGGAGCATTGCACATAGATCCTTCATTAATTTAGACACAAAGGGAGTTCCTTGATCTGTCAGGATCTCTTTGGGTATTCCCACTCTAGCGAAAATTTGGATTAATTCTTTAGCTATGGTCTTGGACGTAGTGTTCCGTAGGGGAATGGCCTCGGGGTATCGGGTGGCATAATCTAGCACCACCAGTATGTGCTGATGGCCTCGGGCTGATCTTTCTAACGGCCCTACTAAGTCCATAGCTATCCGCTCAAAGGGGACTTCAATAATCGGGAGAGGTACCAAAGGTGCCCTTAAGCGTGGTCGGGGCCCGTGTAACTGGCATTCTGGACAGGAGGCACAATATCGTCGGACCGCCGCATATATTCCAGGCCAAAAAAACCTCTGCAGAATTCGGTCGAGGGTTTTATCTACCCCTAGATGTCCCCCGAACAGATGGCTGTGGGCTAGCTCCATCACGCCCCTCTGATGTTTCTGTGGTACTAGGAGCTGTTCCACGACTTGCTCTTGGATACGGACGACTCGGTACAGCAGATCCTTCTTGATCATATAATACAGCCCTGTGCCCTTGGCTCTCCCTTCCACAGGGACCCCATTCACCTCCACTACTTCTTTGCGAATATTCTGGTATACTGGATCATTGGCCTGATCCTGTCCAAAATTTTCTAGTGAAGGTCCAATTTGCCCAAACTCAGAGGGTTCTATTTCCCCCTCCTCTTCAAGGGAGGTCCCTGGGGAACTGGGCCCGGCTATTGGCTCCCCAACCTCCTGCCTAGTCCCCTTGTCAGTTGGGCCAACTCTCTCCCCTACGAGTATAGGCTTCTGGTTCTGGGCCAAGATGCTCGTTCCCCTCCTTTTATCTGCCCTCCTTTCTCGCCGAGTCTTCCTGGTTTTCCCAGGGGGCGAGAATAAATCCTGGGCAAATTCTTGGAAGGCTGGGGGGTTGCTAACTATTGAGGCCACCCCATTGCTCTCAGGGGTGTTATCTTCGTCTGGCTCCTCTCCAGGAAGTAGACTGCCAAACCCTGGGAAGTCTCGTCCTATGAGGACTGGGTAGGGGAGTTTCGGGACCACCCCCGCCATCACCTTAGTGGGGTTTCCTTGGACCTCTATTTTCACTCGGATGGTCGGGTAGTAATTGACATCCCCGTGGACACAGGATATTCCTGTGCGCTTGGCCCGGGATAGTTGATCATACCCGACCAGCTTTCCCGAGACCAGCGTGACTGCACTTCCTGAGTCTACTAACGCGGTGGTCTTTATACCATTCATTTTAACTTGCCTAGTATATCTATGAGGGACCATCGCTACTCCTACTAGGCTTATCAGGTCACATGGCTCTTCTAGGTTTCCCAGGTCGCATTGCATGGGCTCCTCTAGGTTTGGGCATTGGGCAGCTATATGCCCTATCTCTCCACATGCATAGCATCGGTACCCTCCTCGGGGCAGCCCCTTAATTTTTGGGCTGTGAGGCCTTACCCCCCGAGTCTCTCTCTCCCAGTCCCCAGGTCCCTCCGAGTACGTTGGCCGCTCTTCGTCCGCCTTCTTCCCTGCCATAGTTCGGCCTGGAGCTATGGCAACTCGGGCCCTTGGTACATAGACTTGCCTCCTATCCTGGCGCCTCCCTTCCCCAGGGGTCCGAGAGAGCTCCTGTGCTGCTAGACGTCTCTCTACGAGGGCAACTAGCTCATCATATGAGGAGGGATCGTTCTGACTGACCCATCCTCGTATGTCGGGCGGTAGCCCTCTCATGTACCTGTCCACAACTATGGTCTCCACGACTTCCTCCGGCCGGCGGGTCTCGGGGCATAGCCACTTCCGGGCCAGATGGATCAGGTCGAACAGCTGGGACTTCGGGGCTTTGTTGGCTCGGTACTTCCACTCATGGAACCTCTGCGCCCTTATAGCTGTCGTCACGCCAGACCTTGCCAGGATCTCCGCCTTTAGCTGGGAGTAATCGGAAGCTGCTTCTGTTGCCATATCAAAATACGCTTTCTGTGCCTCCCCACACAGAAAAGGTGCCAGGATACTGGCCCACTGGTCTTGGGGCCAGGCCTCCCGCCGGGCCGTCCTCTCAAATGCAAGGAGATACGCCTCCACGTCATCATCCACTGTCATCTTCTGTAAGTAGCGGCTGGCGTGCAGGGGCCGAGTCCCATGGGGGCCGTGCGTGAGGGTGGTCAGGGCCTTTAGCTGGTTCACAACCTCATGCAAGGTGGCTCGATCCTGAGCCGCCTGGCTCATCAGGAGTTGATTTGTCTCCTGCTGCATTCGTACCGCCTCCTGCTGGGCAGCCATCTGCACCCTGGTAGCTTCTTGCTGGGCCGCAGTGGCCTGCACCAATGCCTTCACTACATCTTCCATTTTTTTTTTTGGGGTGCTTTTACCCTGCCCCGAGATGGTTTGCCGCAAAGTCTCACTCATATCCCACTTCTGACACCACGTGTGGCAAAGTCCCGTCTCAGTCTCCCCAGCCTCTGCTGTTTTTAGCTCTGGTGAGACCGGCTAGGGTAATGCAGTCCCCCTTAGGACTCAGGGGAAGACTGTTCCCTGTCTTCTCACCAGTCTTAATTAAAGTATTTTTTTACCCTGCCTTGTAGGAGAGTGTCCTGCCGCCCTGCCTGGGGAGGCTTGCTGCTTCAACACTCCTGGTAGCCAGGCTCCTTCTCTCTCTGCTTTTCCCCCCTTCCTTCCTCCCAGGAAGGGGTTTAAAAAGGTCTCAGGCAGCTCCAAGTTGGAATCAGCTGATCCTAATTACCCTCAGGTAGCTCCCCTCAGCTGATTCTAATTTGCTACCTTGGTAACCCTTTCTCAGCTGAACCTGGTTGACCTGTAGTTGCCTCTCAGTTGATAAGGAGGAGGGCCTTTTAACCCTCTGGGACTGACTCCTCCCCCACTCTTGCAACTGTCTGTCCTGAGTTTATCACAGAGGATAATTAACCATGGGAAAAACTTACCAAGTCCTGTGGTGGATTCTGCATTACAGGCAATTTTTAAATCAAGGGTGGATGTTTTTCTCAAAGCTCCAGTTCAAACAGGGATTATTTGGGGGCAGGTCTCTGGCCTGTGTTATACAGGAGGTCAGACTATGGGATCACAGTGGTCCCTTCTGGCTGCCTTAGAATCTATGAATGCACCTGACAAAGGCTCTGATTCCACAATAAGAGTGTCCCCGTGGGAGTTACACCAACAAAACTATAGTGGTTTAATTATACTGGTAAGATTCACTGTGTAGAGAGAAGCCCTGGTGTAAAATGCTCTTCCCATCAATGGTCTCCATTTCCTTGTACATCCCCTGTCACTGGAGTATCTGACCCCCCACAATCACTAATGGGTTTATCCTCAGACGCTCCTGAAGTCCATCCTCATTTCACAGAAGGGGAGACTGAGGCACAGAGAGCGACTAAGTGACTGAGCTCAGGGCACACAGGAGTCTGCAGCTGAGTCAAGGGTTGAACCCAGGGCTCTTGAGTGCCAGTCCACTGCCACTAGATCATCCTACCTTCCCCCAGCCCCAAACCCTCCCAAAAGTCTGCGTGACAATGACCAACCTGGTACCTGCCTAGGCAGCCAGTGACCCTGGGCTATTTCACCCAAAGGGGGAAGAGCCTGGATAGGACAGGACTGGGAAACAGGGAAAATGTCAGGGACGCAAGCTGGGAAATCTGCCGCAGGGGATTTAATTGATCTCACAGACAGTCCCACCCCCTGTTGCTTCTGGGCTAGATCCTGCCTCCCTCCCCTGGCCAACCCAAGGGCTGCCACGGCAGAATTAGACCTTTCTCCCTGCCCTGCAGGGGATATTGATGGAGCGAGATACTGGAGGACTAGAGAGTGACTGGTTGCTGCTCAGCAACACTCTGCACACCCAGTCCAGGTGCTCTGTGCGGCCGCACAGGGAGGAAACCACAGCATGAGCCAATAGGGCCCTGAGCATCTGCAGAGACTCCTGTGCAGACACCTTTTCCCCGGCCCAGCAGTGAGCTCTCCCCAGCCTGACCACGAGCTAGCAGCCCAGTGGGGTGGGGGGTGTCACATGCTGTTATGTGGGATTGAATAACCCACTCACACAGTGTTATTTTTGTCCTTACACGTTAACCTGCTTCATTCTCTCTCTCTCTCCAGTTAGTCTGTTCTCATGAGGTTTCCAGAGCAGTTTATTTTCATAGTCGCACATTTAAAGTCCAGAAGGGACCAATGGGACCATCTAATGAGAGCGTCTGCACAGCCTAGGCCAGAGACTCTTCCCCAGGGATCCCTGCATTGAGCTGCTCACTTCTGGCTGAGCTAGAGTCTGTCTGGTAGAAAGAGACGTCCCCTCTCAGTTTAAAGACTCCAAACCAGCTCCCATTTCTAAACACTAAGGTGACTGTGGCTGATCAGTGCAAGAGGAGACCAGGGGAAATGAGATGCTGGACTGGGGCAGAACAACTGGAGATGGGCCCTGAGGTTTCGCTCCAGGTGTTGTTCCTAATTTGAACTTCCCCAAAGTTTGTGATGTGGAGTTGGGGTTCCGGTTTGGGCCTATTATAGAGACAGCCCCAGGCCACACAGTTAGGATCTAAACTCTCCCAAAGTCTGGGTGTGGGGATTGTCCCTCTGAGACCAAAAGCACAATAGGTACCAGAAAGGATGATTTTCCTTTTTCAGATGCCAAAACTGACATTTCCCTCCAGTTTTCAGGTTTTCAGTTTGTTGATGAAAATTTAAACTTTTATTTCTGAAAATTTCAAGGGAAATTCATGTAAATTTTCCACAGGAAAATCTATTTGCCTCTGTGATCTCCTAGATCATCATCATGTTCCCATTACGCCTCTGGCGCTTAGGGCAGTGACAAAGCTCCTCCACCCCTGTCTGTTTCTGGCAAGTCTTGCAATAGTTTCCCAGTGTTACACTAATAAAACAATACCAACAGGATCTTTTAAGGTGGTTAAGGCAAAACACCACATTTATTGCAAATACAGAGAGAAAGAGAGAGAGAGAAATCAGGATATCTAATTCAATATTATTTCATTACTATTCCTTATTCACTCACACACTCATTCATAAAAGTTTTGCGGAGTTGTTATAGTTACCAGCTTAGAGATTGCTCGTGGCAGAGTACTGGCCAGGTAGCCTACACACGAGGAGGATGGGAGCAGAGTCCTTGTCAGATGCGCACCTGACGCGAGGATGTTTGCAAAATCAGACTCAAAAGTCACTTGGTTTTTGGTTCTGTTCTTATAGGATGTTGTCCTTATACAAGTCTATGGGAATTGCTTCATCCTGCTGATGTTTGTTTGAGGTGGTTATCAAACAGCAGGTGGCACATCCCTGATGGCTGAATGTCTGAGTGTTATCTTGTTCTTCCGAGTCTTCAGCCCTTCATCCGGTTTGTGTGTGTGTGTGTGTGTTAACTTGGGTGGATTCCGGCCTGCCCTCCAGGGGTCATCTGGTATCTCTAGTCTGCGCATTCTTTGGCCAATTGAAACTGAAGTTTAATCCTTAGGCTGATACTTCTCTGACCATTCATTTTTTATCTAAATCAAGCATCCATTCACATACATCCTCTCTTTTAACATACATTTATCACTTATTACTTTATTATTTCTTAACTTCCAGTAACTCTCAGGATGTTGCAAATCTACTTAAACTTTAACATACATAGCAAACAAGTTAAAAGCTGTGTTCTGTTTGGAAGAACAATTACAGTTGTTTTTGAGAACAGACTTTCTGTCTCAAGATGTGTTAACACAATTAGCAGTTTGGCCTTGCATGTTTCTTACAGAGAGGGAGAGACACAGAAACAGAAAAACAAGAGGCCTAAGCTGTGGGGAATTCAATTGAATTCAATCTTACCCCTTGTCTCTCTTGGCCTCAGACTGGTTATACACATGCACTTTATGGTTCTAATACAAAAATTCCCTGATATGGTCCAACACCAGTTGTGCCCCAGGTTTTTCAGCTTGGCTTCCACAGCTCTTCACCATGTTGTTTTCGCTTGAATTTAGGTGTCCATCTTATTGCTACTCTGGTGATGGAATCAGTTTCCATCCGAAGCACATGGCCAATCCATCTCCAATGCCTCTTGGTAATGATGGTGCTCAGCTCCTCTTGGCTGTACTGTGGGAATGGATTTTGGTCTGAGATTGTTCTGGGCCAAAAGATATGGAGGATTTTTCTGAAGCAGGTTGTATGGAATAAAGATAGTTTGGACATATCATGCATTCTCATTCTGCACTATAAAGTAATGTTGAAAGTACACAGCTCTGATAAATCTTGAGTCTGGCTTTGGTGTTGTATTTTGATGATTTCCAGACTGTATTTAAGCTCCAGGTGTTCCTGGCTTTTTTGATTTTGTTCTGGATGTCCTGGCTTGTTCTACCATCCTGGGTGATGGTCTTGCCAAATATGTGAATGTTTCTTCATTGGTGAGAACATAATCCTCTATCTGTACTGGTGATGGTGAGGCAATATTAAAAGTCATGATATTTGTCTTATTACGGTTGATTTTCAGTCCATTTTTCTGGCTGAATGCATTGAGTCGAGTTGTTTTTTCTTGTATATGGTGTTGGGTATGTGATAGGAGAACAAGATTATCTGCAAAGTCCAAGTCTTCAAGGGATTGAGAAGGGTGTGCATTTAAAGACTCTTGGCATGTCTTCTGTTGTATGCTGTGTTACCCAGTCAAAGGCAATGCTGAAGAGGATTCCAGACATGACACACCCCTGACGTACTCCTGTTTTGACTTCAAAACTGAGCTCACTGTGATCAACACAGCTTATAAAGTTGAAATAGAAGCTTTTGATTATGTTGATTATACGGAGAGGGATTCTATATGCCCACAGAATCCGCCATAGGCTGGTCCTGTGAATGCTGTCAAAAGCCTTCTCAAAGTCCATGAAGTTTACGTAGAGATGACCTCCTAGAAGTTAATGCTGTGCGACGAGGGTGGGAATGTTGGTAATCAGAGAATCATGGAAATAGTGAGCTGGAAGGGACCTCAAAGAAATCATCAAGTCCAGCCCCATGCAGCGAGGCAGGACAGAGTAAACTTAGACCATCCCTGAAAGGGGGTTTGTCCAACCTGTTCTTAATAACCTCTGACAATGGGGATTCCAGAACCTCCCCTGGAAGCCTATGCAAGAGCTTAGTTACCCTTATCATTAGAAAGTTTTTCCTACTATCGAACCTAAACAGATTAAGCCCATTAGTACTAGTCCTATCTCTATAGGCACTGAGAACAATTGAACACTGTCCTCTTCATAACAGCCCTTAACAAATCTGGAGACTATCAGGTCCTCCCTCAGTCTTCTTTTCTCAAGACTAAATATGCTCATTTTTTAAAATCTTTCTGTGTAGATGAAGTTTTCTAAGCCTTTGATCATTTTAGTTGCTTTCCCCTGTACTCTCTCCAATTTGTCCACATCTTTCCTAAAGTGTGACACCCAGAACTGGACACAGTTCTCCAGCTTGGACCTCATCAGTTCCGAGGAGAGCGGGACAATGACATCCCATGTCTTACATATGATGCTCCTGTTAATACACCACAGAATGACATTAGCCTTTTTGTGACTGCGTCACATTGTTGACTCATCTTCAATTTGTGATCCACTGTGACTCCCAGATCCTTTTCAACAGTATTGCCACTGAGCTGCTTCTTCCCCATTTTATAGCTGAGCATTTGATTTTTCCTTCCTAAGTGTCATATTTTACATTTGTCTTTATTGAAATCCATCTCATTTGATTTCAGACCAATTCTCCAATTTGTTGAGATCATATTCACTTCTAATCCTGTCCTCAAAGTGCTGGCAAACCCTCCCAGCTTGGTGTCATCTGCAACTTTTATAATCATACTTTCCACTCCATTATCCAAGTCATTAATAAAAGCAGCAAAGAATCCTGTGGCACCTTATAGACTAACAGACGTTTTGGAGCATGAGCTTTCGTGGGTGAATACATCTGACGAAGTGGGTATTCACCCACAAAAGCTCATGCTCCAAAACATCTGTTAGTCTATAAGGTGCCACAGGATTCTTTGCTGCTTTTACAGATCCAGACTAACACGGCTACCTCTCTGATACAAGTCATTAATGAAACTAGTGAATAGTACCAGACGGAGGACAGACTCCTACCGGACCCCGACTAGATACGGCCTCTCAGCTTGACAGAGAATCACTGATAACTCCTCTTTGAGTACACTCTTTCAACCAGTTGTGCATCCACCATAAAATAATTTAATCTACACCATCTTTCCATAGTCTTATTATGAGAATATAATGTGGGACTGTGTTAAAAGCTTTACTAAAATCTAGATCTCGTCTACTGTTTCCCTGCTATCCACTGGGCCAGTAACTCTGTCAAGGAAGGAAGTTAGGTTGGTTTGGCCTGATTTGTTCTTGGCAAATCCATGCTGGCTATTCCTTATTACCCCGTTATCCTCCAGATGCCCCTTCTCTTCCCCACGCTCACTCGGGTGTCTGGCCGTGGCTGAGCAATGCCAGCATAACCCCCGTGTTTGCATTTCAGGGCGCGGTGATGTCACTGGGGGAGGAAACAGTCAGGGGCTATGTGGCCCTTTGCTCTGTGGGCTGGAAACTTGCTGGAGCCTGGCGGGGCCCTGCTGGGACGGGCCGAACCCTCCAGCCCTGGATGTAGCGAGCTCGGGGGATGGGCCTGAGCCGCCTGCAGTGACTTGGGAAACTCCTGTGGGGGGAGGGGCCTGGCGAGCAGAGTCAGCGACGGGACTGCCAAGGAGGCGAACGGCCAACTGCCACCTGGGGGGAATGGGGGGAGCCCAACTGTCACCTGGGGGGTGATGTCAATAAGCTGGCAGGTGTGGGGGGATCAGGAAAAGCCCTCAGATAAGAGGGGGGCAGTGGGAAGGGAGGGAAGAAATGGGGAGTGGGAGGCAAAGGAAGGGGTGGAGATGGGGGAGGTGAACAGGGGATGGAAACAGGATGAGGAGAGCGGAAAGGAGCAGGAAAGAAACGGGGTGGGGGGGCGGGGCAGGGCTCAGCCCAGGCAGCGCCTAGGGGAGTCGCCCTTTTTGTCCCCAGGTTTGACCCCAGGGGTCTCCCCCCACACACATAACCCTGCTCCTTAGAGCATAATTTATGCTCCGTCTTTCCCAGCTTCCTCCATTGTGGGGCAGGGATTCTCTTACAGGGAGGAGCTGTATCAGGAGATCCCTCGTGTCACATGGGATATGGTGGGACCCTGAGAGACAGAGGCCAGTGGAAGCTGCTGGGAGTCGTATGGCAGAGACACCCCCACCCACACTCCACGCTGCCTCCAGAAGAGGTGACCCCCAGCCCTGAAGCTGCAGGGCACATCCCAGAGCCAAGTGGCTGGCCCAGGATCAGGGTCAGGGGTTTCATCTGTTTTCAATGGGTGTATTTTACAGATGGTGGTGCTGGGTTTACAGGTTCTGTGATATCGCTGAGTCTGTGTGTTATTGCAGGTCACTTGTGGGTGGAGTTTGGTGAAAAAATGATGTTTCAGGCCGGCAGAAAATAGAAAACTCAGAGCAGGTATTCGGGTCGGTCCCGAACGCTTTGGGAATTTGCTAATAAATCAGGAAAGTCTGTTTTAAAGTCGTAGAAAACTTTTAACTCAGGGCAGCTTCCTAACAGTGCCTGCCCCTCTGAACCTTTCTCTGGGGGTGAGAGAACTTGCCTGGGATGTGGGAGACCCATATTTGGAACCCCATTTTGGAGCAGAGTTTTGAACTCAGCATGAGGATCCTCACCCTCAGGGCACAGGCCGTTCTGGGCTGGGCTGCTCTCCTGTACAGGCTGTTCCACTTTGCATAACTACTTAAATATTAATGTAGCCAAAAACCGAGTGAATGAAAATGACTCTGTAGGCTGGGGATTGAGGGGCTCAGCTGCGCGGTAAGAGCTATGGATTCAAATCCCTCCTCTGAATGAGGAAGAGAGGAGATTTGAGTCAGCGTCTCCTACCTCCTGACTGCCTTAATCCCCAAGTTAGAGAGTCGTTCTCGTGCTCTTTGGCCCGAGGAATAGCAAATTGTTAGCTGGTGCATATGGATCAAACACACGCTGCTGAAGCAGCCTGAACAACGTATTTAAACCTTTGTCCAACGAAAACTAATCGGGTCAAATCCATGAATAGTTTTGTATTGACCAAACCTTCATTTTTCGACAAGTAAACTATTTGTCCAGAAATTTTCGCCCAGCTCTACTTGTGAGAACACAACCGGTTTGTTGCTGAAGGGTTATTTGCAAGGGCCAGGACTGCACACAAAATGGTTTATTTCAAGATTTGTGACCGCTGGGGTTGCATTTTGATTTATTTTTGTAGGTTCATCCATGAGCACTGGGACACTTTCCATGTGGGATTGTTATTGTAGGGTTGTCAATAAGTACTGAGGCTACTCATATCTTGGGACTACAGACATACTGATTTGTTATCATAGCGTCTTTTTGTGAGCTCTGGGAATCACTTTTGCTTAGTTATTGTAGGGTTGCTTGTGAGTGCTGGGGCTGGGGTCGCTCTTGATTGTTAGTGTAGGGTTCCTCATGAATTTTTTATTTATTGTTAATAATAACAAGAGTGAAGTGGAATGAGAATCCCCAGTTGTTTCCATGTGTAAATTGCTGCCTTGTTCAGAGTGAAACTCCCACATGGGGTGAGGTTGTTCTATGGGGCAGGGGAGGTGACATCACTGTTGGGGGGAGACCTTCCTTATTTCTCTGCTTTATTTTCCACAATTCTGCCCCACAACAGAAACTCCTTGTCTCCCTCAAATTCATTCCTCAGCGAGTTGAGGTTTTTTTTAATAAACCCCACTGCTGGAATAAGGGCTGGTCTGTGGGTTTGGGCCCTGTCCCCCGAAGGACCCCCCTGTTTCTCCTAGAGCAGAGTGAGTGAGAAGCTAAAGCCACCTATAGTGGGGGAGGGAGCAATCCCATTGGGTGCCCCCTCAGGTCAGGACCCCCACTCTGTTACATGTGACTGAGGGGAGCAGGGGCGGTGGCAGTCACATCAGTGGACACACCCTGAATGTGTTTCTGGAGGAAAGGAGGCTGCGCCCCATCCCAGAGTCTGTGCCCTGAGCAGAAGCCTGGGCCCTTGAACCCGAGATGTCAGGGAATGTCGGGGAGCAGCGATCTAGACTCATGAGCGGGAGCCGAGGCAGAGAGCTGGGCACACTGGATTTTTCAATAATTTTTCTATTGGTTTTACACTTGGTGTGTTGTCAATGTCAGTGCTGGTTTATAAGATGTTTTATTTTATTTTTTGCAATAATGTTGCTTCTTCTGTACACCGGCTTGTTTATATTGTGGTGTCTTTCGGATGCTGGGGCTGCACATGCTGCTTTGTTATTGTAGGGCAGGGGTCGGCAACCTTTCAGAATTGCCATGCCGAGTCTTCATTTATTCACTCTAATTTAAGTTTCCGCGTGCCAGTAATATATTTTAACATTTTTAGAAGGTCTCTTTTTCTAATATATAACTAAACTATTGTTGTATGAAAAGTAAATAAGATTTTTAAAATGTTTAAGAACCTTCATTTAAAATTGAATTAAAATGCAGAGTCCCCCGGAACAGTGGCCAAGACCTGGGCAGTGTGAGTGCCACTGAAAATCAGCTCGCGTGCAGCCTTCGGCACCCGTGCCATAGGTTGCCTACCCCTGTTGTGGGGTCAGACTTTCAGATTTGCCCTGGTTGCTAACACCCATATGGTATTTGTCCTGGCTTTAGAAGGGCAAACTGATGCACCCAAAGAGAAGGGGACTTACCAAGAGTTAGTGGCTACAGCTGGGAATGGGACCCAGGAATCCACCAAGCACTGGGTGTTAGTCCCAAGATCTTTCTTCCCATCATCTGCAATGGGAAGTCTCATGTCTTGTTAGTGCATAGAACTGACACCATTGACCATGGAAGCAAAACATAACCAGGGTCTGGAATCGGTCTGGAATATGGTGCAGTGGTAGTTACACCATAGCTAGGGTTGTGTTAAAGACATTTGTGTTTTGACAATAGAAGGGATGACACATATACTGCGGTTTTGAGTGAGATTTAATTAAACAAAATTTAGGTTATAATCTTTAGTGAGTGATGCACTGTTTGGGGTGTTGTCTTGTTCCATATACTGGGCCAGCCAGTTCCCCCAACTTGAGACTGGATCAGAGCCTGAGTCCCCTCTATTGGAAAGGCCCCATACCCCATTTCATTTCTGGCTGAGATTGGAGGGTTGCAACCATGGCCCTATGAGCGCTGTTTTTAGCTGAAGCTGGCATGAGATTCCCCCCGAGTGTGTGTGTGTGGGGGGTGTCAGGATGGGGTCAGAACTGAGGGGAACAGAATCAGAGGGAGGGAGAGCAAAATTTTCCTGTTGAGAAACCAGCCTTTTCCTAATGCTGAATTTCCGGAAAAGCTGCTGTGGGGGTGGCCACAGGGATGTTACACAGGTGCTAATGGCAGGGGAGGTATCTGCTAGACAGTCTGACTGTTACAGTCAACTCCTCATGATGGAGAAGTTCATGAAACTCTGATGTAGAGGCAAAAACCATGACAAATTTTCACAGTTGCAATTATAGTTTTGGTCAGTAGATGGCAGCATTAATGGGTGACAAAAAAAAAAATAGCGAACCAAGGTGGGTGAGGGAGTATCGTTTATTGGATCAACACAGGTAAGATGGAGTTTTCCATTGGGGCTGGTGCAAAGTGCCATCTAGTGGATGGGAAGGTGCCTTAACAGGGACAAAGATCAGGGGTCAGAGATGAAATATTTCCAAGGGTTTCTTGTTATCTCTGTTCCCTACTTTAAGAATTATACAGTGTCTATAAATCCCACAGTGGAAACCTGGCAACACCATTAACATCCCCAGGTGTGAAATGCAGCCAACTAACAGCTTCTGCATGGGGAAATTGAGCAGCAGAACTATCCTGGCCTAGCTAAACTACTACAGCTATCCCAGGATAACCTCCGGTGGGGACTCTCTTAGTATGACTCCAGTGTATGAGGGGCTTTTTCCAGTTTACCTCATGGTGAAAACTGTGTAAATTAACCCTGACCAAGGCTCTCTAATTCCAGAATAAGGGTGTCCCCACAGGGGCTTCTCCGGAGCTCACTTCAGTGATTTTTTACAGTATAGTTCTGCTGGTGGATTTCCTTGTGCAGACAAACCCTCAGTGAGAGACAGTTCTCGGCTGGAAGAGTTCACAGACTAAGGAAGAATTTTCAAAAGCACCTGAGGCCCAGAGGGAGGCAGTGACAGGCCCAAGGGCTCTATAGCAAAGATGGGAATTGAACTCCAGTCTCCTAGGTACCTTAACCATGGTGCCTTAACCATTAGCTCATCCCCCTCCTCTAAACGTACAGCCTGTTTCCAGGCGGACTTATTTGTAGAGCAGGAAGGAGCTGGGCTGGGCTGTCTGATTGGGACAGTTCATGGCAGGGCTAAGATCTGACAGAACTCAGAGTGGCCCTGACCTGGCTGGGAGTGAGCAGAGGTCTGGGAGCTGCAGGGCAGGGGGTTGCCAATGCCAGGTGCCCATTTTTTGTCTGGAATATCCAGTCAAAAAGGGGACCTAGCAGTGTCCCGTCAGGTGTATTGACCGGACCCTGAAGGTCTAGTTACTCGGAGAGGGGGCGAAGAGCCAGGTCATCAACCCACACCAGTCGCTGCTTAGCCGAGGCTGCCTCCTACCTGCAGGCAGGCCCTGCCTCAGGCTGCAGCAGCTCCCAGCCCAGCCCTGGAGCAGAGGGAGCCCAGTGGGGCAGGAGACGATCCAGAGAGGAGGAATGTTGGGGAGAGCAGAGAGTGATGGGGGGGAAGCGGGAGAGGAGCATGTGGGGGGCGGGGCCTGGGAAGAGGTGGAGAAGGTGCAGGGCCTTGGGGTAAGAGGCAGGCAGAGACAAGGCCCCAGGGGTCTGGTTTTCAGCCAAGAGAAAATTGGCAACACTAGTAAGTGACTGACAATGACCCTGATGGGGGAATGGAGGAGAACTGAGTGGGGCTGGAGGAGTTACCTGGGCAAAAACTGTTACCGCCGGGGCCTATTCTGCAGCACTGACCAATGGTGTCTCCCCAACACCCATTCAGAGCTGGTCACTGGTATCTCCCCAACCCCGTCCTCACCTTCCCTCCTGCTCACAGTTGGTCAATGGGGATCCCCCATTGCCTCCCCCTGCAAAATGCTGACACTCCCCCAACGAGTCTCCTCTAGCTCACAGGCTGGGGCAGGTCCCATTTCTCCAGCATGAAAGTGATGATGGGCGCAGACATCAGGAGGAGCAAAACCAGGGTGCAGCGAGTGGCCCAGATGGTGATGGACAACATGGCTGGCCCTGAAACACAGAAAGAGACATGGTGACGGCCGTGTGCAAAGCAGCGTCTAGGACAAAAGTGCCAGTACTAGACACAGAGCAGCAGCTCTGTAATAGAGACCTTGCATGAGGTCCCAGAGGCCTAGATCTAAGGGTGGATCATGCTGCAGGGGGGCATGTTCCCCTGGCAGGAAGCCTAAAAGATGGAGGTTGTTGGGGAGGCTCCTCCCTTTCCCCCAGCACAGGGTCACTCTTGCTCCAGTTTACTCAGTCTGCACGAGGATTCTGTGCAAAGGCCTCACAAGAGCCAGTGACAGATGCAACATCCCAGACCCTATCGCCCCTCTCCAGTGTGGCTGGCAGTTCACTGCGGGGGTGACCCCGCCCTGGGCAAAGGGCAACACAAGGCCTTGGCAACAGCTGTGTCCTCAGAAGAGGGTGGGTTGGTTTGCTGATACAAATGCTTTGGGGAAGCTGTGGCAAAGAGTCAGGTTTGGTCTCTGCTTAAGTCTGTTCCTAGGGCACAGTTGCTCCTTGGGAACCGGGCACCGGTGCTGGGCTGAGATTCCTGAACAAGGCGTTTTCCCACATGCTGTTTGTGACACCACTGTTCTAAGACTGGAGCATGGAACATAAATAACTAATTATACAGAGAGACAGAACTTGTGAGCCCAGGTGTGATGATGCCTCTGGTGCCCTCTACCAGAACAACACCAAATACAGTGAGTGGAGAGGGAGGAAATAATTCACTGGCTGCCGGTTTAGCAGAGGGGGTCAGTGAACTCCAGAGGAAAGTCTCGTCCATCAGAAGGGTTTGGGATTCCCCCATTGACAGAGCCATTGTCCTGCCCTGCAAAGATGTTGCCCGGCTCAGAGCTGCAGGGAGAATGCGCCACATTGAATAAGCCTGTCACCCTGTTCAGCCGTTGTGTGTTTCCTCTACATCCATCATCATAGCGATCACACTCAGACTGGGGGTTGCCCAGCCCAGGACCCAGCTTTCCCTAAATAGAGTCCCCAGAATAAAGAAACGCTTCATGAGCATTTACCTTGTGGGGGGGAACCCCCGACACCACTGCTGCTGCTGGAGTCATCACCTAGGCAATAAATACACAAAAGATCAGAGCAGAGCATGGCCCCACTCCAGGCCCATACACTGCCCTAGCACAGCTACACCATGGGTAATAACTGGCTGGAGGCCAAAGGAAAATTTTTTGTTCAGTTTTATGAATATTTTTTGATCAAAAAACTGAAATTTCACAAGTTCTGAACGAAATAGTTTTCTTCACAATTTTTTGTGGCAACAAACCTGGATTTCCCCCCCGCTCTCAGGGTAAGCTCCTCAAGGCAGGAAACATCCCTGTGGAAACTACCCTGCTTCAGGGAAGCATCACGATTTGGGGCAGCACCCAGGTACAAACTTAACTTCAAAGAGCTATTTTAGGTCCAGCAATGGGACTGTAGCAAGTTCTTAAATTAAGCACAAACATAGGTGCTGTCCTGGGTAGGGTTGGAGTGGAGCACACGCTTGAGAGCTTTCCTGAGTGAGGGCCAGAGATGTGTGCAGAGCTTGTCGAAAAATACCCAATGGAAGAGTTTTCCATCAGAAAATGCTGTTTCTTCAAAATCAAAAACTTTCGATCAGGCTCTTCAGTCTTTCAGAATCAAAATGTTGCTGAATTTATGTTCCTTGCAAAATCTGAAATTTTGACTTTTCATCCTGATTCAGGATGAAAATAAAATGTGAAAGGTCAGAATTTCTCACAGGACAGAAATGCCGTATCCCCAGGAGTTCTTAAGGCACAGATAACATTAGTGTTGCTCTCTAGCTTCTCCTTGCAGTGAGAGCTGTGCACACAGCCTTTGCAGGTATACTCCTTGGGTGTTGGTCTGTTGATGAAGGCACTTTGCGGGGAGCTGAGGCAAACAGCCACATTTGGGCTCTGCTAACATCAGTTCCTGGGACACAGTTGCTGTCTGGGAACCGGGCACTGGTGCTGGGCTGAGATTCCTGAAAGAGGGTTTGCCTACATGGTATTTATGACACCTCTGTTCCAGGACTGGAGCACAGAGCGTAAATAACTAATTACATAGAGAGACAGAACTTGTGAGCCAGGTGTAATGATGCATCTGGTGACTCCTTCCAGAACAACACCAAATAGAGTGATTGCAGAGGGAGGAAATAATTCACTGACTGCCAGTTTAGCAGAGGAGGTCTCAGTGAGCTCCAGATGAAACTCTTGCTTATCAGGGTATGTCTACACTACGGGATTATTTCGATTGTACAGAAACCGTTTTTTTAAAACAGATTGTATAAAGTCGAGTGCACACGGCCACAGTAAGCACATTAATTCGGCGGTGAGCATCCATGTACCGAGGCTAGTGTCGATTTCCGGAGTGTTGCACTGTGGGTAGCTATCTCATAGCTATCCCATAGTTCCAGCAGTCTCCCCTGCCCATTGGAATTTTGGGTTGAGTTCCCAATGCATGATGGGGCAAAAACAGTGTCGCGGGTGATTCTGGGTAAATGTTGTCACTCAATCCTTCCTCCGTGAAAGCAATGGCAGACAATCATTTCGTGCCCTTTTTCCCTCGATTGCCCTGGCAGACACCATAGCATGGCAACCATGGAGCCCGTGTAGCCTTTTTTCACTCTCACCGTATGTGTACTGAATGCTGCTGACAGACGCAGTACTGCAGTGCTACACAGCAGCATTCATTTGCCTTTGCAAGGTAGCAGAGACGGTTATCAGCCCTATTGCACCGTCTGCTGCTTTAGAAATTGGCGATGATGCTTACCAGTCCTATTGTACTGTCTGCTGCAGTCATGGGTGCTCCTGGCTGGCCTCGCTGAGGTCGGCTTGGGGCACATGGACAAAAATGGGAATGACTCCCCAGGTCATTCCCTTCTTATGTTTTGTCTAAAAATAGAGTTGGGCCTGCCCTAGAATATGGAGCAAGCCTACTAGAGAACCAGAGAGCACAGCCACTCCGGGTCAGAGCCCCAGACATCCTGCAGAAATGATGAGCTGCATGCCATTCTAGGAGGTGCCCCTGCAACAACCCCACCTGTTGCTTCCCTCCTCCCACACCCCTCCTGGGCTACCATGGCAGTTATCCCCCCATTTGTGTGATGAAGTAATAAAGAATGCATGAATAAGAAACACTGACTTTTTAGTGAGATAAAATGAGGGGGAGGCAGCCTCCACCTGCTATGATAGTACAGGCAGGACAGAATCTCCATTACTCATTAAAGGGTGTTGGGGGAGAGGAGCGCAGCCTTCCACTGCTATGATATTCCAGCAGGACTGAATCTCCATTGGACATTAAAGTGGGGAGAGGGGAAAAGGAGCACAGCCTCCAGCAGCTATGATAGTCCAGCCAGGACTGAATCTCCAGGAGACAAAGCTTAAAAAAGGGAATGACCGGGAGTCATTCCCATTTTTGCCCAGGCGCCCCCGGCCAACCTCAATGAGGCCAGCCAGGAGCACTCACGGGATTATGATGACTATGATGGTTATCAGTCCTATTGTACCATCTGCCATTGGGAAGGGGAGCGTAGGGGATGCTGCTGTTTAGCGCTGCAGCACTCCGTCTACTAGCAGCATCCAGTAGACATACGGTGACATTGAAAAGAGGCAAGGAACTATTTTTTTTCCCTTTTCTTTCACGGGGGAGGGAGGGGGGTAAATAGACGACATATACCCTGAACCACCGGCGAAAATGTTTTTGACCCTTCAGGCATTGGGAGCTCAGCCAAGAATGAAAATGCTTTTCAGAGACTGCAGGAACTGTGGGATAGCTCGAGTCCTCAGTCCCCAATCCCTCCCTCCATGAGCATCCATTTGATTCTTTGGCTTTCCATTATGCTTGTCACGCAGCACTGTGTTGAGTCCCTGCTGTGGCCTCTGTCTATCATAGCTGGAGATTTTTTCAAATGCTTTGGCATTTTGTCTTCTGGAACGGAGCGCTGATAGAACAGATTTGTCTCCCCATACAGAGATCAGATCCAGTATCTCCCGTGCAGTCCATGCTAGAGCTCTTTTTGGATTTGGGACTGCATGGTCACCCGTGCTGATCAGAGCTCCACGCTGGGCAAACAGGAAATGAAATGCAAAAGTTCGCGGGGCTTTTCCTGTCTACCTGGCCAGTGCAACCGAGTTCAGATGGCTTTCCAGAGCGGTCACAATGGTGCACTGTGGGATAGTGCCCAGAGGCCAATACCGTCGAATTGTGGCCACACGAACGCTAATCCGACATGGCAATACCGATTTCAGTGCTACTCCCCTCGTCTGGGAGGAGTACAGATACCGGTATTAAGAGCCCTTTATATCGATATAAAGGGCTTTGTTGAGTGGACGGGTACAGGGTTAATTCGGTTTAACGCTGCTAAAATCAGTATAAACGCGTAGTGTAGACCAGACCTTAGAAGCATTTACCTTCTGTGGGGGAGGAACTCCCGACACTGCTGCTGCTGGAGTCATCGCCTAGGCAATAAATACACAAGAGATCAGAGCAGAGCATGGCCCCACTCCAGGCCCATATGCTGCCCTAGCACAGCTACACCATGGGCAATACCTGGCTGGTGGCCGTGCTGCTGAAAGGGGCCTGGGGTTTGAGTGGGTCACAAACTGAATCTGAGTCAGCAGTGCAAGGTAGGTGTGAACAGGGCTAACACTGTATGGAAGACACGGGAGGTCATTGTCCTGCTCTGCTTGGCACTGTTGAGGACTCAGCTGGAGTACAGGGTCCAGTTCTGGGTGTGACACTTTAGGAAAGTTGTGGACAAATTGGGAAAAGTCCAAAGAAGAGCAACAAAAATGACCAAAGTTTGTTAAAGACCCTGACCTAGGAGGAAAGGTTAAAAGCACTGGGCATGTTTAGTCTTGAGACAAGAAGCCTGAGGGGGAACCTGATGATAGTCTCCAAATATGCTCATTTCCATTATAAGGAGGATGGGGATCAATTTTTTCTTAGTCCCACTGAAGGTAGGACAAGCAGTAATGGCCTTAATCTGCAGGAAGGGAGGATTAGGTTAGACAGTAGGAAAAGCTTTCCAACTACGGGCTAGTGAAGCTCCGGAATAGGCTTCCAAGGGAGGTTGTGGAATCCCTATTATCGGAGATTTATAAAACAGATTGGACAAACTCCTATCAGGGACGGTCCCAGTTTACTGGGTCCTGCCTCAGTGCAGGGGGCTGGACTTGATGACATCTTCAGGTCCCTTCTAGCCCGACATTTCTATGACATCCCCCCCTCCTACCTGTCAGGTTTGGGCCGTCTGAGCTGAGATGGGTGAAAATGGAGGGTGGGGTTCCTTGTGTCAAATTTTGAACAAAGCTGTTTTGTTAAAAAAAAATTGTTTCAGATTTTGATGAATTTCAGCATTTGCATTTTCAGGAGTTTCTTACTGAATTGTTCTCTCTCTGCCATTCACCCCCCTATTTGGTGTGATGCCGAGTTGCTCGGCAGGGCTGAGCTGGGACACAGACAAACACACACTTACCAGCGAGTCTGAGGCGCTGGGCAGCGCTGAGCTGGGATCTGGTCACCCGGTTGTCGCTGTCCTTGATCTCGTACCCACAGGAGTAATTCCTGGAGCTGCCCCCGGACACCACATGGTCATAGCCATAGATGGCCTTCTTCTCCAAGCCCCTCTGGGATGAAATCTCCTCCCAGTCCTTGCAGAAGACGATGCGAGTGACCTGGAGCTGGGAGAACACGAAGCACTGGAGCCGCACGGAGTCCCCTGGCCGGGCAGACGTCTGGCTCAGGTAGAGGGTGGGGGCAGGGAGAGCACCTGGGAAGGGGAATGGGTCAGAGATGTAGGTGGGATATTGGTGGTGCCAATAAATGGTGGGTGGGTCTGTGCCACGTCTCAGATGGAGGCTCTGATTCCAGCCCAGCTGGGCATACTGGGGGACAATCTCTCTCTGGTGACCAGAAGCTTTATTCCCAGGATCATTTGGGTTATGGAAGAGCCTGGAGGCTCAGCTGGGCTGGGATCACATTGTGTGGTGCTGTTCACTCTCCTAGAATAAGAGCCCCCAGTGCGGGCACCCCACAGCCCCAGCTAGGGCAGTACGGCCGGGAGAGAGGCGACCCCTCAGCAAGGCTGCCCCTGGCCATTGGGGACTATCTAGGACCTGGCCAACACCTCGGCTTGTCCCCGCAGCCCATGCAGTGAAGGCCAGTCACTGTCCCTGGGAGCTCAGCAGCTGACTGCCAAGGAGCCGTGTCCAGTTCCTAACCCCTCTGACATCTCCTGTAACATCCTCCCTGTCCATGTGACCTTCCTGTCCCACACCCCACAGCATACCCAGGCTAAGGGAAGTTCCTAGAGTATCTGCAGGGAGCGGATCCCCCTTTCCTGGGAATCACCAGGGCAATGGGACCCAGCTGTGAATTAGCAGGGGAACTGCTGCTGCCGCTGGGTAGGTCAATAACTGCCCAACGCCTTCCCCACCCCAGTGGTGCCCCCTGCTGGTACCATGCCCAGGCAGCCAGCAAAGAAATGGCTCCACCAGCTGCTGCTGGGCTCGGCACAGGGTCGCTGGGTGCGGCTCCCTAACCCAGTTCATACGGGAGCTCAGCCTGGGTTATATAATGGTCCCTTCTGGCCGTACCCTCTCAAGCGCCACCTGCCCGCCCAGGGTTGACTATTAATGGTGCTGCTGACATTTAAGGATGAGGTGCAGGCTAAATCCATGTGGAGGGTGAGCTCCAGGAGAGAGTCCTGCAGCCACAAGGGGAGCCAGTGTGTGGGAAGGTAAATCCCTTGGGGTCAGAGCTGTGGTGTTCTCTGCTTCCCAGGGCCAGTGCCCCAGGGCTGGGACAGGCTGTGGATGTAACTCTCTGACCCGCATGTCACAGTGGCCCCAGGTCACAGCAGAGCTGAGAGGCAGCAGGACAGAGAGGGGTCAACCGAGAGATCTGCTCACCCTGGTCAGATCCTACAAAGCCCCATCTGCCTTCCCGAGCCATTTCTGCTGACACCACAGTGAGCAGGGAGCAGCCCAATGGGTGGTGGCTGGACTTCTGGACAGGGAGGGGTAAATGTCATGGTTAGATTGAGGACAGACAGACAGATGGACTCACCGGGAGCTGAGCAGATCTCCTGGCTGCTGGGACTCAGCGCTGGGAACAGAAAGGAGACATGTGGTTAGTGCTGGAGATAAAATCCTCCCTTTCTGAGGTCCCTCTGCAGGGACAAAAACTGCCTTTAGTAGGAGAAAATTCCTGATTTGTGTGTTGCTGAAGAAGGAAACGAGGCAGGATGTTAGATCTGGGGAAGGGCAGATTCCTCACGGGCACAGACCTTGGATGAGCTGGGAACCACCTTTCCCTTCAGCTCTCTAGAGGGCCAGATCCTCAGCTGGCGTAAACCAGCATTGACTCCAATGGAGCTACACTGATTTACACCAACTGGGGATCTGGCCTAGTAGCTCTCACACTCAGTGTTTACACTGGTTCTCATTTCTCTCCCACTAAATAGGATTTGCCGACAGTCTGGGCCAGGGGCTGCTCTCAGTTTTCTTTCCCCCAACCTGCTACAAATTAGCGCAGGATTCCCACATACTCACCGAGAAGCAAGAGGCACAGAGACAGGATCATCAGGGCAGCCGGGGGAGGCGATCGGGATGGAAACAGCCCAGCAGCTTCTGTTTCTGATGTGGTCAGGAGGGGAAAATCCACAGTCGCTCCCTGTTCCCACCTGCCCCCTCTGCTCTATCTGAGTTCAGCAGAAGGGAAGCTCTGGTCTCTCTCTCTGCTCCAATCTGCCCTCGTCTGCTCCTCAGAGTTGGATACTCCAGCCAGCCCCTCTCCCTGCTCTCGGGCCCCTGGGATCAGCAGGGCTCAGGCAGCAGAGACACTGCAGCCTCTCTTTCCTGGGTCTGATAGTCATCATCACTCCGAGTTTCCTGCCCTGCACCACCCACCTTCCGTGCTCCGGCCACAGCGTCTCTATTTAGGGCTGCAAGATTGAGAACCGAAGGGGCCTCGTTTGCTTGTTTGAGTCTAAACATATCACTGAGGAAACACCTCTCATCCCATCTCACTGCCTGGGGACAGAGACAGCCCCTGGCTAAAGGCACAGCTGGGCCAGGGTGAAAGGTCACTGGGTGTCTGGGGGTGGAGGAGCTGGGATGTTGGATGAGCCTGAATCTTTTCCCTCCACCCTCCAGTCGCTGGTGAGAAGGATCCAGCTCCCCCAGGGACAAATTCACCTTCTGGGCTTAAGGGGCCATAAATGGGGTCTGGGCCTTGTGCTGGACACTCTGCACAGGGGTGAATTCACCCCCTGAGAACACTGAACATGGGACTGCACTGGCTTCCCACCTGCTTAGTCTCCACCTACCCCGTCATCCACACCCAGCTTCAGCCACTTCTGCGGACTCTGCCCTGACTGCCCCCACTCCCCATCCTGGGGTGTTGAGGAGTCTGCTGTCCCTGCTGAGAGATGGGCACCAGGTCCCTTCCCTCTACCCTGGTTCCCTCTCAAGTCACCCCTCACTGCCAGGGAAGGAAGAACAAAAGGCAGCTGAGAAAGAGCCTCCAGAAGTGACCTGTGAGCAGGTGAGGAGCTGGAACCACTGAAACTAAGCAAGTGGGGGACCAGGGAAAAAGCCAAAGAAACATGTGGGATAGAAATGTAAGGGACTGTTGGCCCCTTATTAAAAGTGATGTGGGTTTTTGGTTGGTAGCTCCCAGTACCAAGGGGAAGGGTTGATGGAAAATGAGGACTCTGAGATTGACAGTCCTCAGGAACAATGGGGAGAGGCCAATTCTCCAGGTTAGCCTGATTGACAGGGCAGGCAGGCTAATCAGGGAGTCAGGAGGCCAGGGTGGGTCCCACGTTCTGTGTGAGTTGGAATTGTCTGGGGCAGACAGAGGGGCCAGAAAAGCAGCCACAGAGCCAGAGACACAGCCCAGGGAGAGCAGATCCATGGCATCCCTGCAGCACAGCCCGGGCCTGGGCAGGAGCCCCCCAATAATCCTGGGCCCAGCCTTGTCAGAGTTACAAGGACTCTGCCACACAGGAGAGTTGGAGTCCTCAAGGTCAGGCAGGCCTCTGGGTAAAGTGAGTGGAAGCGAGGACTTTCACTAGGCAATTTCACTGGGGTCGTGTATAACACAGGAAATTTCCCCACAATATCGGGACCGTTCAGTCACTTACAGAAAGAAAGTCTTGTGAACAGATGTTAAGAGATGTTAACACCTCTGCAGGAAGCCAAGTAGCCAAGGGAAATGTGTCAGGAGCACAAGGCAGAGCAGTTTTTCAGATCAACTTTTCATAGTAATTGATGCAGAAGTGGATTGTCGTGGGTTGGTGGTTGGGCACATTTCACCCCTGGGATGGAGTCAGCTCTGCAGAGCGGCTGGACAGGGGTGTGTATGGGTAGCTCAGGTGCTCAGGGAATGGTCAGTGCTGCTCAGGTGAGGGTCAGAGGAGCAGAGTCTGACGCTACCTGCCATAAGCAGTGCCCAGAAAACACCAGTGTGGAAAAGGGTAAATATTTGTGGCAAGTATTTTTTTAAATGATGGTTTCAAAACCTTTTGTGAAAAATATTTTTCCCCATCTCTTGGTGGCAAAATGGTAAAATGGAGGGAGGGGAAATCCAAAACCTGAAAACTTTTAAAAAATTCCCTGAAAAAATGGATTATTTTAATGTAAATTTTTATTTTTTCTTATTTTAATTTTCCAGTTTTGTTTTTACAAAACCCCAAAACATTTTTAACTTTGTCTTTGAATAAAATGAAACTGGAAAAAATGAAAATGTTTGATAAAATCTGTCCTTTTCAAAATCTGTCATTTTCAAAATCTGTCATTTTTAAATGAGAACATTGTGATGGCTCAGCCCAAAGTGATCCCCGGGGCTGCGGTTCAGGCTGAGCTGCTGGCACCCTTGGGTGGCAGCTGGGCCCTGCTTGTAGATCACATAGTTCTGCCCAGAAAGGTCCTTATCCAAAGCCCCTTGTTTCACGGACTCACAGATCGTGCCCACTCTTGGCCCGGTGCGGTCCGTGGGGGAACCCCTTTCAATGAGACAGCACTTCTCGGAGGTTCATTCTCTCTCTCGGGATTAGGCCTCTCATCTCCTGGAGCCGCACCTCTCTGAGCCTTAGCATACCTGTTTGTCGCCGTGGGCCCCCTCAGGGAATCCACTTGCTCTCGACCCCCCCGGGCCTCCACCCCCGGGAAGGGGTTGATGCAACCCTGTTCTCTAGACTGGAGCGACTCTCAGCCAGCAGAAAGCAAGAGGGTTTATTGAGCATTGAACACAGCACAGGAAACTCTCAGGGCCTCAGACCTGGCATCCCTCAGCACAGCACATCCCAGTCTCCCCTGCATCCAGGTCGGCCCTGCCTGCTCCCCCTCTCCAGGCCAGAGCCCCCCACTTCCCAGCTGGGCATCTGATATCACTGGCCCCAAACCCCGCCTCTGTCCATTATCTTCTCTCCAGGTAAACAGAGTCGCCTGGGACTCCTCTCCTCTCTTCTGTCCTCTGGCCTTTCTGGCTGGAACCGGCTGGTTAGGTCACCCAGGTCCTCTCTTTACAGCCAATTGTCCTCCCACTGGCCAGAACCACTGCAACTCCTGAGCTGGGTCCTCGAGTCGTCGGGTCACCAGTTGCTGCGGTATTTGTAGTCCAGGCCATTGGCTGGGGTCCCAAGTTCCCTCTCCAGTCCTCTGTAACAACAGACTCCCTCTTCCATCACCTCGTTAAACCAGTAACACCCAGGGAAACTGCATCCCACCCCCTCTGCATGCAAACTATTGGAAAAACAAGGAAAACGCAAGAAAATCACCCACTTTGTCACACTTTGGTGTCAATGGAAAGACTGCACTGACTTTACTGGCCTGGTGGTCAGGCCGCTGTGTAAGAGGGTCAGTAAGAGACCCTAGCCCAGACCATCCGCAGCAACAGGCAAAGTCTCCATCATGTGCGGGTGAAGGGAAGATTGATGGCAGGATTATGAACAGCGCATAAGGGAAACATGTGAAGAAGGGGGACTCACTTCCCCCAGCCCCCAGAGCTGAAAATGCAGCCGATAAATGAAGCAAGAGCATCCGCAGAGTGAGTTCCTCCTGCTGCACAGACCCAGCAGCTGCCTCACTGCACAGACCCTGAAAGGAGCAGAGAGACGGCTCCACACAGGGAAGAAATGATCAGGTCTCCTCTCTATGCTGATGCTTTAACAGACACCTGAAAGGACTCAGGTGCACAGAGCATGCGATAGAGAGAGAGATTGACAGATAGATTGATGGATAGAGAGACAGAGAGATAGACAGAGGATGTATATGGGGATAGTGCTTGGTTTATCTCATCGTTAAGCACAGAGACCAAGAGTTTCAAAACTGGTAGTGATTTTGGGGGCCCAATTTAAGCCATCTTAAAGGGGCTGATTTCCAGCAGGTGGGGGTCAGTGCAGTCTGTCACCCCATAAGCTGTCTCACGCTGGGCTCCCAAAATCAGTGGCCCTTTTGGAAGGTTTAGCCAGAAGTGCTTGTGCCAGTTATGCATGTGCCGAATCTGTGTGTGAGACCAGCTGTAGGGGTGTGAGGGGATAAGTGCCCACAGCCCAGTTTAGCCTTGTCCCTCGGGCAGACTGCAATCAAGGGCAATCAATGCCAGTTGTGATGGGGATTTTGTGATAAAGCTCCTCTGGCACAACCACACTGCGCGGACGCGGAGCGGCCAGTCCAGTTCTCAGCTGCTCCAACCCTCCTTGCAGGATGAATATTTATCATTTCCTGCGGAGGCAACAGAGGCAGCTGTGTGAAAGCTGTGGGCACCCTGACATGTTCCCAAAGCAGATGGACTTGACCCAGCACCTGCCCCTGAAACACAAACTCTGCCGCTATAGCAGGGGTTCTCAAACTAGGGGTTGGGGGCCCTCAGGGGGTCACAAGGTCATTACATGGAGGGTCATCAGCTGCAGCCTCCATCCAAAACCGAGTTTTGCATCCAGCATTTATGATGGTGTTAAAAACATTAAAAAGTGTTTTTAACTTTTAAGGGGGGTCACACTCAGAGTCTCGCTATGTGAAGTGGGAAGTTATCTGGTATCAGCTAAGGGGTGAATTTATACTTTCCAGTTACACCAGTGTAAGCCCCTGTGCACATCTGGGTCTGGCATAAGAGCCTTTTTCTGGTTTATCTTATCTTGGTTTGAAAGCAATAGTAACGATAAGCTGAACATTGCAGTGGGGGAAGTTTAAGTTGGATATTAGGAAAAACTTTTTCACTAGGAGGGTGGTGAAGCACTGGAATGGGTTACCTAGGGAGGTGGTGGAATCACCTTCCTGAGACGTTTTTAAGGTCAGGCTTGGCAAAGCCCTGGCTGGGATGATTTAGTTGGGGATTGGTCCTGCTCTGAGCCGGGGATTGGACTAGATGACCTCCTGAGGTCCCTTCCAACCCTGAGAGTCTATGATTCTATGATGTTGGCAATACAGCGTCATAACTGTGAGGATAATTAATCATGGGAAAAACTTACCAAGGGCTGTGGTGGATTCTCCATTACCGGCAATGTTTAGATGAAGGGTGGATGTTTTTATACAAGAGAAGCTCCAGTTCAAACAGGGATTATTTGGGGGCAGTTCTCTGGCCTGTGTTATACAGGGGGTCAGACTATGTGATCACAGTGGTCCCTTCTGGCCTTAGAATCTATGAATGAACCTAACAAAGGCTCTGAATCCACAATAAGAGTGTCCCTGTGGGAGTTACAGCAGCAAAGCTAAAGCGGTTTAATTTTACTGGTAAGTTTCACTGGGTAGAGAGAAGTCCTGGCATAAAATGCTCTTCCCATCAATGCTCTCCATTTCCTTGTACATCCCCTGTCACTGGAGTATCTGACCCCTCACAATCACTAGTGAGATTTCTCCTCAGACACTCCTGAAGTTCATCCTCCTTTCACAGATGTGGAGACTGAGGCACAGAGTGATACTAAGCAACTGAGCCCAGGGCACACAGGAGACTGCAGCTGAGTCAAAGGTTGAACCGAGGGCTCTTGACCGCCAGTCCACTGCCCCGGCCACTAGATCATCCTACCTTCCCCCAGCCCCCAACCCTCCCAAAATCCTGGGTCACAATGACCAACCTGGTACCTGCCTAGAAGGCCAGTGACCCTGGGCTATTTCACCCAAAGGGGGAAGAGCCTGGATGAGACAGAGCTGGGAAACAGGGAAAATGTCAGAGACACAAGCTGGGAAATCTGCCCCAGGGGATTTAATTGATCTCACAGACAGTCCCACCCCCTGTTGCTTTTGGGCTAGATCCTGTCTCCCTCCCCAGGCCAAAACCCCAGGGCAGCCAGTGTAGAATTAGACCCCTGTCCCCGCCCTTCAGGGGATATTGATGGAGCCAGATACTGGAGGACTAGAGAGCGACTGGCTGCTGCTCAGCAACAGTCCAGCACACCCAGTCCAGCTACTGTGTGCGGCCGCGCAGGGAGGAAACCACAGCACGAGCCTACAGCACCCTGAGCATCTGCAGAGACTCCCCTGCAGACACCTCTTCCCACACCCAGCAGTGAGCTCTCCCCAGCCTGACCCCGAGCTAGCAGCCCAGCAGGGTGGGGGGGGGGGGTGTCACATGCTGTGATGTGGGATTGAATAACCCACTCACAGGGTGTTATTTTTGTCCTCACACGTTAACCCGCTTCATTCTCACTCTCTCTCCAGTTAGTCTGTTCTCATGAGGTTTCCAGGGCAGTTTATTTTCATAGTCACACATTTAAAGGCCAGAAGGGACCAATGGGACCATCTAGTCAGAGCATCTGAACAGCCCAGGCCAGAGAGCCTCCCCCAGGGATTCCTGCATTGAGCTGCTCACTTCTGGCTGAGCTAGAGCCTGTCTGGTAGAAAGAGACTGTCCCCTCTCAGTTTAACGACTCCAAACCGGCTCCCATTTCTAAATGCTAAGATGACTGCGGCTGATCAGTGCAAGAGGGGACCGGGGGGAATGGAAGATGCTGGACTGGGACACATCCCGGTTTGGGCCTATCATAGAGACAGCCCCGGGCCACACAGTTAGGATCTAAACTCTGCCAAAGTCCTGGTGTGGGGACTGTCCCTCTGAGACCAAAAGCACAATAGGTACCAGAAAGGATGATTTTCAGTTTTCAGATGCCAAAACTGACATTTCCCTCCCAGTTTTCAGGTTTTCAGTTTGTTGATGAAAATTTAAACTTTTATTGCTGAAAATTTTCCCCAGGAAGACCCACTTTCTGCCCCACTCCAGAGTGCTCCATGTGTAAACCCTCACTGGTTGCAGATGAAATCTGCCAATGCTCCGTTCTGCCCTGTGTCTCTGTGACCTCCTAGATCATCATCATGTTCCCATTACACCTCTGGCGCTTAGGGCAGTGACAAAGCTCCTCCACGCCTGTCTGTTTCTGGCAAGTCTTTCAATAGTTTCCTAACTGCTCCCCAGGTCTTTCAGCTCGGCTTCCACAGCTCTTCACCATGTTGTGTTCAGGCGGCCTCGTTTTTGCTTGTCTTCAGGTGTCCATCTTATTGCTACTCTGGTGATGGAATCAGTTCCCATCCGAAGCACATGGCCAATCCATCTCCAACACCTCTTGGTAACGATGGTGCTCAGCTCCTCTTGGCTGCATTGTGTGAATGGATTTTAGTCTGAGATTGTTCTGGGCCAAAAGATACAGAGGATTTTTCTGAGGCAGGTTGTATGGAATGACGACAGTTTGGACATGTTATGCATTCTCATTCCCCAGCATTCTGCACTATAAATTACTGTTGAAAGTACACAGCTCTGATAAATCCTGAGTTTGGTTTTGGTGTTGTATTTTGATGATTTCCAGACTGTATATAAGTTCCTGAAGGTGTTCCTGGCTTTTTTGATTTTGTTCTGGATGTCCTGGCTTGTTCCACCATCCCGGCTGATGGCCCTGTTTCTACATCTATACTGGTGATGGTGAGGCAATATTAAAACTCATGATATTTCTCTTATTGTGGTTGATTTTCAGTCCACTTTGCTGGCCGAATGTGTTGAGTTGAGTTGTTTTTTCTTGTATATAGTGTTGGGTATGTGATAGGGCTCAGCTTGGTGGTAGGAGCTATGGATTCAAATCTCTCCTCTGAATAAGGAAGAGAGAAGATTTGAGTCAGTGTCTCCTATCTCCCGAGTGCCTTAATTCCCAGGCAGGAGAATTGTTCTTGTGCTCCTTGGCCCAAGGAATAGCAAATTTTTAGCTGGTTGTATGAGTCAAACACACACTTAGGAGCAGCCTGAACAACGTATTAAAAACCTTTGTCCAATGAAAACTAATTGGGTCAAATTAGTGAATAGTTTTGTTTTGGCCAAACCTTCATTTTTCGGTGAGTAAACTGTCCAGAAATTTCCGCCCAGCTCTGCTTGTGAGAACACAAACAGTTTGTTGCTGTAGGGTTATTTGCAAGGGCCAGGACTGCACACAGAGTGGTTTATTTCAAGGTTTGTGACTGCTGGGGTTGCATTTTGATTTATTTTTGTAGATTCATCCATGAGCACTGGGACACTTTCCATGTGGGATTGTTATTGTAGGGTTGTCAATAAGTACTGAGGCTGCTCATATGTTAGGACTTCAGGCTTACTGGTTTGTTATCATTGGGTCGTTTTGTGAGCTCTGGGAACCACTCCTGCTGCTTAGTTATTGTAGGGTTGCTTGTGAGCGCTGGGGCTGGGGTCACCCTTGATTATTATTGTAGGGTTGCTTATGAATGCTGGATTTAGTGGGGAGGGAGCAATCCCATTGGGTGCCTCTTCACGTCAGGACCCCCACACTGTGACATGTGACTGAGGGGAGCAGGGGCAGGGGCAGTCACATCAGTGGGCACACCCTGAATGTGCTGCTGGAGAAAAGGAGGCCGCGCCCCATCTCAGAGTCTGTGCCCTGAGCAGAAGCCTGGGCCCTTGAACCCGAGATGTCAGGGAGTTCCTGGGAGCAGCAATCTAGACCCAAGAGTGGGGGAACAGGCAGCGAACTGGGCAGACTGGATTTTTGAATCTTTTTTCTATTGGTTTTACACTTGGTGTGTTTGGCAATGTCAGTGCTGGCTTATAAGGTATTTTATTTTATTTTATTTTCTGCAATAATGCTGATGCTTCTGTACACCGGCTTGTTTACATTGTGGTGTCTTTCGGATGCTGGGGCTGCACATGCTGCTTTGTCATTGTAGGGTCAGACACTGGCTCTGTGCACACACCGGTGTGTTGTTATTTCCATGTCTGCTTTCAGATTTTCCCTCCTTGCTAATATCCATGTTAAGCACATAGATGTTATTTGCCCTGGCTTTAGAGAGGCAAACTGAAGCATCCAGACAGGAGGTGACTCACCAAAGCTCACCTGGGACTAGGACCCAGGAATCCACCAGGCCCTGGGCGTTAGCCCCAAGACCCTTCCTCCCACCCTCTGCAATAGAAAGTCTCATGTCTTGTCAGTGCATGGAACTGACACCATTGGCCATGGAAGCAAAACATAGCCAGAGTCTGGAATCTGTCTGGGTTATGGTGCATTGGTAGTTACACCATAGCTAGGGTTGTGTTAAAGACATTTGTGTTTTGACAACGGAAGGGATGACACATATACTGTGGCTTTGAGTGAGTTTTAATGAAACAAAGCCTTAGTTATAATCTTTAGTCAGTGATGGACTGTTTGCGGGTATTGATTGTGCAGTTTTGTCTCATCGCACACCCCACTGGGCCAGCCAGTTCCCCCAACCTGAGACTGGATCAGAGCCTGAGTTCTCTCTATTGGAAAGGCCCCATATCCCATTTCATTTCTAGCTGACACTGGAGGGTTGAAGCCCTGGCTCCCTGATCTCTGTTTTTAGCTGAAGCTGGCATGAGATTCCCCCCTGAGTGGGGTGTGTGTGTGTGTGTATGTGTGTGTGTGTGTGTGTCAGGATAGGGTCAGAACTGAAGGGAACAGAATCAGAGAGAGAAATTTTCCTGTTGAGAAGCCAGCCCTTTCCTAATGCTGAATTTCAGGAGGAGCTGTGGGGATGGCCACAGGGATGTTACGCGGGTTCTAATGGCGGGGTTGGGGGGTGTCTGCTAGATAATATGACTGCTACTGTCAGCTCCACATAACAGAGAAGTTCATGAAACTCTGATGTAGACAAAAAAACAACAAAAAACAGGACAATTTTTTTCAGCGTTGCCATTATAGCTTTGGCCAGAAGATAGTGGCATTAATGGGTGACTAGAAAAAATAGTGAGCCAAGGTAGGGGAGGTAATATCTTTTATTGGACAAACAACCCAGCCCCCTCCCCACCCTCCCTCCTGCTCACAGCTGGTCAGTGGGGATCTCCCTTTGCCTCTGCCCCCAAAATGCTGCCACTCCCACCATGACTCTCCTCAACCTGTGCAGGCTCGGGCAGGCCCCGTTTCTCCATCACGAAGGTGATGATGGGTGCAGACACCAGGAGGAGCAGGACCAGGGTGCAGCGGGTGGCCCAGATGGCGAGGGTCATGGCCGGCCCTGCAACATGGAAAGGGACACGGTGACGACCGTGTGCAAAGCAGCATGTGGGACTGCAGTGCCAGTACTGGACACTGAGCAGATGCTGTATAATAGGGACCCCGAATGAGTTCCTGGAGGCCTAGATCTAAGGGGGGGATCATGCTGCTGGGGACACGTTCCCCCAACGGGAGCCCTAAGTGATGGCACTTCTTGGGGAGGGTCCACTCTTTGCCCCAGCACTGGGTCACTCTTGCCGCAGTTTGCTCAGGCTACACCCAGATTCCGTTAAAAGGCCTCACAAGAGCTTGTGACAGACACAAGCTGTGTGGCTGGCAGTTCACTGCAGGGGCGACTCCGCTCTGGACACAGGGGCAGCACGAGGCCCTGGCACCAGCTGTGTCCTCAGAAGAGGGTGACAGTGGGACATAACCAATGCCACAGGGCTGTCTTACCCTTCAGTCCTGGGGCAATTGCAATGACAGAGCCCAGTTCGTATTAGGGGTGACTGTGCTGCAGGCCGAGGAGTTACCCAACCCGGGTGAATTTGGCCCAGACCCATGCCCTGAGGTCAGAGCTGGGGGCACAGAGCCGGGCTCTGATAATCAGGGTGTGACAGAGCAATAGCCCGTTACCTGTGTGGGTCGGTTCCTCCCCTCCTCTGCTGCTGCTCGCGCTGCCTGTGGGACAAGGGCAAAGAGAATTGCACCGTGTGGGAGAGACGCCTGCAGCCTCCGCAGGGACGCGCCTCCCAGCGACAGACAGAGCTGATGTAAATCAGCATCACTCTAAGGGAGTCATTGTGGCCAGATCCCCAGCGGATGTAAATTGGTGCCCCTCCATTGGAGTCCATAGGGCTCTGCCAGTTTACACCAGCTGAGGAGCTGGTCCCTGGACTCTCTCTCTTGCTCTGAGTTTTACACTGAGTTTCTGCACTGCAGACTCAGCACGGACATCACTGTCCATTTAACAAACCAACATTTCATTGATCCCTGGCTCCAGGTGGGTGAAAATGCCCCAGGAAGCCTTGAGCCAGGATTTCCATGTTCCCCAATCAGACACTCTTGTCTGTGGAGCACCCTCAGGGACCTGAATGTGTGGGAGACCCCTGCACCCTTCAGACAGTCCGGGGCTCGCCTGGTGGGCAGAGCGGGTTGTGTGATAGGCTGTGTTCAAAGGCGACATTCCACAGCTGCCCCTGTGCCTGGGGTAGCACTAGGCCTAGACCCTGCTCACGCCCTTCTGTGAGCTGTGGGGTCTGACTTCTCTCCACTGCTGCTCTCCTGGCTTGTGCAATGTGGACAAGGAGAATCTGGGCCTGTCAGTGCCTCCAGGTGACACTCAGTGAGTGAGAAACGCGGCTGCAATGGCTGAGCCCAGCCCACTACACCAGTCAAATGGGACATGACTGTTCCCCAAATGGAAACTGCCCAAAAGGGGCTCATCCTGGCTCCTTCAGACCTGCCGAGTGTCACACACATTATGGGCATTTGCAGCCCTGTCCCAGCGGCATCATAGTTGTGTGTGGGCCTGGACTCCCCACATGGCATCCTGGAGCTTGGGGGTGACTCTCAGCTACAAGCTAGGAAACCCTGTGCTCTAGGCCCAGCTCTTCCACTGAATGTTATTAACTTGCTAGTGCTTTCCACTAGTGCACTCCTAGTGTTAGCCAAGAGTTCACTCCCCTACAGCATAGGTGACAGCTGTCATTCACCCCTTGTCATGAGCATCATTTGGAAGCCTCAGAGAGGCACAGCATTTGTCCTCCAGGCCATGTGAGGCCCCATTGGCATGACTGGACCTCCCAACCAACACACACACATATAGAAGTCACACTACCCCTTGTACAGATAATGGAGGGTTGCACAAGCTCACATGAGGCACAGTTGGGACTAGAGCAGAGGACTAATACAGCAAACCCCAGTCTCATCCACTTTGTCTTTCGGAGGGGATGTGCCAGATTTATGTGCTTTGCTGTGCTGCCTCTAACACTAACCACATTCTGCTCCCAGAGCCAGGAACAGAACCCAGGAGTCCTGGGAACCAACATCCCACTGCTGTCTCACTAACAGTTGCATGACCCATTGACAAAGCAGGTGTCGTGTCTCCAACTACGGTCTGATCCACATGGAGTACAACAGTCTGACACCCCTGTCGCTCAGCTATCTGCATCTGGATTCTCTCTCTGCCATTGCATGGACTATTGTACTCACTGCGCTGTTCATCCCCCTTACCGGTGACGCTGAGGTGCTGGGCAGGGCTGAGCTGGGATCCATTCACCCGGTTATCACTGTCCTTGATCTCGTACCCGCAGGAGTAATTCCCAGAGCTGTTCATGGACACCACATGGACATAATCATAGGTGATCTTATCCTCCAAGCCCCTCTGGGACGAAACCTCCTCCCCGTCCTTACAGAAGACGACGCGGGTGGCCAGGAGCTGGGAGAACACGGAGCACTGGACCAGCACGGAGTCCCCCTGTTGGGCGGACGTCTGGTTCAGGTAGAGGGTAGGGGCAGGAAGAGCGCCTGGGAAGGGGAATGGGTCAGAGCTGTCAGGGGGCTGTCAGTGGTGCCCATTTCAGGGAAAAGGAAGCCCCTGGCCAAAGGAAGTTTGTTGCCGTGGAAGAGTTCTCAGCGGCTAGGTGGTTCCTGAGCTGCGGAGGAGTTATGGGATAGCCCCCGGGGAGCCTGGGATGTTCCAGGTGGGAGTCTGGAGAGTTTGGTCTCTCTTCCCACAATCCCCCTGAGCTCCGTGAGGTCACTGTGCAATCACCCACAATTCTGGGAAGGCGCGGCTGCAAACAGAACTGAGTGCAGGAGTTGGGTAACAGGGACCATGCTGAGTGGGGTGTGAACGCCGTATGGGATCAATGGACATGAGCAGCGATGGCCGGGATAGCCCATGTGCATGGAGCACAGTGCGGGAAGCTCCATAGCACTGACACCTCTCCATAGGGCTGGGCAGGAGGAGCTCTGCCTGATCAAGGGCTGCGGGGTCTGCACAACGTCTCCGGAGCAGCCTCTTATTTCAGAACCGCTGGGTACTGTGGGGATAATGTGAGATCTGAGACTGTCAGCTCTTCGGGGGCTGGGAATGGGGGTGCAGCACCTGGCACAATGGGGTCCTGATCCTTCAGATGGGCGCCTGGAGGCCACAGTAATAATAATAATTAATAATCTGTAATTAGAAGCCTTTTCTGTCAATAGAAACCCCTCTGGCATGATAGATAGATAGATAGATAGATAGATAGATAGATAGATAGATAGATAGATAGATGGGTAAGTGTTTCTGGGGATGGACAGACAGACAGAGGGACTCACCAGGAGCTGAGCAGATCTCCTGGCTGCTGGGACTCAGCACTGGGAACAGAAAGGAAATGTGTGGTTAGTGCTGGAGATAAAATCTCCCCCTTGTTGAGGTCCCTCTTGAGGGACAAAAACCGCCTTAATAGACAGGAAAAAATTGCTGATTTGTGTGTTGCTGAAGAAGCAAACCCGGCAGGCTGTTAGATCTGGGGCAGGGCAGATTCCTCGAGCACACAGACCTTGGCTGAGCTGGGACCGCCTTTCCCTTCAGCTCTCTAGAGCAGGGGTCAGCAACCTTTCAGAAGTGCTGTGCCGAGTTTCCATTTATTCACTCTAGTTTAAGGTTTCGCGTGCCAGTAATACATTTTAACGTTTTAGAAGGTCTCTTTCTATAAGTCTATAATATATACCTAAACTATTGTTGTATGTAACATAAATAAGGCTTTTAAAATGTTTAAGAAGCTTCATTTAAAATTAAATTAAAATGCAGAGCCTTCTGGACAGTGGTCAGGACCCGGGCAGTGTGAGTGCCACTGAAAATTAGCTCGCGTGCCATGTTCGGCACCCGTGCAATAGGTTGCCTACCCCTGCTCTAGAAGGTCAGATCCTCCACTGTTGTAAAGCGACATTGACTCCAGTGGAGCTACAGTGATTTACACCAGCTGGGGATCTGGCCCAGTACCCAGGGGCGGCTCCAGACCCCAGCACGCCAAGCACGTGCTTGGGGCGGCATGCCACGGGGTGCGCTCTGCCGGTCGCCGGGAGGGCGGCAGGCGGCTCCGGTGGACCTCCCGCAGGCGTGCCTGCGGAGGGTCCGCTGGTCCCACGTGGCTTCGGTGTGGAGCCTGCGGGAGGTCCACCGGAGCCGCGGGACCGACAACCAGCAGAGCGCCTCCCGCGGCATGCCACCCTGCTTGGGGCGGCGAAATGTCTAGAGCCCCCCTGCCAGTAGCTGTTATACTCAGTGCTTCTACTGGTTCCCATTTCTCTCCCACAAAAGAGGATTTGCCGACAGTCTGGGCCAGGGGCTGCTCTCGGGGAAAATAATTCAGAGGTTTCCTCAGAAGGATTGGGATGACACTCCCTTTCTACAGGGAATAGAGTTGTACAGGAAGTTTTTCCTTACCAGGGGACAATATACTGAACTACCTTTTCAGGTTCCCAAATATAATTCTGCACATTAGCACTGACTTCCCACATACTCACCAGGAAGCAAGAGGCACAGAGACAGGAGCATCAGAGTGGTGGGGAGAACTGATCAAGATGGAAACAGCTCAGCAGCGTCTTCTTCTGATGGGGTCAGCAGGACACAATCCACAGTCACGCCCAGATCACACCTGCCCCCTCTGCCCCATCCAACTTAAGGAGAAGGGAAGCGCCGGTGTCTCTCTGCATAGATCTTGCCCCCTCTGCTCCCCTGGGCTGGATACTCCAGCCAGCACCTCTCCCTGCTCCCAGGCCCCCTGCAGTCTGTAGGGCTCAGGCAGCAGAGATGTCACAGCCTCTGTTTGACCTGCTCTGTCCCCTCCTCAGGTCTGATATTCATCACTGCTCCCTGTTTCCTGCTTTACACCATCTCCGTTCCCCACCCCGGCCACAGCGTCTCTATTTAGGGCTGGAGGATTGAGAACCGAGGGGGCCTGGTTTACTTGCTTGAGTCTAAACATATCATTGAGGAAATGTCTCGTGTCCCGTCTCACTGCTTGGGGACCGAGACAGCCCCCTGGCTGAAAGCACAGCTGGGCCAGAGTGAAAGATCACTGGGTGATTGGGGGCCTGGGATGTTGGATGAGCCTGAACCTTTTGCCTCCACCCTGGTCTCCAGTTCCTGGTGAGAGGGACCCAGCTCCGCCAGGGGGAAATTCACTCTCTGGGCTTGAGAGATATAAATGGGGTCTGAGCCTTGTGTGGGACTCACTGCACAGTGGTGATTTTACCCCCAGAGAACACCTACCACGGGTCTGCACTGGTTTCCCTACATGCTTAGTCTCTACCTGCCCCATCCTCCACATCCAGCTCCAGCCACTTCTGCCCGTCCAGCCCTAACTGCTCCCTCCACCCATTCTGGGCTGCTGAGGGGTCTGCTGTCCCTGCTGAGAGGTCACTGCCAGATGGGGAAGAACACAAGGCAGTTGAGAAAGAGCATCCAGAAGTGATCTCTGAGCAGGTGGGAGCTGGAATCAGTGTGACTTAGGCTATGTCTACATTACGCAACTTTTAGTGACACAGCTGTGCCGCTACAGCCGTGCTGCTAAAAGGCGCGCAGTGTCGCCACCGTTTATCAGCTCTCCTGCCAACAAAAAGCTTCCACCCCCAACGAGCAGCGCGTGTCTTTGCCAAAATGTTGTTTTTTGGGGAGGGAGGGTTGGAGGGGTTGTCGCCACCAATATTTTGTCTTCAGGGGGTGTTTTTAACACCTCTAAACAACAAAAGTTTTGTCTTTCTCTTGCCAGTGTAAGCAAGAGGGGAAAGGGCCAAAGAAACGTGAGTAAGAAAGAAACTCTTGTGAATAGATCTTAACACCTCTGTGGGAAGCCAAGCAGCAGAGGGCATCAAGGGAAATCAGTCAGGATGACAAGTTTTGCAGAGCAACTTATCACAGTAATTGATGCAGAAGTGGATTGTCCTGGGATGGTGGCTGGGCACATTTCACCCCTGGGATGGAGTCAGCTCTGCAGAGCAGCTGGACAGGGGATGTTTGGGGGAGCTCAGCTGTTCAGGTGAGGGTCAGAGGACCACAGTATGAAACTCCCTGTTGGAAGCTGTGCCCAGAAGATGATGGAGTGAAAAAGGGTAAATACGTTTGGCAGTATTTTTAAAATAATTCTTTCAAAACCATTTGTGAAGAATTTTTTTTCACATTTCCCCCATTTCCCCCACCCCTTCTTGGTGCCAAAATGGAAAAAATGGAGGGAGGGGAAATCCAAAAGCTGAAACTATAAGCAAATTTCTCTGCAAACATTTTTTTTAAATGTACATTTTCATTTTTTTTAAGTTTTCAGTTTTGTTTTTACAAAACTCCAAAAACGGTTTTAATTTTGTCTTTGAAAAAATGGAAACTTTGGAAATAATGACAATGTTTGACAAAAACTCTCACTTTGGAAACAATCTGTCCTTTTTATCTCACAGCATTTTGGTAGCTCAGCCCAGAGTGATCCCCAGGGCTGTGGGTCAGGCTCAGCTGCTGGCACCCTTGGGTGGCAGCCGGGCCCTGCTTGTAGCTCAGACAATGCTGCCCAGAAAGGGCCTGATCCAAAGCCTCTTGGTGTCAATGGAAAGACTCCCCTGACCTCAGTGGCCTGAGGATCAGGCCCCTGTGTAAGAGGGTCGGTTCTCTTGTGACAGAGAAATGGCTCCGGAGCTTTCACTGCGAGAGACTCCAACCCAGCCTGGCCACAGGAACAGGAACAGGGAAAGTCTCCACCGTGGGAGGGTGAAGAGGAGGTTGATGACAGGATCATGAACAGCGCATAATAGGATGTGAAGAAGGGAAATTCACCCCATCCCCCAGCCAGAGCTGCAAGTGCAGCTGAGAGGTGAAGCAAGTCCACCTACAGAGTGAGTTCCCCCTATTGCACAGACCCTGCAGCTGCCTCACTGCACAGACCCTGAAAAGAGCAGAGAGACGGCTCCACACAGGGAAGAAATGACCAGGGCTCCTCTCTCCACTAGTGCTTTAACAGAGACTTGAATGAGTCAGTTTTACAGAGCCGACAATGGAGAGATTGATAGATAGATTTATATATAGACAGATGGCTCTGTATGGCGATAGAGAGAGGGAGATTGTCAGAGGATATATATAGGGATAGATAATATAATATTGTTTTTAAATACCGTGCTTAGCTGATCATATCGTTATCCACAGAGACCAAGACTTTCAAAAACAATTAGTGATTTTGGGGGTCCCATTTAAGCCACCTTAAAGGGGCTGATTTCCAGTATGTGGGGGCTCAGTGCAGCTTGTCTGTTATCCCTTAAGGTGTCTCACGCTGGGTTCCCAAAATCACTGGCCTTTTAGGAAGATTTGGCCAGAAATGTTCATGCTACTTACGCATGTGCCGAATCTGTGTGTGAGACCAGCTGTAGGGGTGTGAGGGGCTGCATCCCCATGGCCTAGTCTATCCTTGTCCCTCGGGCAGACTGCAGTCAAGGGTGATCAGTACCAGTTGCTATGGGGATTTTGTGATACAGCTCCTCTGGCACAACCACACTGTGCGGACGCTGAGTGGCCAGTCCAGTTCTCAGCTGCCCCAACCTTTCCGGCAGGGTGAACATTGATCATTTCCTGCTGAAGCAATAGAGGCAGCTGTGTGAAAGCTGTGGGCACCCTGACGTACCCAAAGCAGATGGACTCGACCCAGCACCTTCCCATGAAACAGCTGTCAAAGTTAGACTCAGGACTCACAGTCTATCAGACCACTCTGTTTTATTAGCACAGCGCTCTGCTAATAACACCCAGATAATGTGAGCACCATGCAAGACACAAACTATCTTATTTATACAGATAAAAGGGCGAGCACTTAACAAGATAACAAAAGAAGCAGAATCTGATAAGTTTACCTGGGCTAGACATGCATATCTTATTTTCTTACTAACTATTACCAATTTTCTGTTAATGTTTCGCCATTAGCACCCTTGTTTATGCCTAATCATAGAATCATAGAATCTCAGGGTTGGAAGGGACCCCAGGAGGTCATCTAGTCCAACCCCCTGATCAAAGCAGGACCAAAGCCAACTAAATCATCCCAGCCAGGGCTTTGTCAAGCCTGACCTTAAAAACCTCTAAGGAAGGAGATTCCACCACCTCCCTAGGTAACCCATTCCAGTGCTTCACCACCCTCCTAGTGAAAAAGTTTTTCCTAATGTCCAACCTAAACCTCCCCCTCTGCAACTTGAGACCATTACTCCTTGTTCTGTCATCTTCTACCACTGACAACAGTCTAGATCCATCCTCCTTGGAACCCCCTTTCAGGTAGTTGAAAGCAGCTATCAAATCCCCCCTCATTCTTCTCTTCTGCAGACTAAACAATCCCAGTTCCCACAGCCTCTCCTCATAAGTCATGTGCTCCAGCCCCCTAATCATTTTTGTTGCCCTCCGCTGGACTCTCTCCAATTTATCCACATCCTTCTTGTAGTGTGGGGCCCAAAACTGGACACAGTACTCCAAATGAGGCCTCACCAGTGCTGAGTAGAGGGGAATGATCACATCCCTCAATCTGCTGGAAATGCCCCTACTTATACAACCCAAAATGCCATTAGCCTTCTTGGCAACAAGGGCACACTGTTGACTCATATTCAGCTTTTCGTCCACCGTAACCCCTAGGTCCTTTTCCGCAGAACTGCTGACCAGCCATTCAGTCCCTAGTCTATAGCAGTGCATGGGATTCTTTCGTCCTAAATGCAGGACTCTGCACTTGTCCTTGTTGAACCTCATCATATTTCTTTTGGCCCAATCCTCTAATTTGTCTAGGTCCCTCTGTATCCTATCCCTAACCTCCAGCATATCAACCACTCCTCCCAGTTCAGTGTCATCTGCAAACTTGCTGAGGGTGCAGTCCACACCATCCTCCAGATCGTTAATGAAGATATTGAACAAAACTGGCCCCAGCACCGACCCTTGGGGCACTCCACTTGATACCGGCTGCCAACTAGACATGGAACCATTGATCACTACCCGTTGAGCACGACCATCTAGCCAGTTTTCTATCCACCTTACCGTCCATTCAACCAGCCCATACTTCTTTAACTCGCTGGCAAGAATACTGTGGGAGACTGTATCAAAAGCTTTGCTAAAGTCCAGAAATGGCACATCCACTGCTTTCCCCTCATCCACAGAGCCAGTTATCTCATCATAGAAGGCAATTAGATTAGTCAGGCATAAGAACATAAGAACATAAGAAAGGCCGTACCGGGTCAGACCAAAGGTCCATCTAGCCCAGTATCTGTCTACTGACAGTGGCCAATGCCAGGTGCCCCAGAGGGAGTGAACCTAACAGGCAATGATCAAGTGATCTCTCTCCTGCCATCCATCTCCATCCTCTGACGAATAGAGTCATGACTTGCCCTTGGTGAATCCATGCTGACTGTTCCTGATCACTTTCCCCTCCTTTAAGTGGTTCAGAATTGATTCCTTGAGGACCTGTTCCATGATTTTTCCAGGGACTGAGGTGAGACTGACTGGCCTGTAGTTCCCTAGATCTTCCTTCTTCACTTTTTTAAAGATGTTTCTTTTCCCGGCACCTGTATTCTAACATTTCTTATTTCTGCTTAAAGGTACACACAACATTTCTTTAATCCCTTTTTATTTTTACAATATAATTCATTTTACTTTCACAGTCCCTCCTTTTGGTCAAGCTTTCGCCATGACCAACATTTTACTGGGTTTCACATATTAACTGTTCTTTATCTCTTTGTTCATCAGCGATATTCAAAATTATCATATTAGCACTCTGTTTTGGGGCAGTTACCTGGGTGGCATGCCTTACACGATTCTGGATACAACAGGAGACTGACTGAAAATATACAAAAATTATTAGGATTCCAAACAGGATAGTCAGAGCTCCCTGAAACAACCAGTTTCCTATGCCAGAGAAATTGAACAGGTTACTTAGCGACTTCCATAAAGAACTCGGCTCTTCATGAGGAAGATATGAGATTTGTTCTAAGTGGCTAGAGCGATCTATTACCTCATTGGTATCGTCAGGTATAAACACACAACATTGTTTTCCAATGAGTTCATGGGTCCCTCCTTTGGCCGCCAGCACTATGTCCAATGCCTGACGGTTTTGGAGGGCCACCTGTTGGATCGCCCCTGTTTCTTTGGCCAGGGCTCTTAAACTTTCTCCAGTTTTATTTGCCATTATTTTAACTACCGCTTGTAACCTCCGGAGCCTTTTTGCCTGGTGTATTACTCCCCCAAGTGGGATAAAGGAACTGCCAATAGCCTCTTTAGAATCTATGAATGAACCTGACAAAGGCTCTGATTCAAGAATAAGAATGTCCCTGTGAGAATTACAGCAGGAAAGCTAGAGCGGTTTAATTATACTGGTAAACGTCCCAGTATATAGCAAAGCCCTGACATAAACAGCTCTTCCCATCAATGCTCTCCCTCTCCTGGTAAATCCCCTGTCACTGGAGTATCTGAGCCCCTCACAATCATTAATGGGATTTATCCTCACCCACACCTTAGAGGAAGAGAAGCTCATTCTCATTTCACAGATGGGGAGACTGAGGCACAGAGAGAGACTAAGTGACTGAGCCCAGGGCACACAGGAGTCTGTAGCTGAGTCAGGGACTGAACTCAATCAGGGCTCTCGAGCACCAGTCCACTGCCCTTGCCACAAGCTCATCCTTCCTCCCTGCTGCCCCTACCCTGTCCAAAAGCCTGAGTGACAATGATCAATGTGGTACCTGTCTTGAGGGCCAATGACCCCAGGCCATTTTGCCCAAAGAGGGGAAGCGCCTTGAGACTGGGAAATGGGAAATGTCAGAGACACAAGCTAGGAACTCTTCTGTAGGGGATTTAATTGATTTCACAGAGCGTCACTGCCCCATTGCTTCTGGGCTAGATCCTGCCTCTCTCCCAATTGGCCCAAACCCCAGGGCAGGCAGGGCAGAATTAGACCCAACTCTCCAGCCCTGGTGGGAATATTAATGGAGCCAGACACTGCAGTATTAGAGAGCGACCGGCTTCTGCTCGGAAGAGGGAAGGGAGAGGGGAGTCAGTGACGGGAGCAGCAGTTCCTGCTCAGCGACTCTCTGCAAACACAGTCCAGCTGCTCTCTGCAGCGAGGGAACCACAGAATAAGCTGACAGCGCCCTGATCATCTGCAGAGTCTTCTGTGCAGACACCTCTTCCCCCGACCAGCAGTGAGCTCTCCCTAGGCCTGACCCTGACCTAGCAGCCCAGTGGGGCGGGAGTGTATCACACACTGTGACCACTCACAGTGCTATTTTTGTCCTCACACATTAACCTGTCTCATTCTCTCTCTCTCGCTCCATTTAGTCTGTTCTCATGAGGTTTCCAGGACAGTTTATTTTCATAGTCGTACATTTAAAGACCAGAAGGGACCAATGGGACCGTCTAGTCAGAACGTCTGCACAGCCCAGGCCAGAGAGCCTCCCCCAGGGATCCCTGCATTGAGCTGCTAACTTCTGGCTGAGCTAGAGCCTGTCTGGTAGAAAGACACGTTCCATCTCAGTTTAAAGACTCCAAACCGGCTCCCATTTCTAAACACTAAGGTGACTGTGGCTGATCAGTGCAAGAGAGGACCCGGGGGAAGGGAGATGCTGGACTGGGACAGAGCAACTGGAGATGGGACATGAGGTTTAGCTCCAGCTGTGGGTCCTAATCTGACCTTCCCCAGAGTTTGGGGGTGTGGATTCGGGGTCAGGCAAAAATCTGTCAGGGACAGTGCTTGGTCCCATTGTGAAGTTTGACTCAACTCAATGAACCTTTTCAGGTCCCTTCCAGTCCTACACTTTTTATTTTTTTTAAGGTCAGTCTTGACAAAGCCCTGGCTGGGATGATTTAGTTGGGAATTGGTCCTGCTTTGAGCAGGGGGTTGGACTGGATGATCTCCCGAGGTCCCTTCCAACCCTGAGATTCTATGATCCTATGGTATCATTAGTGTCACTCTGGCAGGAGTCAGTAGGTGGCGCTGTTACACAAAGTTTTACACAATCTTTTCCTTGTCCTGTGAGCAGTGCACACCGCCTTTGCAGCCATACTGTGTAGGGGTTGGTTTGCTGTTGCAGATACTTTGGGGGGAGCTGGAGCAAACAGCCAGATTTGGGCTCTGCTAAGGTCTGTTCCTGGAGCTCAGTTACTGTCTGGGAACTGGACACTGGTGCTGGGCTGAGATTCCTGAATGAGGGGTTTGCCTGCATGCTGTTTGTGACACCTCTGTTCCAGGACTGGAGCACAGAGAGTAAATAACTGATTACACAGAGAGCCCAGGTATGATGATGTGTCTGGTGCCTCCTGCCAGAACAAAAACAGTGAGTGAAGTGGGAGGAAATAATTCACTTACCCATCAGAAGGGTTTGGGATTCCCCCTTTGAAAGAGCTGTTTTCCTGCCCTGCAAAGACGTTGCCCAGCTCTGAAATGCTGATTAAAGCCTGGGAGAGCTGCAGGGAGAGAGAGAGAGCGCTATATTGGATGAGCCCGTCACCCTGTTGCATCATCATGTGTTTCCTCTACATCCATTGTCCTGGGTATCGCATTCAGACTGGGGGTTGCTCAGCCTAGGACTCACCTTTCCTCAAATAAAGTCCCCTAAATAAAGAAACGCTTCGGAATCATTTACCTAGCGGGAGGGGGGAACCGCTGATACCACCACTGCTACTACCCAGGCAATAAATACATAAGAGACCAGAGCCAGACCACAGTCCCACTCCTGGCCCATAAAGAGGATGAGGATCAATTGTTCTCCATGTCCACGGAAGGTAGGACAGGAAGTAATGAGCTTATCTGCAGAATGGAAGATTTAGGTTAGATATTGGGGGAAACTTTCTAGTGATAACGGTCGTTAATCAGTGGAACAGCTTCCAAGGCTGGTTGTGGAATCCCTATCTTCAGAGGCTATTAAGACCAGATTGGACAAACCTCTGTCAGGGATGGACTTGGTCTACTTGGTCCTGCCTCAGGGCTTAATGGACTTAATGGCATTTTGAGGTCCCTTCCAGTGAGACCTTTCTATGCTGTCCCTTTCCCCTACCTGCCTGGGCTGGGCCATCTGAGCTGAGAGGGGGAAAATGGGGGGTGGAACGTTCCCTGTGACAAATTTAGAACAAAGACGTCATGTGAGAAATTTTTCATTTCAGATTTTGAAAATTGATGAATTTCAGTGTTTGAATTTTCAGGGGGTTGTTATTTAATTGTCTGTTCACCCCTCTTTTCTGTGATGCTGACTGGCTGGACAGCACTGAGATGGGATACAGACACACACACGCTGACACACACACACACACCTTGATGCAGAGGCGCTGGGCAGGACTGAGCTGGGATCTGGTCACCTGGTTCTTGCTGTCCTTGATCTTGTACCCACAGGAATAATTTCCTGAGCTGCCCCTGGACACCACATGGTCAAAGTTGTAGGCAAGCTTCCCCAATAAGCTCCTCTGGGACAAAACCTCCTCCCCTTCCTGACAGGAGAACACAGAGCACTGGAGTCACATGGAGTCCCCTGGCTGGGCTGACGTCAGTCTCAGGTAGAAGGTGGGGGCAGGGAGAGCACCTGGGGAGGGGAATGGGTGAGAACTGTCAGTGGGGCATTGGGTGGTGCCCAGTGTTGTTGATGGGGCAGTAGATAAACAGCGAGTGGGTCTGTGACACATCTGGGATGGAGGCTCTGATTCCAGCCCAGCTGGGCTTCCATTGTCTGGTGCCACGCACTGTCCTAGAACCAGCGGCTCTGGCACAGGCACCCAGCTGGGGCAGTATGGCCGGGAGAGAGGCGACCCCTCAGCGAGGGTGGCCACTGGGGCTGTCTAGGTCACAGCCATCAATGGGACAGGATGAAAATGGCAGGTGCAAATATGCCACCTCTTGGATGGACCATGGGAAGGTAAATCCACCAATGAGGCCTCCCTACCGACACCCCAATGTGGGTTCTGTCCAGTGGACGCTTGGGTTGGACTAATCCCGTCTTTCTGTCCTGCTTTTGCAATTTCCCCCCCAATGTTCATTCATCCAGATTCTCATGATGCTGCCTGAACTTCTCACTCACCTTCTTTGGCTGAACCCACCACAAGGGACATTTGGAGGCTCCGTTATCACAGATGCCCCCTGGGGTGGGGAGATTTGGGGGCAGGGGAGAAGGAAGCTCTGGGGTTTTGTGCAATAGAAATAGAGGCAGGGGGAGGTCTAGGGAGAAAGGGGGAGATAAAAGGGGCTGGGGAACCCCGCTGCAGAGAGAGGAGGGGGAGAGACACCTGAGGGGCAGTAAGTGCCGTTATTCCAGGGCCAGATGCAGTGTCCCCACACGCTGGGGGCAGGGTGTTACCCGCACAAAATTCTCTGTTACTCACACTCTAGGGGCACCCGATTCCTAGGGCTCAGGGCGTAATTTTTTGTGTGTTTGCAGGCCCTTTTACCAGTGAAAGAGCTTTACACAGTAATATCCTTATTGTCTATTTATTCACAATCATGAAAAACAGACTGCACACGCTAAGCATAGAACAATGCTCGCCACTCCCAATAAGACAAATTAACTTTTCTTGATGGTCAGTCAGGATCAGATCCATCTGGGGGACTCCCGTTTTTGCACGGTGTCATTGGCAAAGTATGGAGGTCTGGCAGCTCTGATCTTGGCACTGGTCCTGGAGCTGGTTCCCTTTGAACCCTAGTTTATATAGTGAAACTTGAGTCCTGCTTAGCTGTACCTGACCCAATCATTATACTAAAATTTACTAACCAATCCTAACAAAATTCTCTAACCAATCCTACCCCACCACCTTAATTAATTTACACCTAGCAAAATTAATTATGTAACAAACAAAAATAGTCGAAGAACCAGACAGAGTTCATCCAGACAAACAATAGGGAAGTGAGGACCATAATGACAGAACAATAAAGAAATGAAGAGTTCACAACCACAGCGACTGATAAGTGATTTCTTGCCAGACAGGATGCTATCAAAGTAAGTTTTCTTTAACTGTCTTAAGATCTGTTTCTTTATCTGGTGATAGTGGGGGGCCATTAGGACGGGGTCCCCTTCATAACAGCCTGATATTAGATTGTTTTAATATAATTTAAAGTGAGGATGTGACTTCCTGCTACTCAGCTAATGGCTGCTGCTCTGCTGCTCTTTTAATCTGGCTGCAGATGAAGGCCTTAGGCTACAGGCCAAAAAAAAAAATGGCTACAGGACAAGGCCTTATCCTTACAGTGGGCTCTCTCAGGGCGCTGGGATTCTGCAGGATGGGGGGCCCAGCTTGGGGCTGGGCGCTGAGCCCTGGTGGTACTGGGGGATTTAACTACCCAGCTGCCCGCTGGGAAAATGCTAGGATGGGTGACCAAGTGTCCAATTTTTGACCGGAACACCTGGTCGAAAAGGGATCCTGGCAGCTCCACTCAGCACCACTGACGGCCCATTGACTGTCGGGTTGGCAGCGCTGCACAGTGGAGCTGGCTGGCTCCCTGCTAGCCTCTGCACCACATGGCTCCTGGGAAGCAGCCAGCATGTCCCCCCTCCAGCTCCTACATGTAGGGCCAGCAGGAACCGTGGCCAATGGGAGCTGCGGGGCAGCACCTGTGGACAGGGCAGCACGCAGACCCGCCTGGCTGTGCCTCCACTTAGGAGCCGTAGAGAGGACATGCTGCTGCTTCTGGGAGCAGTTTGAGTTAAGCACCACCTGGAGCCTACACCCCTGACCCGCTTCCAGGCCCCAACCCTCTGCCCCAGCCCTAGCCCTGATTCCCTCCCCCCGGCCTTCAAACTCATCAGTGAAGCCCGGGGCAGAGACCCAATTGGGCCAGAGAGTAAGACCCCGGAGCCTTCCAGGGACTGCTCTGTGGGGACCCCAGCACGCCCAGGACAGGGGCTGGTGCTGTGGGGCCAGGGATCAGGGGTTTGATATTGGGGTGCCGCTGTCAGATCAGGAGTGGTGGTGGGGGGGTTCTCTGAGGCAGGGGTGTTTTGGGGACAGGGGTGTTTTGTGCCAGCGTCTCAGCTCCCCGAGGGGAATTGGCTCATCCCCTGGGGAGATTCTCTTCTCTGCATGGCCAGATCCAGGCTCCTGGGGGCACAGAGAGATGGTGAGTTAGAGGAGCTTGTGTCGCCCTGAGACCAGCCCTGTGGAGCCAGGGGCACAGAAGTGGGGGTCACCTCACTTAGAGCGCCCCTTTCAGGTGGCTGTAATAGTCCTCAGCCAGGATCAGCCCCAGGATGAGCAGGACCATGGCGCCCAGTCCCAGGCGGGCTATGTTGGCATGGGTGAAATCTGGGCACCCTGGGGGGGCTGCTGTGGGGGAAGAGGAGAGTCACTCGGTGGCTCATACGGGGAGATCAGCAGCTGGTGCTGCCCCAGAAGTGGAGCCCCCAATCTCCCTGTCCAGCGCATCCAGCCCAGACCCCCTCTGGGGGTCTCCCAAGCACTGCGGCTCTGGGGCCTCGCTGGGGTCAGACCCATTGCAGAGGCTGTGTCCTACTGCCCGGGCGGGGGGGGGGCTGAGCCTCAGCTTCCCCAGCAAAGGGGGCTCCCAGGCAGGGGCGGCTCTAGAAATCAGGCTGCCCCAAGCAGTGCGGTGCGCTGCGCCGCCCTTCCCCGGTCCCGCGGCGGGTCCCCTCTTCCCGCGGCGGGTCCCCTCTTCCCGCGACTCCGGTTGAGCTCCCGCAGGCATGCCTGCGGCAGGTCCACCGGAGTCCGGGACGAGCGGACCTGCCGCAGGCATGACTGCAGCGGGTGCCGTGCTCTCGTGGCTCCGGTTGACCCGCCGCAGTCATGCCTGCGGGAGCTCAACCGGAGCCGCGGGAAGAGGGGACCCGCTGCAGGCATGCCTGCGGGAGCTCAACCGGAACCAAATGCCGCCCCCCGGGAAAGGGCCGCCCCACGCGCCTGCTTGGCGCGCTGGGGTCTAGAGCCGCCCCTGCTCCCAGGTGGATGAACTGATCCGTGAGCAACTCCACACCCCAGGACTGGGGCAGGGGATTGGGACCATCTGAGCTGCAGGGTCCCAGTCCCCACCCCTGAACAGTTCCCTGTCCCCACAGGACCCCTCTGTCCACCCCCACAAGTACCTCTGCCCCAGCCTGTCTGCTGAGCAGTGAGCCCATCCCTGGGGTATCTCGGCTCCTGCTAAACACAGCCAGGCAGTGTGCACTGGGGGAGGCTGGTATGTCACCCGCTGCCCCCCACACCTCCACGGTACCCAGGGACCAGCCAGAGACACCAGAACATATATGGGGCATTTCGGGGTCCCCTGAGACCCCAGTGGGGGGAGGGGAAGCAAGAGCAGGGATGTGGATAATGGTGGCTTGCAGGGGACATCATGCGGACTAGGAAGGGGCTTATTGCCCCAAACCACCTGCACCCAGCAGGGCCCAGCTCCCCCAGATCCTGCCTCACCTCTGGGATCCCCCCACACTTCCAGGCATCGACATGCAGGGCCACGGAAATCAGGGGACTTTGGGATCTGGCAATGGGGGAGGGGCCATTGGGGTTATTTCTCCATCCCCCCCATGTCAAAGAGCCCCTCCCCACAGTGTCTTGGTCTGACCCACTGAGATTCACTGCCCCCATCCCAGCCCCAGTCCCCGGGCACCGCGGGCCTGTTTCCAGGGCTGGTTCAATGGAGATTTCCCCTCCACCCCAGCCCCAGTACGTGGCCCTGTGCTGCTCAGGCGGGTGGGAGTTGGCATCGCTCCAGGCTGGGTCTCGTCCATTTCCCCTGTGGGAATAGAACCAGTGTCTATCAGGGTGGCGGAATGGGCTAAAACAGTGACTCAGCGATCGCCCCCCTCCCCGACTCAGCATCGATCAGCACTGTCATTCCCGGAGTGGGGGTGGATTTTAGTGGCTGAGGAGTGGGGATCCTTTCCCTCGCTGGGTTGGTGTGATGCTCTGTACCTCGGGGGAACACCCTACGCTTCCATGTTCATCCTTATAAAATGATTGTGTGGTATCCAATGCGGAGTTTGTCATGTCGGGTGTCTTTGGAAAGCTTATGATGCACTGAGAATTGCTGTTACAGTAAGGTTACAGTAAGGTTATAGGTTATAATTTCATGTATGCAGTTATGAGGCTCAAAATGTATCTGCGCGGCTTAAAATAAGTCCAGGCAAAAACTCTCTAAGAGCAGAGAAACAGTTCACACCTCATCAGGGCATGTATGGGACAAACCCAGCCCAGCCTCACAGGAACAAAGGATGTTGGCCTAGACAGCAACAAAAGAATCTGTTGAACTCACAAAGGAATCACCCCCCTACCTTCGGACTTGCATCCGAAGAAGTGGGTATTCACCCACGAAAGCTCATGCTGCAAAACATCTGTTAGTCTATAAGGTGCCACAGGATTCTTTGCTCCCCCTACCTTTGGTCAGTTTGGGACTGAGATGAGGTAATGCTCACCTGACTCTGAAGTGGGGGCAAAGCCAAGAGGGAAGAAAGAACATGATAAAAAAGGAGAGACATTTGCCAGACTCTTCCTCTGTCTTCCACCTACACCACCACCAAGTGACTGAAGCACTGATCAAAGAGGAGAGCCTGGCTGAAGAGCAATCAGCCAGCCAGCGGTGAGAAGCATCTAAGTTTGTAAGGGCACTGAAAGTGTTAAGATCCACTTAGAATGCGTTTTGCTTTTATTTCATTTGAACAAATCCGACTTGTTGTGCTTTGACTCATAATCACTTATTTTTTTTGATGGTTAATAAATCTGTTTGTTTGTTCTACCTGAAGCAGTGTGTTTGGTTTGAAGCGTGTCAGAGACTCCCCTTGGGATAACAAGCCTGGTACATATCAATTTCTTTGTCAAATTGACAAACTCATATAAGCTTGCAGTGTCCAGCGAGCATAACTGGGCACTGCAAGATGGAGGTTCCTAAGTTTGTGTCTGCAACTGGAAATATTGGCTAGTGTGATTCAGTTGCACAATCCAAGGAGCAGTTTACATGCCAGAGGCTGTGCATGAACAGCCCAGGAGTGGGGGTTCTCACAGCAGAGAAGGGTAAGGCTGGCTCCCAGAGTCAATGATTGGAGTGACCTAGCACATCACCGGTCCAGATAACACCAGAGGGGACGTCACAGCGGGTCGCTCACTCCCTCCTGTTTCTCTGTAGCCAAGGCAGGCCAGGAGGTGCCATTCACACCTGGAGTTACCGTGGAGCAAGTCTGGGCACAGCTGTTCCTATTTCGGAGGAGGATGCCCCTGTGTCTATAGAGTTAAAGCAGAGCTTGTCTGCCGAACGGGGCTGTATCTAAACAGGAGGCGCGAATTCTGACAGCCCAGACTTGCTCTGAGGTCACCAGCGGGGGTTGGGAAGCGGCTGACATGTCCATCCAGCTCCTAGGCATAGGGAACCACAGCCAGTGGGAGCTATGGAGATGGCGCTCTGGGCAGGGGCAGCATGCAGAACCCCCAGCCACACCTTTGTCTAGGTCTCGGAGGGACATACTGGCTGCTTCCCAGGAGCCACCTGAGGTCAGCGCTGCCTGGAGTCTGCACTCCGCACCCCCTCCCGCACCTACCCACCTTCCCCAGCCCAGAGCCCCTTCCCACACCCTGAATCCCTCATTTCTGGCCCCACCCTGGAGCCCCCACCTCCAGATGGAGCCCTCCTGCACCCCAATCCCCTGCCCCAGACTGATGAAAATGAGCAAGTGAGTGAGGGTGGGGGAGAGCGAGTGAAGGTGGGAGGGGGCTTTGGGAAATGGGTGCGGCGGGGAGTGGGACAAGGGTGTTTGGTTTTGTGCAATTAGAAAGTTGGCAACCCTAGGGCTGATGCTCTCCTGGGCTGTGTAAGAAGGGGAGCATGGAGGGGATTTCCCCCGGCATGCGGCCTTGGTGAGGCCGATATTGGATCCTGTGTCCAGATCTGGGGAGCCCAGTTCGAAAAGCTGTTGGAAAAGTGCAGCAGGTGCAGGGCAAAGCCAGAAAAATGTTGCGAGGGCTGGCGAAGAGGCCTCCCAGGAGAGGCCGGGGGAGCTCCATGTGTGGAGCTGGTCAGACAGCTGGGCTGGTCATGGTGTCCAAGCTTCTTCCTGGGGAGAAACCCCAGGTGCTGACGGACTCCTCAGTGCAGCAGAGACAGGCAGAACCAGACCCAAGGGCTGGACTCAGAGTCTAGGCAAACTCCAGTGAGAAAGGAGGCAGCAGTTTCTCCCTGTGCAGGGGATTAACCCCCAGCGCCAGCTCTCCAGGGAAGTGGGGGAGTCACAGCTGGGGGCCTTTCTGGGGGATTCTTTAATCAAACACGGGAGACTGGGCTCAGTGCAGGGGAGCTGGGGGAAGGTCTCCGCTCTGGGCTATCAGGGGGCCAGACTGGATGGGCTAATGGTCCCTCCTGGCCTTCAGCTCTGTGGAGCTATGACGGTGACCCCAGCCTGTACTGACTGCTAGCCCCGGCCCATCCCCAGCACCGAGCGCTGGCCCTGTGCTGGTTTGGGACAGTCCCACTCCCTCGAACATCACAATAGTGCAACCCTCTCTGCCATTAAAGGGGATACACCAACTCCCTGGGCCAGGGGCTGCTCTCGATCAGCGGGGCACAATCCCCAATGACACCCAGATCCCGTCTGCCCCCTCTGTCCTGTTCAACTTCAGGAGAAGGGAAGTTCTGGTGTCTCTCTGCTCCGATCTGCCCCCGTCTGCTCCCCAGGGATGGATACTCGAGCCAGGCCTTCTACCCCCCATTCTGGGCTCCTGAGGGTTCTGCTGTCCCTGCTGAGAGACGGGAACCAGGGCTGGATGGGGAAGAACACAATGGAGTTGAGAAAGAGCATCCAGAAGTGACCTCTGAACAACTGGGAAGCTGGAATCTGTATGACTAAGCAAGTGGGGGAACTGGGGCAAAAGGCCAAAGAAATATGTGGGAGTCTTGTGAACAGACGTTAACCCCTTTGCGGGAAGCCAGACAGCCAAGGGACTCAAGGGAAACATGTCAGGAGCACAAGTTTTGCAAAGCAACTTTCCATAGTAATGATGCAGAAGTGGATTGTCCTGGGATGGTGGCTGGGCACATTTCACCCCTGGGATGGAGTCAGCTCAGCAGAGCAGCCGGACAGGGGATGTTTGGGGGAGCTCAAATGCTCAGGTGAGGGTCAGTGGAACACACTGTGACACTACCTGTTCTAAGCAGAGCGTAGAAGGCGACTGGGTAAAAAAGTTTTGCATTTTTTAAGATATTATTGTTTTAAAACCATTTATGAAGAATTTTTTTGATATTTTCCCCCTTTTTTTTCCATTCTTGGTGCCAAAATGATAAAAATGGAGGGAGGGGAAAACCAAAAGCTGAAACTTAAAAAAAGTTCTCTGCATTGTTTTTAAATGTAATTTTTTTTTCTTTTAAGTTTTCAGATTTGTTTCTACAAAACTCGAAAAACAGTTTTAATTTTGCTTTGAAAAAATGAAAATTTTGGAAATAATGACAATGTTTGACAAAAACTCTCACTTCGGAAAAAATCTGTCATTGTTAGATCACAACATTGTGGTGGCTCCAGCCCAGGGTGACTCCCGGGGCTATGGGTCAGGCTGATCTGCTGGCACCCTTGGATGGCAGCCGGGCCCTGCTTGTAGCTCAGACAATGCTGCCCAGAAAGGGTCTGATCCAAAGCCCCCTGGTGTCAATGGAAAGACTCCACTGACCTCATTGGCCTGGGGATCAGGCCCCTGGGTAAGAGGGTCGGTTCTCTTGTGACAGAGAAATGGCTCCGGAACTTTCACTGGGAGAGACCCCAACCCAGACTGGCCACAGGAACAGGGAATGTCTCCACCATGGGAGGGAGAAGAGGAGGTTAATAACAGAATCATGAACAGTGCATAATGGGATGTGAAGAAGGGGAACTCACCCTGCTCCCGAGCCAGAGCTGCAAGTGCAGCTGAGATGTGAAGCAAGAGCATCCGCAGAGTGAGTTTCTCCTGCTGCACTGACCCTGAAAGGAGCAGAGAGACAGCTCCATGCAGGGAAGAAATGACCAGGGCTCCTCTCTATGCTAGTGCTTTAACAGAGACTTGAAAGAGTCAGCTGCACAGAGCCAGCAATAGAGAGAGAGATTGACAGATAGATTGATACATAGCTACATGGCTATGTGTGGGGATAGAGAGAGGGAGATAGTCAGAGGATGTATATGGGGGTAGATCGATACAATATTGTTTTTAAATATCATGCTTGGTTTATCTCATCATTCAGCACAGAGACCAAGTCTTTTAAAAATGATTAGTGATTTGGGGGTCCCATTTAAGCCACTTTAAAGGGCCTGGTTTCCAATACATGGGAACTCGATATAGTCTGTTGCCCCTTAAGCTGTCTCATGCTGAGCTCCAAAAATCACTGGCCAGTTTTGCCAGAAGTGTTTGTGCCAGTTATGTAGGTGCCAAAACTGTGTGTGAGACCAGCTGTAGGAGAGTGAGGGGCTGCGTCCCCATGGCCCAGTCTATCCTTGGCCCTCAGGTGAAACTGCAATCAAGAGCAATCAGTGCCAGTTGTGGTGGTGGTTTGGTGATAAAGCTACTCTAGCGGCCAGTCCAGTTCTCAGCTTCCCCAACCTTCTCTGTGGGGTGAACATTGATCATTTCCTGCTGCTGCAACAGAGGCAGCTGTGTGAAAGCTGTGAGCACCCTAACAAGTTCTCAGAGCAGATGGACTCGACACAGCAAGTACAGGGTCTAGTTCTGCGTTTTACACTTTAGAAAGGATGCCGAGAAACTGGAGAGAGTCCAGAGAAGAGCAACAAAAATGATGAAAGGTTTAGAAGCCCTGACCTAGAAGGAAAAATGGAAAAAACTGTGTGTTTAGTCTTGAGAAAAGAGGCCTGAGATAAGAGTCTCCAGATATATTCAGGGCTGTGGCAAAGAAAATGGTGATCATTAGTTCTCAGTCCCACTGAAGCTAGTACAAGTGGTAATGGCCTTAATCTGCAGCAAGGGAGGTTTAGGTTAGACAGTAGGAAAAGCTACTAACTATAGGGCTAGTGAAGCTCTGGAATAGGCTTCCAAGGGAAGTTGTGGAATCCCTGTCACAGGAGGTTTTTGAAAACAGATTGGACAAACTCCTATCAGGGATGGTCCAGCTTTACTTGGTCCTGCCTCAGTGCAGGGGGCTGGACTTGATGACATCTTGAGGTCCCTTCCAGCCTGACATTTCTATGATGTCCATGACCCCCACCTGCCAGGGCTGAGCCATCTGAGCTGAGATGGTGAAAATCAGGGAGATTCACTGGGTAAAATTTTGAACAAGGATGTTTTGTTGGAAATTTTTCATTTCAGATTTTGATGAATTTCAGCATTTTCAGGGGCTTATTATTTAAGTGTTGTTCTCACTCTGCCATTCACACATCCTGCCATTTCATGTGATGCTGAGGTACTGGGCAGGGCTGAGGTGGGATCAGGACACACACACACACACACACACACACACACACACACACACACACACACACACACACACACACACACACACACACGTCTTACCAGAGATGCTGAGCAGGGCTGAGCTGGGACCTGGTCACCCGTTTGTCGCTGTCCTTGATCTCGTACCCACAAGTATAATTCCTGGAGCTGCCCCCAGATACCACGTGGTTATAA